>NC_057354.1:44459220-44767141 GCF_016509475.1 Prionailurus bengalensis | reverse complement strand
AAGTCCTTGGCTATTGGCAACCGATTCAACCTCTGGCCTGTCTCCTCTCCCTGGAGGTCAGAGGTGGGACTGAAAATGTCAACCTTTTAATCACATGGTTGGTTCCTCTGACAACTAGCTCTCATCCTTATGTGGGGTTGGAAAGTCATCTCATTCACCTAACAGAAGACACCTTATAGTTCTTATCATTTGGGAAATTCCAGAAGCTTTAAGAGCTCTGTGCTAGAAACAGGGATGAAGATCAAACATCTATTTCTTACTATAAATCACAGTCTCACACAAGGCCAGGGAGCTGGTGAGGGATCAAGTAAACACTGAGCACTGGAATTCTGACAGTAAATTTTAGACTCTTCTTTGTAGCCAGCAGGGCACAGAGAAAAAGTCAGAGTTCTCTTCATCCACTAAGAACTCTCAAAAGTGGCACCTTGGCCTTTCTTGCCTACCATTTTTTTTTTCAACGTTTATTTATTTTTTGGGACAGAGAGAGACAGAGCATGAACGGGGGAGGGGCAGAGAGAGAGGGAGACACAGAATCGGAAACAGGCTCCAGGCTCTGAGCCATCAGCCCAGAGCCTGACGCGGGGCTCGAACTCCCGGACCGCGAGATCGTGACCTGGCTGAAGTCGGACGCTTAACCGACTGCGCCACCCAGGCGCCCCACTTGCCTACCATTTCTGAAACTACCATGAATGAACCATAAGAACCACAAATGCCAGTGTGGCAGATGCTAATGGGACTCCATCCCAGTGCCCCTTCTTACCATTCTGGTGGGACCGGCTGCCTCCCCATGACTAGTACCAGTGTTTGTGCCTGAGGGCTTTCCCCCCAAACCATGGAAATGCCAATCTGCCCTGCATCAATGACTCTTGGGGCAGGCACATGAACATGAAGCCCCCCTGCCCCTTGATATTTCCTCCTAAATATGTTCCCTACCCCCTGGCGGTCTTACACATCTCCATGAATGGCACCAGAAGTTACCTTCACTTTTTCTCTTCCTCAGCCCCTCCATGCATCCATGAGAAAACCTTATTAATTCTTCTGAAAACTTTTTCTCCCTTCCTATACTCACACCACCTTAGCCCCCATCGCTAGCATCTTGTCACCAGCTCCTGGACTAGTTTTCCTCTTCTTTGCCTTCTTGTCATACATTTCCAAACAGTATCAAATATGATCTTAAAGCATAAAGTGAACGATGCCTTTACTCTGCTTGAATCCTCAGTGGCCGTTGAACACAATTCAAACTTTCCACAACAGCCAATAAAATCTTCATATGACCAGGCCCCTGTCTTCTCCCAACTCACCTCCCCATTAACAGATGTTTAGAAGCTGATGAGAAATCAACCACCAGGTCCTGCTGATTCTTATTCTGCAGTTTGTTCTGGCACCTTCCATTATTCTCTCACTTCACTGCTACAACTGAGGCAGAGTGGATCACTGGTCTCAGTTCCCTTCCCTTGTATTCTGTGTCCACCCCTTTCCACAGCCTCATGGTGGGCAGAGGCATTTTTCTGCTTCTTAGATTTGGGGTTGGCCATGTGATATGCTTTAGCCAATGGGATATTAGTGGATTTAACACAAACACAGGTTTGAAGTGTACTTCCATTATTGAGATGACCTTTTGTGCTCTTCATCCTGCAATGAATGTGCCTCAGGAAGTCAGTGGTCCAAAGAGGATGACAGACACACGGAATAACCCTGTCTGAAGCTTGGAGCCAAACCTAGATCAGCCAAACACCAGTCACCTCACAGATGCATGAATGGGAAATGTATGATAATGTATGTTTGCTGCTGAGTTTGGGGATGGTTTGTTACACAGCATTACAGTAGCAATAGCTAACTGATACAAACTATCCTAATCCAGGTCACTGTATTTTCTTTCCCCTGCAAATGTACCATAACTGGTCTTATCTGGCTCTGATGCTTTCTCTATATGGTAGTCAGAATCTTCTTTCTAAAATGCACATGCAATCACACCACTCCCTCCGTCATACACTTCATTTTCTGACTGCCATGGATCTAGCTCATTGTGTCCTTTAGCATGTGACTCCTGTATCTGGTTTCATCCCAGCCATTCATCCCTCCACTTTTCCACTTCCTGTCCCCACCCTCTACCCCCAGCCTAGGCGCTACCCTCAGGTCCTTCGGTGTGTGAAGCTCCTTTCTTGGAGCGTGGTCTTCTACAAGCTATTCCTCTTACTGGATAATCATCTCACATTCTTTACCTGCTTGGCTCCAGATAATCTCAGATTTTCAGAATAAGCATCACTTCCTTACAAGCATTGGAGGTCCTTAATCCCTGCCACACATTTAAAAACATCACACTTTGGGCACACATCACACTTTCTTTTGGAATTACTTGTATAACTGTCTCCTTCCAGAGGCTGCAGCTCCAGGGGCACAGGACAGTGTCTGGCTTGCTCACCAAAGCATTCCCCAATGGTGGTTACCAGCTTAGCACACAGTAAGTGTTCAGTTAATGTTTGATCAGAAAAAGAATGAGCTGGGCAGAAAGTGTAGGATAAGAATGTTTCTGATCACCAGGGCGACTGGATGGCTCAGTTGGTTGAACATCTGACTCTTGGTTTCAGCTCAGGTCATGACCTTACAGTTGTGGGATTGAGCCCTGCACTGGGCTCCATGCTCTCTCTCTGTCTCTCTCTCTTAAAAGAAATAAACCTTAAAAAATGTATTAAGAAAAGGAAAGTTTCCGATCACCTCTTCTTTTTCCCTCTAAAGTTTCTGGAGTTAGGTGGACTCCTGCTTGGAAAATAAAACAGACTCTCCTCCTATTACTTTGTGGATTCATTTGGCATTTTTAAGCCCTAACTCGGAGATCTGAGTTTTGTCTTGGTTTCCTGGAGCCTGCCTGGTGACTTTCTTAATTCTGTTAGAGCATGTGGAACAGACATTCATTGCCAAAATGGGACAAGAGGTGCTCATTTTCCAAACTTTGACTTTTAGAAATATTTATTTCAGGCACTTAGGTAGCTAGCTGGCTTCCAAGCAAACCACAAGTGCTAAGAAATGTCAAAATTTGTAAAATTGCCTTTATTCCACACTATCAAATGCCTGAAACTATGCACAAAACAGCTGTCTTGATGGTAATTATCCAATAATTATGACTTGGAAACCCCAGCAACTTGAGATGGAAACATTGCTTCAGAATTGTCAGCAGGTCCATTGTGAGGGCAGGAGAGGCCATTAAAACCCACCCGGGCTTCTTGGTTTGATATGAGAGATGCAGAGAGATATCATGGGGTTACCACTATGCTAAATGAAAGGAGGCCCCTGAGTGTCCTTCCAGAAATGAAGCCTCTCTCTCAGGAAAAATTGGAAGTGGAGAAGAGGGAAGACAAAATGCTCATGGCAAATAAACCCTTAAGTTTGTGCTTTTTTCATGAGCCTGGAACTATTTTTCCAAGCGAGTTCTGTATTGTGGCGTGAGGTTATACAGAGCCCCCAAATGTGGCTGGGCATTGGGGACTGCATAGAGGGGCCTGATGAAAGCCAGGTGGGGACCCAGGGACTGAATAAATGGGGATAATCCTCATGGAAGGATCCAGAATGTTTCCTCCAACCTTTAGTTGGGAAACCATTGTAGACATATAATGAACCATAGCCTAGGGAAGTGAGGATTTTAGCTGCCACAATCACTCTGGAACGTATAGAATAGGAATCTTGGGGTGAGGAGTGGTCTTTTTCCTCCAGGTCCTTCCTTCCTTCTTCCTTCCTACTCTTCCTTCATTCTCTTTCTTTTCTTTCTTTCTTTCTTTCTCCTTCCTTCCTTCCTTCCTTTCCTTTTCTTTTCTTTTTTCTTTTCTTCGTTTTTTTTTTGAGACAGAGAGAGTGCAAGCAGGGAAGGAACAGAAAGAGAGGGAGAGAGGGTCCCAAGCAGGCTGTGAGAGGTCAGTGCACAGAACCCGACATGGATCTCAAACCCATGAAACCACAAGATCATGACCTGAGCCAAAATCAAGAGCTGGACGCTGAACTGACTGAACCACCCAGGCACCCCCAGGTCCTTCTTTCTTTATGTGAAGCTTGCAGAGCTCACTTTAGCCTTATAGGCAGACCCTATTCTCCCTTCTAGCAAAGATTCAAACTCAGGGATGGATCTGGTCTAAAATCCTACCCCAGCAATGTCCCTCATACCTCTGTGCCCTCAGCTGTACATGGCACCACTGTGGCACCATTTGCTTTGGGCGATATTCTCCTCCCTGCTGCTTTGGTCTCTGGTGTTTTGCAGAGAAAAAAAAGTCTCACTGTCTTCTCTCTGCCTATTACTGGCTGTGACAATCTCTCTGAACTTTGGTAGTTTGATCTCCAGAAGAGGACTTGGGACAGCAGTGCACTTAGAATGAAACCCATTACCCCTGTAAACCTCACCCCTGCATTTCTATTGCCTGGCTTCCCTTCTATTATCAGATACAGCATGCTTCAATGCCTTGGCATTTGCAGTCCCCTCTTTCTAAAATGCTCCCCCTGCCCTTCAGATACCCAGCTCTTTTTTTATTATTCCCTACTCGGCATGGAACCCACCTCCTGTTCAACAAATCCAAAGTGACACGTGCTGCCCATTCTATGATACCATTGTCTTCATAAGGCTTTTGCTCTCCCAAGTTAGTGCACTCACTAACAGACTGTCTATCTCCCCCAACCCTGGTTCATGTTCTAACGGGGAGGGTCTATTCTACCCAGTTCATTCTGTGTTTCCAGCACTTTGCCAAGTTCTTCGCACATAGCAGCTGCACAATAAGTGCTGGCTGAAGAAATAATCCTTGCCTCATTTAGCTATAGTCAGGATTAGATGAGGCCATGTGGGCACAGTGTCCCTAGAGTGCCTGGCACATAGTAGGTCAATGAATGTTAAGCTATTCTTATTGCTGTTTTCTTCCCCCCCCCCCCCCCCCCCGCCCATCCCTGCTCTCTTCTCAGGTCAGGCTTTTCCTTCATTCTGTTCTGCTCACATGTCTTTCATCACCCCAGGTGGTAAAGTTTAGGATCATCTATCCATCCATGCAGCCATGCAGCCATGCAGCCATTCATCCAACAAACACTTGTTGAGCAAATTCTAAGTACCAGGCACCACCACCAGGCATGGAGGAAACAACAAATGCACAAGACGGGTACAATCCTTGCCCTAAGGGAGAACATGTGTCTGGGGGAGACTCAGACAAAGGGAAAAAAGTAAGCTATGATGGGAACTGCTCAAAAATGCAGGAATGACACCTGACCCAAGCTTGGGAGATTACAGTAAACATCTAAGCCAACACCTGAAAGATGAACTGGAGAAAGACCAGAGAAGCCTCTTGTAATGGCCCTTTTATCTCTTCTGTGAGGTGCTCTGGTTCTAGATGGCTATGTTCTGGGACTCCTAGATTCTAGGAAAACAAAAAGACACAGGTTGGTTGGGCAAAATCCTGGGCCACTATTTTGGTCTACCATGACTAGGCAAAGATGTATTCTGTACAAGTGAAGTCTCCCAGAAAATTGAAGTCCACCTCTCTATAGGCCAGCAACTGTTTTTGATGAAAATATTTCATCACTTTTTCTTGATGACTCAGAATCACCAACATGAATATAAATTTTTTACCTGAGGTGAAATATGGCAAAGCTCTCAGGAGCTATTGATGTATATGGAGTTTCTTGCCCCTACCATTGAGAAAATAAAATTTATTCTCTATTTAAACAAGTAAAATGTCCCACTATGTGCATGATGGTAAAGGGTGCAGTGTGAATGGCAAACACAAAGTGGACATGGTCCTACACTCAGACTCTAGTAGCAGACAGATGATGTGGGTACCTAACCATCAGACAAGGTAGGAAACAGAATGGATCAACAGGGACATGGAGAAGAGATTATTACACAATTTGCAGCATGAGGCTGTATCTGGGCAGCAAGTGGAAGGGCTAGAGACCTAGGTATGTCGTCAGGACTCAGAGTATTCTTTTGCTTACAGGATTTCCTCCTTGTTGGATGCCCTCTCAATCAAAGAGATCAAACTATCTGAGTAAAATACAAAAAAACCCCACAGCATTTTAAAGAAAGCCACTAGGCTCTGAGGATGGTTTTGTTACTCTGTCCCTCCTTAATTCAGTTCACCCGGCTGTCCTTCCCTGCTTCTTGACCATTTACCTTTTAGTTTCTGACATAGTTAGGCTCAAAAATTTTCCTGATAAGATTTTACTACTTATAAAATACAAGATTCTAGACTACACAGTCTTAATCATATATAATCATTGGCTTCCTAATAGCCCCTACGTTGTGAATATTACTGAAAAATAAGTAGACATCTTTCCAAAGACATGCAGATGGCCAACAGACACATGAAAAGATGTTCAACATCACCCATTATTAGGGAAGTGCAAATCAAAACAGTAATGAGGTATCATCTCACGTCTGTCGGAATGGCTAAAATCAACAAGACAAGAAGTGACAAGTATTAGCAAGGAGGTGGAGAAAACGGTATCCTTGTGCATGGTTGGTGCAGCCACTGTGGAAAACAGTATTGAAGTTCTTCAAAAAAATTAAAAAATCCAAATACCACATTATCCAGCAATTCCAATATTGGATATTTATACAGAGAAAACAAGCACACTAACTTAAAAAGATATATGCACCCCTATGTTTAATGTAGTATTATTTACAATAGCCAAGACATGGAAGTATCCTAAGTGTCCATCAATAGATGAATCAATAAGGAATATGTAGTGTGTATATGTGTATATATATACATGGACTGAGTAAGCCACAGGAATAAAAGGCAGAGCATAAGGAATACAGTCAATGATATTGTAATAGCAATGTAATGGGACAGATGGTGGCTACATTTGTGGTGAACAAGGGATTATGTATAAACTTGTCAAACCATTAAGTTCTACGCCTGAAACTAAGGTAATGTTGTATGTCAACTATACTCAAATAAAAATAAATAAATAAATACAAGAGGATTCCTGGGTGGCTCAGTTGGTTAAGCGTCCAACTCTTGGATTTAGCTCGGGTCATGATATCACTGTTCATGAGTTTGAGCCCACATGGGGCTCTGCACTAGCAGTGCAGAACCTGCTTGGGATTCTCTCTCTCTCCCTCTCTCTAATAAGTACATTAAAAATTTTTTTTAATTAAAAAAATAAAAAATAAGTTAACAAATATTTTCCTTTGAATTTTAAAAGTTCAAAATGAAATATTTTCAACATATGGTGCTGAAACAACCATATGTCCACATTCTAAAGAATGAAGCTGCACCCCTACCTCACACCATATACAAAAATTTTGATTTCCCTGCGATTCATAAACTTTATAGATTATATTGCTGATTTTGTGCTTTCAAAAGAGAGCACTACATTGGATGTCTGTATCCTGGAAATAAAATGAAGATCTCTCTGGGATGGAGTACAGAAATAGCAGCATTTGGAAGAAAATGCAACATGACACATCTTTCTCCAGTTTTCTGAGCAAACATTTCCCCCAGGAGCACTCTCTTGTGTGCCATGCCTGTTGATCACAGAAGTGGCCTGTTTCTTCTCCTGTCTTTTCCCTTTCACTTCAGTTAAGGGTGATCTTCAACCACAGGATTCAATGTGCACAATCCCAGCAGAATGACCAAAGTGACCCAATTATGTCATGTACAGATGGAAAACATGAATTTGGACCAAAAATCTAATAGGGCCTGAATTTCTGTCTTCATGATGTCACCCTGTCACTAAAGTCAGGAACCTGAAAAGCATATGTTTTCATGACTGTGGGTGTTACTGAATGAGAATTATGTTTAATTTTCTGTTCTCTGAAGAGTGTTGGGAGAATTTCAGAAGGACAGGAAAGGCGGGCAGATCATCAGGGCTCATTTATGGCAGACAATGTGCCCTGCTAAGTTGGGATTTCAGACCTGATATCCACGTTCAGTCAGGGAGATTTCAAAGCTGATGGGGAGGAACTGGTTCATTTACAGGACGAATTCTGAGTTGTTATTGTTGTTGGTTGAAAGGCTTTGCTTTCACATTATACGATTGCACCCTCTAACCACAGTAAAGAAAAAAATAAGCACAATGGATCTTTGATACACTGGAAGGATTTGAGTCTCCTGCTCCTGTCTGTCAATCCCTCCCTGGAGAGAGTCCATACGGTAAAAGTCTATTATATATGGATCAGTTTTCCAGGTTATTTAGAACACCATTTCTTTTCATCTTTTTGCTGCCTGCTTTTTTTCAAAACTATTTTATTTATTTTTTTTTTAAGAGAGAATGCCAATGCGGGGGGGGGGGGGTGCGGCGCAGAGAGAGAAGGTAACAGGGGATCCAAAGCAGGCTCCATGCTGACAGCAGTGAGCCTGATGTGGGGCTTGAACTCATGAACCATGAAATCATGACCTGAGCCAAAGTCAGTTGCTCAACTGCCTAAGCCACCCTGGTGCCCCCTGCTGCCCGCTCTTTAGCCACTATTCTCTGGTCTTCACCAGAGGAAACAAAAAGCAGTTGAAATTCACACAGGTCTGAATTTTACTTCTTTATAACTCTGACAAGTGGGGAAATGCAACAGGGGAACACACCAGGTGGATCTGCTGGTGAACTCAACAGATCCACACCCAGTGCTCTGAGCTGGGTTAAGGTGCACAGAAATCAGGCAGAGATGGGGTGCTGATGAAGATAGGATCTAAAGACAGACCAGGAAATGAGAGACAGAGCATTGCATTTAGCAAAGGGAGAATCTCTGGAGGGAGGGAGACACCCAAGGCTGAGTGTGACTGAGTAACGATAGAGGATCCCTAGTAGCACTTCAAAGGAAGTTATGTTGTACTATTCCTGTTATATTCAACACTCTTTTCATGGCTCAAGTATGTACATGCCCATACTATGTGCCGCAAGGAAGCTCGCCCTCATACGGCTTCCTCTGGTCAGAATGTCAGGGTAACAACTGTTTTTTTTTTTTTAAAAGAGGGGCGCCTGGGTGGTGCAGTCGGTTAAGCGTCCGACTTCAGCCAGGTCACGATCTCGCGGTCCGTGAGTTCGAGCCCCGCGTCGGGCTCTGGGCTGATGGCTCAGAGCCTGGAGCCTGTTTCCGATTCTGTGTCTCCCTCTCTCTCTGCCCCTCGCCCGTTCATGCTCTGTCTCTCTCTGTCCCAAAAATAAATAAATGTTGAAAAAAAAATAAAAAATAAAAAAAAAAAAGAATGTGAGGGTGCCATGAAGCTGTCCTCCAAATGTCAGGAATGAAACAAGGACAAATGAAAATGTAAGGAATATTGCCATTTGCAAGAAATAATTAGGCACAAATAAAGAACTCCAAGGTGTTCATATTCTTTATAACAATTCCAGCTTTGGGAAAATAGCCTCAAATGTAAATACCGTTTTATGTAGAGTTTTTTTTTTTTAGATGTCTAGAATCTATAAGAGTGATTTACAGAGATGTGTGTTGCATCATTATTTATAACAGTGAAAATCTTGAGGCAAGATGTGTCTAACAGCAGCACGGTTAAGGAAATTTTGGTATAAGTAAAGAATATGAGGTTGCCTTTATTTTTTTAAACGTTTTATTTATTTTTGAGACAGAGAGAGACAGAGCATGAACAGGGGAGGGGCAGAGAGAGAGGGAGACACAGAATTGGAAGCAGGCTCCAGGCTCCAAGCCATCAGCCCAGAGCCCGACGCGGGGCTCGAACTCACGGACCGCGAGATCGTGACCTGAGCTGAAGTCGGACGCCTAACCGACTGAGCCACCCAGGCGCCCCTGAGGTTGCCTTTAAAGATGATGTTTCTAGTGAGCTTTTAAGGAAATCTTGATATGATGTTTGATATAATGAGGAGTATAAAAAGCAATGCACATAACTGTAGAGTGGAGTGTCAGCTATATAAACCAGTATGGAAAGGAAAACATGCTGAAATATTGAGAACTGATAGTTACAGATCATATTATGCATGATTTTTATCTCGTCCTCTGAACCTGCAGTCTCATGGGCAGCCACAAGCCACATGTGGCTGTGTAAATTGAAGTTAATTAAAATAAAATGAAAAGAAAAAACTCCAAGTCTGCCCTTGAACGAGCCACATATCAAGTCCTTAAAAAGTCTCATGGAGCTAGTGGTTACTATATTGGACAGTAAAACATACAACAGCTCCATCATTACAGAAAGTTCTACTGGGCAGACACTGCTCCAGAGTTTTCTGGCATTGGTTTCTCTAGTTTTCGATGAAGACCATGTGCTATTTTGATAATCAGAAAAAAGGAAAAACAAAGTCAAGTTAGGATGACTCGACTGTAGAAAAACCCAGGAGATTGAGGAATGGCGAAAGAGAAGCAAGGTGATTTGTGATTTAAGGAAGCAGCTACTTTAATGAGAGAGATTCAATATAATCAATAATATGTTCTCAACGTGGTTACAGGAAAGATGTATTAGCTGGGAGGGGGAGGGTCCACATATGACTCAGAAAAAGGAGCTCAAAGAGGCAGTGTGGGTCAGTGTGCCCCAGGATGGTTGTCATGACAGGGAGAGGAGCCCTATGATACGAAGTGATGCCTCAGACAATAGCAACTCAATGGCTCCCATAAAAGGTTGTCCATTAAATCCTCTTTCTTGTTTGGCCCCCACTCACAACCAGACACTCCAGACTTTAGAGACTGCTAGTGTCCACTGACATCTTCATTGCCTCTCCTTCCTGGATGCACAGCTAAACAAGTGTCCTGGATCTTTCTTGCATCTAGGTGGGAATGTTTGACTTATCTACACAATGGGTGGGAGCAGAGAGGACATATACGACCTTCAGTCCTCATCACAAAACCATCTGCATAATATTCCATGCCCTTGCTTTCTCTGCTTCCTGTGTGTCTATTGGAGAAGGACTCCAGGAGGGTAGAACCACAGGATGAAATAAGCCCCAATCTGAGTCTCTGTCTGAAGAGCCATGGGAGCTGCCAGGATGGAAATATCTGCAGGGGATTTGGAGGAAGAAATAAACGTTTCTTGGGCTGCCCCAGTGAAATGTTGGGGTTGTTTATGATACATATAGTAGTAGCGATACTTACTCTAACACATAATTTCTCATTTGATCTTCTATGCAGAACGTGTTAATGCAGCAGGTCTGTTTCCTTAATCCTTGCATGCCTCTAGGGGAGCCTAGAATGATGACAGATCCTCAGCCAATCCCCAAGAATGCGGTGCTTGGAATGTTCTTTGTGTTACTGATGAATGATGTTGTTTTGTGCTCCAAAAGCAATGGGGCATGCTGTACCAGCTTGTCAGGATTGTTTAGCGAGCTTTATGATGTATATCTGGGGTCTATGCTGGAATTCTGAATTTTGCTATCATGGCTGTATACTGAGCAGGAATGTGTCTACCTGACCAGCACTCCATAAAAGTCTCAGATTCCAGTGGACTGCCCTGGATAGAGATATCTCACACATGTCCGTATAGGTTGCTGCTAGAGAGAAAGCATGTCTTATGTGACCTGGTGGGGCAGGAATTGGTGCATGCATCTGACCTCTCTGGATTTTTCCTGATGCATTTCGCTTTTCTGCTGCTTTTACTCCATATCCTTTGCTATAATAATAAACCTTGGCCACGACTAAAATCTGCTACTAAGTCCTGTGAATACTCCTGGTGAGTCACTGAACTTGTGGGTAGTCATGGGGCTCCCTAAATGCCTCCCACCCATGGGAGGTACAGGCTCTAGTAATGGAATGAAGAAGTCATGGGGATGAAAAGTACAGCATAAGAGAATATAGTCAATGGTATTGTCATAGTATTGTATGGTCATTACACTTGTGGTGAGCATAGCATGATGTATAGATTTGTCAAATCACTACTTTGTACATCTGAAACTAATGTAACATTGTGTGTCAACTATACTTAAATTAAAAAAAAAAAAGAAAGAAACAGGGGCACCTGGGTGGTTCAGTTGGTTAAACACTGGACTTCGGCTCAGGTTATGATTGCACAGTTCGTGGATTTGAGCCCTGCATTGGGCTCTGTGCTGGCAGCTCAGAGCCTGGAGCCTGCTTCAGTTTCTGTGTCTCCCTCTCTCTCTTCTCCTCCCCTGCTTGCCCTCTCTCTCTCTTTGAAAACTAAATAAACATTAAAAAAAATTTAAAAGGAAACTGTAAACAGAGGGGCCTGGGTGACCCAGTCCAGTTAAGCATCTGACTTGATTTGGGTTCAGGTCATGATCTCACAGTTCATGAGATCAAGCCCTGTGCTGGGCTCTGTGCTGACAGCATGGAGCCTGCTTAACATCCTCTCTCCCCCTCTCTCTCTGCCCCTCACCTTCACATGCAAGCACATGGGCTCACTCTCTCTCTCTCTCTCTCTCTCTCTCTCTCAAAATACATAAAGAAGTCTAAGGAAAAAAAGAAACACACACACAAAAAAACAAAACGAAAACCAAAAACCAAACTACCTCCTACATAAGGTCTTCACCTAGGAAAACAGAACACAAATTGTCCAGAATAAGTATGCTTTCTATCTTGCACTTATATATCTTACTACCATCTGTTGACATTCTAGCACATACATCAAACTCTTGTGAATCTGGCTGATGTGAGTCTCTTCATAAGTGCCTGACTGACAACAGTGTCACTCATAAAAATCTTAGAAAGATTGTCTGGAATCTGTGACTATCCAATTTATGATGTCCTTTCAGGGGCCAACCTGGATGACATTTCTTCAGTGTCTCGTCTACATTCATCACTTAACATGTAACAAGATGAAGCCAAGTTCAAGGGCCATGAGTGAGAGATAAAAACAAAGGGTGTGCAGGGATCCCATTTAGTGGTGGAGTCCAGAAAGGAATCCTGAATGAAGGGGCAATAGAGACCCCTGGAAGAAGGGACATCATTTCAAATGGGACGAGTGACAAGGTATGTGCATCTGAGGCAGAGTAGTCTGCAGGAGGGGAAATATAGGGCATCTTCAGGGACAGTGATTCTGAGGGGCGCTAGCTTGGCTCTAAACAATGTCAGAGGTGGCAGGTAGCTTGGGAAGTATGATGTTCAGGGTACACTGTTTGGGGGCTACTGAAGAATTGGCCTTTCTGGTGGATATGTATCTGTTTACATTACAATCAGTCAAGGCTTGGTGGTCCTTATTCCTGGGCTCAAGGCCAGGAATGATTTTGAATAAGCATGACATTCTCCAACATGCCAAGTGCATCTCTGCCTCAGGGCCTTTGCACTGACTGTTCCATTTGCTTGGAATGCCCTGCCCTGCCCATTTCCCCATGGCTGGTTCTCTCTAGTTATTTAGATTTCGTCTCCAAAAACCAGCTTCCCCCCAAGGCAATGTGGCCTCTCTCACCACATCATTACCCAATTTCACTGACAAAATAGAAGAGATCTCCACTCCTTAGAACATATTCTGCTTCTTTCCATCCCCTTATGCTTATCTTTATTCTTTGATGAAATCTCTCAGTCAACAGGTAATTTCACATGAACCAAAAACACTTTCTGTATGAATTTTGATTTCATTGCAACTGGCTGGACACACCTTCCCTAGTTGAAATGGCCATTTGTCAAACAACTTTGATGACAACCCTCGTCTGAGCCGCAGCATTTTCTGCAGCATATACAATTACTGAACAAATTTTGCAGCTAAACTAAGGTAATGCTCAGTAACACACTGAGAGAGGCACTCAGCACTGGGTTGGGTGTAAACACTTTGGAGGCATGCTACCCTTTTCTTCCTGTGTCCAGGCAAAAATCTTGAATTGTAGTTTCTCCCTCAGTCCTCAGTGTTGAGGACAGTGGTGCCATCAGCAGAGGGGGAACATTTTCAAAGAATGGGAAAGAGTGCCAGACCCTCTGGGTCGCTCACCTGCAAATCTACCTGAGGTCACAATTAGCTCAGGCTTGAGAAAGAGCACGGAGGCCATCGCCTCACAGTCTGACTGTCACCAGATCCCTGACAGAGAGGGTCTATTATGTTTTGTGTCCCTTCCTTCACGAATAAAATTATTTTTCCTGTAAAACAAATACACTAGACAGGGGTTGGCAGATGATGGCCCATGGGCCAAATCTGGCCCACCTCCTGTTTTTGCATAACCCATGAGTTAAGAATGATTTTTATGCTTTTCAGTAGTTGAAAAAAATGGAAAGAATCATAGATCATGTATCATGACATATAAAAATTATATGGAATTGAAATTTCTGTTTCTATACATAAAGTTTTATTTGCACAGCCATGCTCATTCATTTACACGTTGTCTCTGGCTGCTTTCAGGCTACACAGCAGTAGGGGTGGATGGTTGTGATAGAGACTGGCCCTCAAAGCCTGACGTATCACAATCTGGCCCTTTACAGAAAAGGTTTGCCAGTTCTGTTCTTGAGTCCTGAATGTGCCCACAAGCCTGACTTTGGAAGGACTTGGATAAGAAAGAGTTCGTTTACTCCTCGATGTTAGTAATACCGCATCTCCTTTGCCCTGAAAACAGTGTCCGTGTAGCCCTAGATTTAAAGAGAAATCACGGAGAAAACCCACTTACATAGGATCCATAATCCACAGCCAGGGTCTGCAGGGCCCATGGGAGACCAAGGCCAATGAGGATATCAAACACGTTGCTCCCAATGGAGTTGGACACAGCCATGTCTCCCATGCCTGTGAGGATGAGAGGTCACTTGAGTTAGAAAGGAGATCTCAGGGTAGGACAGGGAACCCCAGAGGGACTCTCCCAACCCTTTGGTCTGATAGCCAGAGACTTAGCTGGTAGGTCTGCTAGCTCATTTGCTAGGTGATTCCCTTCCCAGGCCATCACCTGTATTTTCAACAGCATATGCATTTTTAGTAGAATGGAATGGAATATGACAAGAACAGAATAGAATGAGATGCACATTCTAGTGAGTTGTTGACCTTTACTTCAAACATGACCACTGGCTAAATGGGAATGATTCCAAACACCAAATAGAGTTCCAAAGATTCTGAAACACCCTTCTAGAAAGGAATAAACTTGATAGTTCTGTTAAACCTCTCATGAGCTCACCAACCCATATATTTTAGTACCATCTCCCAACTGCTCTACCCTGTTCTCAATTCTTCTAAATAATTGAGTACTATTAAGAAAAAATAACGTGGAGTGCCGAGGTGGCTCAGTGGGTTGAGCATCTAACTCCTGATTTCTGCTCAGGTCATGATCTCATGGTTTCATGAGTTCCAGCCCCACGTTGGACTCTGCCTGCTGACAGCGTGGAGCCTGCTTGGGATTCTCTGCCTTTCTCTCTCTCTACCCTTCCCTCGCTCATGTTCTCTCTGTCTCTGTCTCTCTCTAAATGAATGAATAAATGAATGAATGAATAAATGAAATCAGCAAAATTTAGTGAGTACATCTAGAGGATACTATGCTAAGTGTTACGGCTGCACATTGTGTTTGTTGAAAACAAATGCCGTCTAGCACAAATCAGGCATATAAATTAGAGTGATGCTAGGGAAGGGCATGGCCATCTGGAAGGGGCGTCCACCTGTGAGCTTGGTTTTGAAGGAGCAGAGGGTGGGCCATACACTGATGACTGACCTGTGGCAACCATCACTGTCAAGGGAACTGCAGCTGGGCAGACCTTAGGTCATGGAGTCTGTCTTCTCTAAGCCTCAGTTTCCCTAATCCATAAAATGGGCATATGATTTTCCCTACCCCATGGAGTTGTTTAAATTAAATAAGATAACAATACCTAAACTGCTTTGCTCAGTGTGTGGCACTCAGCAAAGGTTAGCTATATTACATTTATTACTATTTTTAATAATAGAAGAATGGTAATACAACCTTCAGAAGAGGTTCTGGGTGCTACCTAGAAAACATCTCTGCCTTTCTTAAGGGTAGATCTTCTGGCTTATTTCCCTGTTCTATTGATGTCAGTTAGCTCTTTTTTTTTTTTAATTTTTTTTTAATGTTTATTTATTTTTGAGACAGACAGAGCATGAACGGGGGAGGGGCAGAGAGAGAGGGAGACACAGAATCGGAAGCAGGCTCCAGGCTCTGAGCTGTCAGCACAGAGCCCGACGCGGAGCTCGAACTCACGGACCGTGAGATCATGACCTGAGCCGAAGTTGGACGCTCAACCGACTGAGCCACCCAGGCGCCCCGATGTCAGTTAGCTTTTTGACCAACACAGCACTGAAGTCACCTATCACCCTGGTAACTGCCATGTGGATCCCCCAAAGCTCTTCCTGCCCATAGGGAGGCCTTCCTTCCTCCCCTATCCCTGCCCCCATCTAACTGGAGGCCTCACCTTGTCTGGCCACGATGAGGCTGGCCATGCAGTCAGGCACACTGGTTCCAGCTGCCAGGAAGGTGATCCCCATGATGACATCAGGAATCCCCAGCGTGTATCCAATGATTGTGACCTGGATGAGGCAGGAAGAGGTGGTGAGCAGGGAGCCGGTGCCAGCCCGACCCACTTGTGGATCCTCTGCCTGACAAACAGAAAAGGTTGCAGTCTGGCTAGTCTGCCCAGGGAGCAATGCCCACTCTCTGTATCAATGCAGAGGGCCAAGAACATTTCATGGAGCAGACCAGGACTGCAGGTCAGGGGACCAGGGTGCGGTGGTGAAGCCCAAGTTTTCCAACCAAAGACTGGTGTTTTATACATGTTCCTTTCAGGCGAGGCAGCCATCTCAAGATAGGAGAAACAGTTTATGGGAAAAGGTAATATTGGGACAGAATATTTAAACTCAGACTGGTCCTGGGAAAGAAACCCAGAATGGATGACTGCCATCCTGTGCTGGGAATTTAGGTATCTGAGTTCCGAGCTGCACAACTGGAATTCACGAGAACTTAAAGCATGGGAACAACAGCCACACTATACTCGCTTATGTTGATTGATTTAGTACTCAGACACCGTGCTAAGTGATGTTCATGAGTTTTAACTTGTTAAAGTTTCACAACAACCCTACAGGGTAGGTGCTAGATTACCTCCACTCTTCAGATGGGAAGCGGAGGCAATGCTCAAGGAACGCTGGGGACAGCCAGGCTCCTCTCCACAGGCAGCACCACCATTTGCATAGAAGGGGTTAAGCCAGAAGGCAGAAACAGGTGCTACCCAGGCAGTGCCTGCATTATGCAAATGTGCCCATTCTTGGCCCCTGATTTCCAGAGGGGGGAGGGGAAATAGGCAGGCAGTTGGAGAGGCTAGCTGTTGAGGGGCCAGTGGTAAAATGGAGGCAACTGGAAAAAGAAAGCAATTCCTGTATGTTGACCTAAGGAGAGGTCCATCCACAGGAGCGGAGATGATTAGGTCATTTCACGATGCCACCTGAGCGCCTTCACTTTCCAGAAAATTAAGAGAAATGCAAACCATGTGTTGTAAGTAGCACGCTCTCTTCTCAGCTCTACCTGGCCTCTCAGCCCCACTGTAAGAGACACGTATCCCTGACTTGGCTCCAAAGGTCACAGTTGCTCCTTCCCCATCCAAAGGTTTGGGGGATGGTAAACCGCTGGGATACCTGACTTCTTCCTCTCAAACCAGAAAATGCACTTGATGTCCATTCAGTGCAGGACTGATTTGGGGACAGCCTTGGGGCTCTCTGTCTCCCATTCTCCAGGGAGGAAAGTGAGATGCACTTGTTCCCAGGGA
Organism: Prionailurus bengalensis; assembly: GCF_016509475.1. Taxonomy (NCBI): domain Eukaryota; kingdom Metazoa; phylum Chordata; class Mammalia; order Carnivora; family Felidae; genus Prionailurus; species Prionailurus bengalensis. The sequence continues at coordinate 44,749,596 of NC_057354.1, read as the reverse complement.
CCTTTTGTGAAATGGAGCTGGCCAAGCTGTGTTTCTCCCTTCTTAACCCTCAGCTAGGTCCCTGCAGGGACCGGTTTGGCTCAGTGGCATTTGGCCTGGAACAGAGCTGGGGTTCCTGCTCTTGCTAGTGTCATTATTACCAGGTTTGCGGTTTTGTCTGGAGTTTGGGGAACCGATTCTCCAGGGAGCTGGGACCAAGTCTTGTATTTCTCCTTGTGTTCTCCCTTACTCTTGGCCATTTCTCAGAACTTCTTAGAACCTCTACCAGGGTGGAAGGAAGAAAACAGGAGGGGCAACTCCAGGTCTCTTGGTAGGCTTGCAGGTTGGTGGACCTGGGAAAACCAGCTAGCACCTGGAGGTTAGGAACACCAGAACTATTCCCCAAACTCGGAACAGAGACGGCACCCAATGAATATATCAAATAAAAACATCAATGAATCCTGCATGGGGGAGAAACCCTACAAGATGTGGGTTAGAAAAAAATTATCTGCAGGGGCGCCTGGGTGGCTCAGTCAGTTAAGCATCTCACTTCAGCTCAGGTCACGATCTCGCGGTTAGTGAGTTTGAGATCCACCTTGGGCTCTGTGCTAATAGCTCAGAGCCTGAAGCCTATTTCAGATTCTGTGTCTTCCTCTTTCTGCCCTTCCCTCTTGCCTGCTCACACTCTGTCTCTGTCTCCCTCTCTCAAAAGTAAATAAACAAAAAAAAAATTATCTGTTGATGTTAAAGGCAAGGGATAATTTGTGAGTTAACTGTGTCAGGTTTACAAATTTGCCATGATTTCCAAAATAATCTCTTCAGAACCTTTTTTTTTTAGCCCTTGGATTTAATGTTTATTTAGTTTTTTTTTTTTAATTTTTTTTTCAATGTTTATTTATTTTTGGGACAGAGAGAGACAGAGCATGAACGGGGGAGGGGCAGAGAGAGAGGGAGACACAGAATCGGAAGCAGGCTCCAGGCTCCGAGCCATCAGCCCAGAGCCTGACGCGGGGCTCGAACTCACGCACCGCGAGATCGTGACCTGGCTGAAGTCGGACGCCCAACCGACTGCGCCACCCAGGCGCCCCAATTTAGTTTTGAGACAGAGACAGAGACAGAGTAAGCAGGGGAGGGGCAGAGAGAGAGGGAGACACAGAATCCAAAGCAGCTCCAGGCTCCGAGATGTCAGCCCAGAGCCCGACGTGGGGCTCAGACTCACGAAATGTGAGCTCATGACCCAAGCCGAAGTTGATGCCCAACCGGCTGAGACACCTAGGCGCCCCTAGATCTTGGGTTTAATTCTCCAGAATTTATATTACAGTTCTGTGCAATGTTTGAACCAGATTAATTTAGATTTGAGCAGTTTTGTCACAGCTTTTCATCTCTGCCTAACTCTGACTGGACTAGGTTTGATCCCCAGTTAAAAAGCAGAGTTGTAAATGGGCAATGCACTCTGGATGGTTGTGTTGCCTTAAAATGGCTTTGGGGCAGAGGCTCTTTCGAGCCCTAGCCCCACAACCAATGCCAGTCCTTGAATCATTGTTTTATCTTCAGAAAGGACCCTTGAGTGGTCTCCGGGTCTAATGACCTTATTTACTGGTTGACAGTAAACTGAGACTCAGTTAGGGGAAGTGACTGTGACAGAGGGAATTATTACTCCCTGATTCTTCATGCCTTTCCTTCACACCCTTTGCCTTGTGGCTCTGCTGTTCTTCTGGCTAGAGTAGGCAGAGTATATTTTCCCTACTCCCATTGATGTTGGGCACAAGTCACCAGCCAAGGCCCTAGGAGGCACCTCATGTTTCCACCAGTCCTCTAGCATTCCAATGATCCATCATGAGAAGAACATTCCCCGGGTAGCCACAGGGTCCAAGGAAAATGAGCAAACCTATGGAGTAGACATGAAACCCACCCACAGCCTGAACCAAACATAATCATGCTGTAGCTGGAAGGAGAACTGCTCTGTCGGTCAGTGCCTGCTAAGATGACTCAAACCATAGTCAACCTGTAGATATGTGAGCAGGAGGATAAATTCTTGTGATTCTAAACCACTGAGTTTAAGGATGGTTTGTTAGGCAGTTTCCTGAGGTAATGGCTGACTGATACAGTTACTGGGCTGAAACCCCACTCCCTATTCCCCTCTGATTGGAGCACATTTTTCCCTCTAAAGAGATCTAGCAATGCTGTGGGGTTCTGAGTCTACTCACCATCCACACCATCATGTAGGAGAAGGCTGCAATCCATAACGTGGAGGAAGCAAATGTCACCATGAACCACTTTTCCCAGCGCGGCTTGTTGCAGTTGGGTACCGTGAAGTATAAGACAAAACTCAGTGGCCAGGTGAATGCCCACTTCACTGTTTCCAGTTTTCCAGCTGGGAAAATAAAAAAGGCAGAAAGCACATTAGTTAGCTTCCTCTCTCTGTTTTACCAGCCCTCCATGCTGTTTGCCCCTGACATTTACAGCCTAATTGATGGCCTGGGAAATAAGCCTTATCATGTTGTTCTTTACATAAAAGACACAAATGGCTTTCCACCAGCCACGAAACCTGGCGTTCAAAACCCATTAAAAAAAAAAAAAAAAAAAAAAAAAAAAAAAAAGGTATCCACTGCTCACCTGCTAGTTAGGCACCCAAATGACAGATATGTCACTTCTGAGCACACAGGGCTGGGAGGATGGTTTGGCAAATGGGGCCAGGTGGGAAAGGATGAGGATGATTCTCAGACACAAAGGGAGAGGAGTGTGTGGGGATGGGGTGAAGGTGGGGGAGGGGAGCTAGACAGACCACCAGTCTGCCTGGGGTCTCTTCTCCCCATGATTAGATAACACAATCTTACAAGATTATAAAGTGTCAGTGGTCACACCGCCATCTAGTGGAATTGCTCAATATTGTCTGTCAACTCACTGAAATCTTGAAAGATGGTTTGAAAGTTGTCAAAACACTGCCTGGGGGTATCTCAAGCTGATACAAATTTGCAAATTAGTCATTGATTTCTGGCTCTCTAAATACCTGCTTTCAGGGATGAGGTGATGGATTGGCCAGTGATGACCTGATCCTATCATCTCTGTGTTGTCTGAGCTCTGTGTTTCAGGCATACCCATAAATGCTTATTTTGGTGACTCTATTTCCATGAGTTCCTTGTCGTCTCAGATTTGACAACCATATCAGGTCTCATTTGGCCTTTATTACAATCCTGCTTAAGGGCTAATACCTCTGGTAAGAAATGCATTGTATATACTCCCTGCTCCAATGGAGATAAAAGAACATTTCCACCTTCCAGAAAGTTCCCTGAGTCTCTTTCCAGTCAATCCTCCACCCTCTGCCACCATAGATTAGTTTTTCCTGTTGTCCACCTTCAAATAAAGAAAATCACATGGTGCATGATTTTAGTCAACATGTTTTTTGAGATTCATTCGTGTGTCAGGAATTCATTCCGCTTAGATTGCTGTATAGTCTTATTATACACAACTTATTATCCATCCTCCTGTGGATGGGACTTTGGGGTTGTTGCCAGTTTTGAAGTATTACAACTAACGTGGCCATGAGCGTTCCTGTATACTTTTTTTGGTGGGCATGTTTTTATCTCTCTTTGGTTGAAGACCCAGGAGTAGAACTGCTGAGTCACAGGGTGGGTGTTTTTTCTAACTTTGTTAAGAAACTGTTGAGAAGTCTTCCAAAAATGATCGTCCCATTTTATACTCCCACCAGAGTTGAGGTATTTTTAAAATGACACTTTGAACAGTGATTAATAAACTGCTAAATGAAATTTATTTCGTAATTTTATAGCGGTATCCAGCACTTTCCCAGTTCGCTGCTACGAGATGGGAACAAATGCCACAGACACCAGGGACTGTTTGGCTGGATTTCAAAGCAAGAAAGCTGTCGGGGGATTTTTGTGAGCATTTTTACAAATGCTGTAGAATCCAGAACATAGTCAGACCCTTGGATCCCAAAGGCATCCTGGAGTCCTGCGTGCTGCTAAATCCTGTGATGTAGGGATGTCAGTTACGCATCTCGGGCTCTGGGGACCCCCTCACTGGCCTTCCAGTCTTCCTGAGGCCCCTGCACAGACAGACTTGGTCCAATTTAAATACACACACCCCATCAAAGTTATAAAGAAATACACCAATGGGAAGGGGAATGACTGCCATCTGGCTCTTTGTCATCCTTCAGAAATTCTTCAGAAAATTAAACAAACAAAAAAAGAAATCGGAACTTATGACTGCAGGAGCTTAGAAAATGATATTAAGTAAAGCTGGAAGCAGTACATATTAGGACCAATGAATTTTGAGTTTTCTTCTCTCAGCTGCTTTAGAAAGTTCTGACTTGACTCTGGTTAGGGCCTTATATCTAGAAAAGAGTCTTCTGTTTCATGATATAGATGCTTTCTGCGAGTTATGGCTCCACTGCAACAACAAACATATAGCAGAAATTCAATCAGTATGGGGAACCTGGGTGGCTCAGTCGGTTAATTATCCGACTTCTGCTCAGGTCATGATCTTGTGGTTTGTGAGTTCGAGCCCTGCGTCGGGCTCTGTGCTGACAGCTCAGAGCCTGGAGCCTGCTTCGGATTCTGTGTCTCCCTCTCTCTCTGCCCCATCCACTGCTCACGTTCTCTCTCTGTCTCTCAAAAATGAATGAACATTAAAAAATTTTTTAAAAATTCAATCAGTATAATCTGGAATGTAATGTAACAAATACAGCTCCTTCAGCAAACCAAGTGATACAGAAATGTGCTTTTTAAGTGATTTTGAGGAACTGCAGCAGCAAATAAGGAACATTCCTATATTTTGGTGTGTTCTTTTTCCTGTGGAAGTGTGTTTACCTACATTCACATATAAACGTTTCTATTTCTGTTAGTCAATGGTAAGGCTTTCTTCATGCAAGGATAAGAATATATGTTCAACTTATACTCTGCATAGGTGTATATGATTTACATATATGCCATATGAATTTAACCTCTATGTATATTATATGCACATATAAACACAGTGATGCATGTGCATATTTTAGCTAGCTTAAGTTTCCATTTCTAAATAAAGAGGTAAAAATGGTTTCCTTTCCTCTCTGAGTCAACAGTATTTCTGGATATTTCCCCATCTTTTCTTCCATTGCTATGTGATCCAAAGAGAGTGCCCTGTGGACAGGTTTATTCCTTCATTTAACGAATATTCATTGAATGCTCCTCTGCCAGTGTGTACCAGGTGCTGCTTCAGGTTTTAAGGATACAGCCATGAATGAAGAAAACAAAACTCTCTGTGCATGAACCCGATGTACGAGTGATCATGTGATTTCTCGGAAGTCAGCCAGCAACTGAGAGATGAAGCCAGGGGACATGAAGCGGGGACTCTGAGCATTATAGTATCCCTTTGAGTGTGACTTGCCTCTAAAAAGCAAAGGACCTGTTCTTAAGTTATACTCCTTATTGAGTTTTTAAAGAAGCTTAATTCTATTGAGAAGAAAAAGTCATTGCTCATTATTATAGGCCTAGATTAAATATATCAATTTGTTCTAACTATACAGGCAATAAAAATGTTTTAGAATGGAAAATCTAGAAAAATTTAAACAATAATTCCACCTAGGATAAACATACTCATATTTTGGCATACTTCTATTGAGTCTTTTTTTCTGTGGAAGTATGTTTGCCTATGTAAACATTTCTATTTCTGACAGTCAATAGTAGGAATTTCTTCATGCAACAGATATGAATATATGTGCAATTTACATGTATATATATGCACATACATATATACTGTGCATAGGTGTATATAAAAACATACATACGATATGAGCTTAGCCTATACACATATTATATGCACATATAAAAACAGGTATGTTAATATCTGTGCATATATCATATAAGCATAAAACAGTATACAGATTTATATAGTATATGAATAAACATGTTAGACGTATACATTATATCAACATGTGCACACTGCACATATATGCACATGCTTATATTCACGCATGCCCATGTATGTGCACATATATGCATACAAAATGTATGTGTGCACATGTACATACATCATAGATATGCCTGTATTTACAGACTTCTACATAATTTCTTATTATTTTTTTTAAATGTTTACTTATTATTGAGAGACAGAGAGACATAGAACGTGAGCAGGGGAGGAGCAGAGAGAGGGGGAGACACAGAACCTAAAGCAAGCTCCAGGCTCTGAGCTGTCAGCACAGAGCCCGACATGGGGCTCGAACCCACAAACTGTGAGATCATCACCTGAGCCGAAGTCAGTTGTCTAACCAACTGAGCCACCCAGGTGCCCCTCTACATAATTTCTTAAATACTAATTATACTCATTATAATCAAATTCTGGAGAGAAGAAAGCCCTACAGCTGTGACAGGAACAAAGCCAGCCCATGCCCCTGCAAGATTACCGTGAGAAGGAGAAATGTCCTCATTGTGTGGCCAGACCTTTTTCAGGCCAAAGGAACTTAGTGCAGAGGAACTGGATGTTCCTAGACTGAGTCCTCCCAGCTCGAGTGGCCTCTGTTGGCCACTGCTTGAAGGGGTCTCCCTGCCCAAGGAAGGGCCTGCTGGACACTCAGATCAAAGTTCGTGAGTCCGGGAATGGGGTTTGGCCTCAGTTGGTGGAAGGGGACAGAGGATCATAATTGGACGAACCCACTCTCCGTTTCAAAGTCAGAATCTGGCTCTGAATGAGGCTCCCCTAAGGCTCAGGGGAGCTGTAAAGATCAGCCATGTGAGGGTGCTACTCCCTCACTGGCTCAGGTGTGGCCCACAGACAACCGGCACCAGTGTCACCTGGGGCTTGTTATAAATACAGAATCTTGGGCCTCCCACCAGACCTTCGGAATCAGAGCCATTTTATCAAGGATGCCCAAGGTGAAGACCTTGGATTCCATTTCATGTCTTGGTAGCTCGGGCGGGGGGCGGGGGAGGGGTGGGGGCGGTGGGTAGGAAGGCCCAGGAATGAAGCAGAGATCCTGAGGAGTGGCAGGACCACGCAGAGCATCCTTTCTCCTCTCATGCCTGTGCTTCCAAAGGATGTGGAGGCCCCGAAGTGGGCTTCCCGAGCCCTTGTCTACAGCCACATCTCTTAATGTACGAGGAGACAAGATGGATGATGTAGCTGGAAGCCCCAGGCCTCCTCATCTGTAACTAACCTGAGACGAGAAGGGAAGGTGAGCAACAGTTACAAGGTACCTTGAAACCTCAAGGGTTGGCCTGGCATTTATCCCATTCAGGTTAGAAACACAAACAAGTGATCTGAAGGGGGCCCCTTTGTCCTACTAAGTAACGAGGCTCAGTTGCGGAAGCCACACGTCTGGTGTCACACACGTATCTTTAGTGTGAGGTAGAGGGGTGTACTTGGGGCTTCTGGGAGGCTGACATGGCCCCTTACAGAGCATTAATCAGTGAAAGACTTTAGCAAAAGTTATTTTTAGAGCTTGGTTGTGGGCTCCCAGTGGTGAACTCTGAAAGCAAAGGCCAGGCTAGACAGAATTTGAGATGTAGGCCCCCAAGAGTCTATGCCCTGACTCTCAGAACCTGTGAAGGGGGGCTGAGCTACCAGTTCCATGACTATGCTATGCTATGTAGCAGAGCTGACCTCCTCACGGGGAGGTTATATAGTTGGGCCTGATCTAGGCCCCTCAAAATCTGAAGGGGAGGGCCAAGATATTAGAAGCGTGAGAAGCACCCAAAGCACCATTGCTAATTTGAAGAACACAGGCCCTCAAGGGCAGTGGGCAACCCCCAGCTGACAGCCAGCAAGGAAAGAGAACAGCCTTACAACCACAAGGAACCAGATTTTGCCAACAGTCTGCATGTGTCTGGGAACGATTGTCCCCAGGGCTTCTGGGAAGGACTAAGTCCCATCTGCACCTCTAATATGGCCTTCGGAGCCTCTGAAACCCAGCCACACTGTTTTAAGCCACTAAATTTGTGGTGATTTGTTATGCAGCAATAGAAAATGGACATGAAAGTTCATAAGGGAGAAATAGAGGGGACTGGTCACTTCATCCTTAAAATGCTTTTGTCCTGGCTGATAGGGAAGAAGGTTGCCACGAAATATAGCCAAAGGTGGCAAAATGGGTAATGAGCCAATACACTTTTTTTCAGTCAAGACAACCTTCTAACAAGTAATGATTTAATTCTGGCTGGGCAGTTGGGGACTTTGGGATATAGGTTCTGAGAGAACAGTGTCTAGTTAATTTTGGTAAACATTTGATGAGGCTGAGATCTGAGGAGCCCTGAGGGGGCACAGGAGGGCAGCTCTGGTCCAAGTTCAACTTGATGTCCCCTCGCATCTGAAAATAACACAGAACTCTGAGACTCCACACCCACATGCTACCATTAAATGGCCTTTCAAGTGGGTCAAGCAATCCTTCCAGAATTCAGTCCTCCTGGAAATTTAAACATCCTGGAGAAGTTGCACACATTAATTAAGCCTCACAGATTTGACCAGGGCACTCTTTCCTAAAGCAGCCAGAAGTTTCTGGAAGGTCTGGCAAATAGGTAGAAGAATTCTTTGGGCTTGGTCCACTCATTCCAATAATGGGTGGGGTAGGAGGACAAGGTCTCTGGAATAGCCAAGTCATTGTTGGGTAGCAGTCAGGAGAGGACAACTGCCTTGGTGGCTGGGGTCCTGAAAACTATACATGCCTTGCTCCTCCCCTTCAAGGTACCAGGGAGATTCCCGCTACCAGTGTGACTGTATGAGATTCAGCTGGGGATGGGATGCTTTTGCTAGGTCTGTATCTTGGTGGTATCTTAGGTCATGGGAAAGGAGAAACCTGTAGGGTGGTGGGTAAGGGTTAGGAAGTGAGCAGAAGAACAAAAGCCAACTGGGAAGGCTGCACATGCTCCCCTAGACTGGCCTTGGCAGGACAGCTCCCCCAGCCAAATGTAATGGGATGGGTGAAGGTGGGCGAAGAGCTTCTTCCCTTGAGCACCAAGCTGTCTCCCCAACATGGGTTGTGAGAATTTCCTCCTTAGCACCAAAAGGTCCCACAGAGCAGCTAAGAGAAGATCTTTCTCCATGAAGTGTCGACAATTTTACATTTTGTCAAAGAACCCACATTTCAGCTAATGATCATGTGTCACCATCTTGTTCATTCTGGACCCTCTAAAACAGAGTCTTGGCCATGGTAGAAGTTAATATAAATATTTCTATATTCATGTATAGAGATAGTTCTTTGAATTGGATGGCAAAAAGATCATCAAAGTCAAGGACATGTACTCAGTGCCCAAAAATAGCTCCCGATCCCAGCCCACACATAGGTCCTCTTACAGGGGAGGTCGAATGGTGTGTATGGTCCTTCATCATCATCTTCATCCTCCTCTTCCTCTTCATCATTCTCGTTGTTGTCATTGTCCTCATTCTCATTCTCTGTCTCGTTACCAGCCTCAGCAACAACATCATCCCTCCGAGTCCCATTCACACCTCTGTCTGGGCCACTGCTGGGCCCTGTCCCATTCTCCACGGTGTGCTTAATTGGGATTTTGATGGCCACCTCAGATTCTCCATTGGCGTAGGCTCTACTGTTTATGAGTCTTTGCCTCTGGAAAAAGAAAGTCACATTCTTACCACAGTCAGAGGGAATGTAGATCCTTACAACTAGGACACCAGCTATTAGGACCTTTTTCAGGCTGTGACAGGGAGATGCTTCCAGAAGACTCTTCAGTGAAGTCTTCAGGGATTCTTCAAAGTAATAAGCAACTCAGACAACCTCCTTCTGGGAGGAAGGATTCACATGTTATGACCCACAGGAGTTTGCAAATCCCTTTAGAGAAAATATCCTCTTTCTCCAATGTGCCCTTCATTTCTGTCAGCGTTCTCAATTCCCTGGGCACTGCACTATTATCTTTCTTCTTTGGACTGTAGGAATCACTTGGTCCATATATGAGAAAGCCACAAAAATGTGTCTGGACTAGTGTATCAATATGGCTGCCACTCCAGAGAAAGGGTTACACAGGAGAATTCAGGTCAGAGACTACATTACTTTAAAGTAAGGCAACCTTGATTTAGCAACTGCTTCTGTGCAAGTTCACATCAAAGGGTTTAACCCATATGAAAGATGAAAAGAAAAAGGTAGGTAGAGGGGATAAGAAAGTTTTTCTGTATGACTGGGAGCCTGATCATATCTTTCAACACGTGGACACGTGGAGAGAAGAGCAAGAAATAGGATGTACAGCTGGCTCCATCAGCAAAGATGTTGGGAAATATCTGAGGAATATTATTGTGTTCAATGTTGAGTTTGGTATTTCTGTTTTCAGACCAAGAAATGTCCTCCCCTTCCCAAAGTCTCCCACCCTGCTCAGTGGCTAATGCAGTGTTTCCCAGATACCTCATTGATCAACATGCGACTGGCCATGGAGAGTCGGGTCTTGGGGGGGAAGTGGCTGGTGATCATGATTCGAAGTCCAGCTTCAGAGAAAGAAAGCTGGTGAGGGTAGGCTGACAGCAGCTCATCTACCATGATCACTGACGCTTTGCGGTGGAAATTGGCTAGGGAAATTAAAAACACAAAGTAAAGAAAACATTGAGGCTAGGAGCAGGAAGGAGATATTTATTTAGATTTCTTTCCCTTCGTTTTCTCCCCTTTCCTCCCCTCCTCCTCCCTCCCTCCTATCTACTCACTTATACATCCATCCATCCATCCATCCGTCCTCTCATCCACCCTTCTATCCTTCCTTCATCTATCCAATCGTCCATTTATCCATCCATCCATCTACCCACCTGCCCATCCTCCCATCTACCTTTCCTCCCTCCCTCCCTCCCTTCCTTCCTTTTTTCCTTCCTTGCATCCATCCAACCATCCAACCACCCGGCCATCTATCCAAGGAAGGCTGTAGTGGGCAAAATTTAGAGAAGAGTCAAACTCTTCTTTCCATAAGGCTCTTTGATATAGCTTATTTAAAATGTCTTGAAACAATTTAAGCATCATTCACTGGCACAGTAAGAATGAGTGATAACCTAAGAGAATTCTTTTGTGTCTTCAAAGGATTTTTTTCCCTGGGCACAGGAAAGATCCCAATAATATTTAGTAACCCTTTCTGCCTTTCAAATGTCAACAATATTCAATGTTCTGAGCTGTTAAAAGCTGCAGAACTGACTTTAATGTCCAGTGGAGGGCTCAGTGGAGGTACACGAACACTGCTGTAGCCCAGTCTACGAGCAGGGCTGACAAACAGGCGTAGGTGGCTGAGCTGGCCACATTACAGAGGCCCAAGGTCCAGTGGGACCCAAATTGGTACACAAGATTTGCTGACAGGCCTGATAAAAAAGTTTCACCAAGGCCCAAGTTCCCTCTCCATGAATGTGCAATCCGAGCACACAGCTCACAGGTACCTGGACGTACACTCTCCTGGTCCTCACTCCTGTTTTCCAAGTCACTAAACCATCAAATGATCTCTTGAAACACTGACTAATAGGAGGTAGCTCTTTTTGGTTCCCTAAGAGTATTCCTTTTATGGTTAAAAACTCTCCGGAGTTTTTGGTTAAAGTCTTTGGTTAAACATAAGTAGAGAAGTGTGTCACATAATCGATTTTCAAATTCAAATACCCACAGATTTCAAACTCAGACATATATTTGAAAATAACATAGATTTTCTAATTTCTTTTTTGTTTTTCCTACAAAGCAACCATATGGGACCAAGCAGAAATAAACCCACACATTTTTGGAGGAAGTTAAAAGAAATTAAGTGAAAAACAAAACACATTCTAAGGCAAATGTAAATGACAATTTTCTATGTTCCTCTAAGAAAGAATATTATTAGGGAGCACTATCTTAGTTCTTTTAGTATATCAACTGCTTAATGAGAATGAGAATCTATTGACTACAAGAATTACTTTGTTAAAAAAAGGGGAGGGAGTAATTTACCATGTCATTTTCAGCTTGGAAACTGAGGTAATGTGGACTGAAAGTGAATTTGGATATAGTAATACACCAACAACAATTATCGCAAATGGAATATTTTACATATTTTATCTCCTCTACTCGTTAAAAGGTTATCCCCATTTGGGAGAAGAGAAAATTGAGGCCCATTTGCTTCATGGTTATACAGCCAAATTGTGACAGTCAATACCTCAAACCACCCTCTCTCCCCAGTCTTCTCTCCTATATGGTCCTGTCCTAATTCTCCCTCCCCCTTGTCACTCCCAGCAAATGTTTTGCTCAAGAACTTCAGGAAACCTTCCCAGGCAGCTCATCACCAGGTATGACTGCCCCAGGATGTAGCCAAAGGGAGGCGGGGTGGGGGGGGGGGGAGAACCAGACCCTTCTCTCCTTTGGTCTGCTCTGGGACAGGCAGCATCTGGCCAACCCAGCCATGGTGCCCCAGGCAGCCTCCCAACGCTCCTTCCTTGGACCCAGGCTCCACGCGGTTACCTTTCTTGAGTAGCACCACAGTTGCGTCACAATTGCTGCTGTCATCGATTTCTGCATTGTTGGCTAAGCCGTTGACCATGTTTCCAGTACCTTTCGTTCTCCTTTCGAAGCACTGATGGATGCAAGCGTTATATCTGAACAAAGTAATGAGCAGAAGGAGTCTGTCAGCGTTTGCTGCTGCCCCATTTCCCATCCCCCATCCAGGTTGTGCGCAGCTCCCAGTCTAGGTGTGTTATTGTCATTGTTATTATTTTGTCCTTCCGTTTTCCTGCAGAAAATGCACCCTGTCCTATTTTCCAATTTAAGGATCTATGGTAAATGAAAACAAAACCAACATTACATAAATAAATAGAGATCCACTGCTTTCTTTGCAGCCTCTTCAAGGTCAATGGAGGCACCCCAGGATTGAGGTCCCCTGCTTGCAGTCTGTGTGTGGAAGGGTCGCCATGAGGCTCAGTGGGGTGGGTAAGGTCTACCTTCTTTTGGCCGTGTCTCCAGGACCCACTGCTGCAGGGACCTGCTCAGTGGGGGGAAGGAGGAAGGAGCAGGTGTCACATCCACGCTGCTACCCAGTGTGTCACAGGCCGGCTGGCACTCTAGGTCTCTGTCTGTGTTTGGTTTTCTAAAATCACAGGTTGGGATCCTGTGAATCTCTTTTAATGCTGTATTAGGGCGCCTGGGTGGCTCAGTCGGTTAAGCATCCCATTTTGGCTCAGGTCATAATCTCATGGTTTGTGAGTTCGAGCCCCGCCTTAGGCTCTGTGCTGACAGCTCAGAGCCTGGAGCCCGCTTCGGATTCTGTGTCTCCCTCTCTCACTTCCCCTCCCCCACTCACTCTCTGTCCCCCCCCCCCCTCAAAAATAAATAAGCATAAAAAAACTTTAATGCTGTGCTGTAATTCCAGGTCTGATGGACTGCTGGCTTCATGGAAAAAATTCTGGGCTATGATCCTTAGAATGACTGAGTAAAAACATTGTGCAGTTCATCTTACATGTGTGTTAAAAAAGGAAGAAGCTTATTCAAATTCCTAGCATGTTTTTGGCAGGTAAATGTTCTGGTCCCTTTATCTTTACTATTAGAAGACCTCACCCCCCTTACCAAAGAGGAATTCTAGAAAACTCTTGGGGAAAGGGAGGGACATTGTTCCCAGGGTGTTGTAGGCCACTGCTGCTTTTTGCACCATCCGAAGACCTAAAGGCCTTGGTGGCTTATTGGCCATGGGACAACCCACTGAGGTGTCTCTCCAGCTTGATCTCTGGCCTCCCAGAGGAACTGCAGCCAGGCATGGCAATTCTAAATTGCCAGCTGGCAGGCCACTCAAGCTGTATTTCCTCACACAAGCTTCTCTTCCACACCCTTTTTGCTGCTGCAGACAGGAGGCTCTGTGGAGTACTCTTCACTGAACCTATGCTTCAGTCAGAGCAGCACTGGGTGGCTGGGCCCACTGGGATATGACAGCTATCGTGGAATAGATGGAGGGACCCTCTGTGGCTGGACAGCCCCTTCCTGTACTCCCTGGGAGTGCGGTTCACCCTCCATTGTGTGAGGGAGAGAACATAAAACTAGTCAAAGGTGATGGTGGTTTCTGTGAAAAGGGAACCGGGCAGGCCAATCCTAGAGCACTCTTTATAAGAGGTGGAGAACAGAACCAGAACATCACTATTTTGCAAACCTAAAGAAATGATGGAGCCAGATCCTGAGCATCAGTGGCTGCCAAAACCATAGACAGGAGACATCAATGTGCCTGTTGATGGCAGAATTCACCACCACTTGGGACACAGTCTACCTTGAACTGGATTGATGGCCGGCATATAGGAAACACAGAGGTCAGAAGAACAGGATGTACCATAGCCCCGGATGTAACCAACAACTTCCAAACTGTGGGAGACTATGTAGCTAATAATCCAACTTTGTTGAAGAATAAATTGCAAGGAAAAAAAAACAGATGGGGGATTTGTAGATTAAAAGTTGGAGCAACTCGGGGCACCTGGGTGGCTCAGTTGGTTAAGCACTTGATTTGGGCTCAGGTCATGATCTTGTGGTTTGTGAGTTTGAGCCCCGCATCAGGCTCTGTGCTGACAGCTCAGAGCCTGGAGCCTGCTTCAGATTCTGTGTCTCTCCCTCTCTCTGCCCCTCCCATGCTTATGCTCTGTCTCTCTCTGTCTCTAATAAATGAACATTAAAAAAAATTAAAAAGAAAAAAAGGGGCACGTGGGTGGCTCAGTTGATTGGGCGGCCGACTTCACCTCAGGTCATGATCTCACGATCTGTGAATTCGAGCCTTGTGTCTGGCTCTGTGCTGACAGCTCGGAGCCTGGAGCCTGCTTCAGATTCTGTGTCTCCCCCTCTCTCTGCCCCTCCCCTGTGCATACTCTATTTCTCTCTCTCTCTTTCTCTCTCTCTCTCAAAAAAAAAAACATCAAAAAAAATTTTTTAAGTTGAAACAACCAATTATAACAAGTGACATTTATTTGGATTCTGATTTTAAAAAGATTTATGAGATTAAAAGAAAATTGTAAGAAATAACATTCATGAGATCATTGAAAGTTTGAACACAGATTTGGTATTAAATACACTAAAGAAGTAGCACACACTTTCGGGTCTGATAATGACACGGTGGTTGTGTGAAAAGTGAGTCCTTTTAGAGATGTGTACTGAAATTTTTATAGATGAACTGGTATGCTGTCTGGGGCTTCAAATCATGTGGAGGGAAGGAAATGGATAGGGGTGTGGGCTGCTGGCCATCAGGGCTGGTGATGAGCATGGGGAGTTTGTTATACTATTCTGTTGGCTTTTGTAAATATTCAAATTCTTCTTAATGAAAAGGTCTTCCCACTTTCTAAACTCAAGAAGAATATCTTGTCCTACTGATAGAGCTATGGGGGAGAGGCAGTATTTCTGTCATCTTGACTCAGAATCCATAGATATACCAACTTGCAGTGCAACTGTATGTTACACATTTATTTGGATTTGGATAACAAGGTAATAACACTACATGTAGTATTGTTACGAGAGCTTTCTTGAAACCAGGTATCAGTTAATAACTTAACTATGCTGTCACATTTCATCCTTACAAACAACCTTTGTGGTAGGAGGCATTATGAATCCTGTTTTGGAAGAGAAGAAACAGATTCAAGATGGCTGAATGACTTGGCCGAGGTCTTACTGCTGTGACCAGACAGAGCTGAACGTGACACCCTTGTTCTCAACCACCAAACTACACTGCCTCACCTGGGGGCCAAATCCCAAGAAGGAACCCAGATATACAGAAATCAGTCCTCACTAAGGCCAAGTATGTCTCATGCTCCCTTAAGATCTTTGTCTACTTGGCCAAACTAAAATTGCTTTTTGACCTTCACATAGAATTTTTAAAGTCATCCACCCAGGAGGCAGCTGACAACTCTAATATATGCTGTTTTTAACTGATGCTACTCAGTTTTATATTTTTAATTGAATGTTTTAAATTTTGTGCCTGCACCCTGAAGCTATTTTATTGTGGAGTGTGCAATTTTATAAATCAGATTTTATAAAACCCAATGATTAAAGCCTCTGATTGCGGATGGGGATGGCTAAAGAGCAGAGATTTCAATTTAGAACTTGGGACCAGAATTTATGCAGAAAATTCCGTGAGCACAGTAGCTGCCATTCCCCATTTTATTTGCATCCTGCTGGTTTGAGCAGCTGGAAGGTTGGTAAAGTTGAGGCATCAGCAGAAACACACCTCATTAGCTTTCACACTGGGCATAGTTTGGGGGCGAGGAGAGAAATTGTTCACAGTGTTATCTTAATGTACACAAGCCCTGCCAGCAACTCATGGGCTTTATGATGGTTCAGTAGAGGGGTGCAGTGGTCACACTATGCATGCTAGCAAAATTCCTCAACCTTCCTTCCCTTTAGACCTGCTCTGCTGTGAGCCTTCCTTATTCTGTGAAGCCCCTAGTGAATGCACAATGGGACAAACTGTCATCTAAATTCAGATTCAAAACCCAAGATCAATGTTGGGCACAGAGCAGTAACTCAGTCAATTCTTCTGGAATAACTGACTGATTCACCTTTTCAAAGGGGAAGAAAAGGACGCTTGACTCTTTGGGAACTCGAACTTAGAGCCTCAAAAAGTTAAAAAAAAAAGGCAGTGAAATAATTTAAAAAACACTGAAAGAAGATGTGTGCATTATTGAGGCCTCCTCATAGTGGCCCTGATTCCCTAATAGTTTTGCTATTTAAGAGAAAGAGGAGCAAGATGCTTTCAAAGACTTTTCTTCTGAGGTCTAGAAACTCTGGAAGGCCTGTGGGCCAACTCTGGTTTTTGGGGGAGCCCATTTAATCGGTATTTTTAAATGGAAGGTGATGTGTCATAAAAGCACCTGATTCTTTGTCAGTTACCCCATGGTAACTCCATACCAGGATACACTAGAAATATGCTCTTCTAGTAACAAGACCCGGGTATCAGGACAGCTCCGGAGGTGAAGGCTGGACGCCATATTGAGTGGACTGACAGCAGATTGCTTATAGCCCACACTGAACATCAGCTAAGCCTGTTTCTACCTTTACTCTTAATGTGACGTTTGCCAGTGGCCAGACTGATTTCTCCAAACACATCTCTTAGACACTAGTGGCCAGAATTAATTTTTGTCAGACCTCAACAGGAAAGACAACTTGACATGTCAAATTCTAGACTGCTACCTGATATGTCCAAACTGGAAATTTCTGAACGTGTTCTACTTTCATGCCCCCTGAGAAGTAGCCACATATGCTGGGGGAAGTATGGGTTAATTTAGAATGAAAGAAACAGTTCCCAGGGGGTCCAGCAGCTGCAGCATGAAGTGTCTCTGCATTATTTATAAACTCCTCATCTCAATGGTACTTGGCAAAAAGATGAACCAGCAGGTTCACAGCTTTACCTTAGAGTAAGGGAAACACCAGCAATTTAATTCTTGATACAAAGAGTAAGACACCCAAACTCCAGGGGAAAAAGAACATATGAAGTGGTGGTTTTAAAATACATCTGCAAATTCTTTGACGCTCCTCCTTTTAAAAGGTGAAGCGGATCCCTTGAGTGTGGGCTAGACTTACTTCTAATAAATAGAATATGGCAGAAGTGACAGTGTAGGACTAGTGAGACCAGATTATAAAAGGCACTGGGGCCCTTCTAGCTCTCTCTCTTGACTCACCTGTTCCCTTGTTGTGGAGACACTCAACCAACCCCAAGGAGAGGCCTATGTGTTGAGAAACTGAGGACTCTAGCCAACAGACAGTATCAGCTCGCCAACACTGCAAGTGCGCCATTTTGCATTCCCAGTTAAGTAGGTGATGGCCACCCCAGCCAACCTCTTAACTGCAATCTCAAGGAAAACCCTGATCTAGAACTCCCAAGTTAAGTGCTCCTGGACACCTAACTCAGAAGTTGTAATGAGATAACACATCCTTCTAGTTTTAAGCCACTACATTTTGGGGTCATTTATTACCCAGCAATAGATGACTAATACAATATGAATAATGGAGGTCTGTAGATTTTTGATCCATGGTTTTACTCATCTCTTAATTAGCTCTGGTCCCATCTTCATCACCCTATATAGAAGCATAACATAGTGAGTTTTACCTCCTTTCTTGTTATGAAAGAGAGTTTAAAGCATCCCAAAGAGCCAAAAGCTAGGTTGCCAGGTCTTAAAGAGGGTGCAAGGGTTTGTCAGATCTCTCAAGTTAAACACTAAAAGCTTTGATTCTGTCATCACATGTGGGTTGGAAGAATCTTTGCTATTGCTACTAATCAAAACTTCAGTGATTCACAGCAGGTTGCTGAGGGGACCAATGAGTTTGTGACAGACTGCATTGAAAGCTGGCCAGCTAACTGCCCTCCCCTCCGTTTCCCTTTCCACATTATCCCATAATGCTAAATGTAGGAAACAGTTTTGGAAAAGAAAACCAAGAAGACATTTTACTTACTTCATGATGACAATGTAGACAAGATACATCAGCACAAGAACTAAAGACTCCCACCTGTGTAAAACCAAGAATGGCTTGTTAAAGGAAGTCACCACAGGCAGGCATGCAACACACCAGCCTGTCTCTGAAAATCCATGTGATGTCAATGGCAGTTAAACCAGGTGAGCAGGGCAAGGATGAAGTGAATGTGTGGACTGGATACAAATATTTCCTGGTCTGTAGACATTTCTCCATTGCATACAGCTTTCAATTCACTTTCTTTTCCTTCTCTACCTAAAAGGAAAATGCTTCTTCCCCTGTCATTCACTCACCCAGAAGAGTTCTGTGAGAGCAGCAAGTCTACCATAATATTGCTGAATATAGGCCTGTATTTATAAATCTGTGCACAGCTTAATCATTCACTAAAACTATTCAGACATATGTACAAAGGGCAAACTAAAGGAATTGATAGGGGGTGACAGAGGAATTGCTGGATACAGAGGAGTAAGGCAAACAGAGACAGAGAGAGAGAGATGGGATGGGGGAGAGGGAGGGGAGAGAGAGAGAGGGAGACTGGGGGAGATATAGTGGGAGAAGGAAGAGACAGGGGGAGGGAGAGAGAGAAGGGGGGAGAGAGAGAGAGAGAGAGGGAAAAGATAGAGGGAGGGGGAAGAGAGGGAGAAGGAGGGATAGGGGGCAGGAAAAGGGAAAGAGAAAAAACCTAGGCAGGGAAGATGTCAGCAGGAAGGATAAGAATGGACAAGTGGAAACGGTCAAGAGAAAGAAAGAAAAAAAATAATGAAACCTACTGGAATGTACCTTGAGCGACCGATAATTTGAATACTCCTATTTTCTTCATTTTAGTAACTTTCCGTTAAAAAACTAGGGAATTTGATTTCTAGGTTCCCCTTTAGCTGTAGAATTGAGGGAGGAATTCTGTTTCCAAGAAGAGGTTACTGGAGAATGGTCTATGAAGAAATTCTAGGTCATGCCTTTCTTTCCAGTTTTTCTTTTCAAGCTCCATGTCTAAAAATTGACCTTCAGGGGTGCCTTGCTGGCATAGGAGGTTAAGCATACAACTCTTGGTTTCAGCTCAGGTCATGATCTCACAGTTTCATGAGATTGAGCCCTGCACTGGGCTCTGTGCTGGCAACATGGAGTCTGCTTGGGATTCTCTCTCTTTCTCTCTCTCTGCCCCTCCCCCACTTGTGCTGTCTCTCTTATAATAAATAAACAAAAACTTAAAAAAAAAATTGACCCTCAGGAAATATGTGGTCAAGCGTAAAAAGGATGCACACATAAGGGTCTTTGTTGCTGTGGTGTTTATAAACACGCAATGCAGGTAAGAAGCAAGACAGTTACAAGATGGGAGCCTGGGTACACATGTTAGGACACGTATATCCACAGGGTGGGCTCCCATGCTTTGGTTCAGAATGATAATGCAAACGTGTGTGTATGTGGTATAGAAAGTGCTTTTGATGCTAGTAAGAGAAGAAATCAAGGGGTCTACACCTCTCCATCTTCTGCCACATTTCTGGGCTTCACTCTTAGTAAACCATCTCAAAGAATGCATACACTTTACTGCAGCACTGCACTTTCCCTTGGCAAATCCCTCTGATGTCCACATTCATCCATCTGTTGAAACACTTGTCCACAGCACCAGCGACCTCCATGTGCATGACTCCAGGGATGGTTCTCTGTCATCCTGTTCAATTTCCCTGCAGCATCTGAAGGCTGGTCACTTGCCCTCTTGCATACAGCACTCTCTTCTGACTTCCGAGAGGCCACGCTCCTGGTTTTCCTCCTGTCCCCTGAACTTCTCCTTCCCTCTGCCTCCTCCACTTGCCCAGCTGAACCTCTAAATAGGGGGCCCTCTTCTCTTTTTACCTACACGATCTCCCTAGGTGATGTCATCTGGTCCTCCTGATGTAAACACCAGCCCACACACCCACTCCACTCCTCTTCCTGGGGCTGTGCTCATATATCACTGTCGATGTGTGTCCCATGTGGTATCTCAATGCACGTCGGAACAGAATTCTTAATTCCTGCTTCCTGGCTTTGTGCTTCCCCAGGCCTTGCCATCTCAGCCAACTGTACCTCTCCCTGCCCAGTCAAGCTCCAAGTCTGGAAATCAGTCTGGAGCCCTCCATTACCTTTGCCTCACATCCATCACAACCCTACATCCCAAATATTTCCTGAATTGTTGGATTCCGTCTGCCCTGCTGCTACTTGCTAGTCCACCTTAACTTCAGCCTCTGAACTGGTTTCTGCGAGGCTCCTGGGTCATGTCGTTCTTCTGTTTAAAGCTCTTCAACTTCTTCCCAACAAAGTTAAGAAGAAAAAAACAAAAGCTGCCTCCCCATTCCCACCCCGAAAAACCGGTTCTTTTGTTTTTTAAATTGTTTGTGCCCCATCACACTGTGTCTGTGTTCCATCACACTGGTCTCCCTTCATTTGCACACGCCAAGTTCTTTCCTTCTCTCCAGAGCCTTTGCACTTACTGTTCCTTATGCCAGGAATACTTTTCCCTTTATTCCTTGGCTGGCCCCTTTGATCCTGCAAATGCCAGCTGAAATGCCACCTCCTCCAACAAGTCTTCCTGTCTACCCCTCCTTTGCTTTCTATCACATGACCTTGTGGATGTTTGCTAAACAGGTGACCAGTCTGTGATTTCCATGTTGATTTATTTATTCATTACCTATTTATATGTAATGCCTGTTTCTGGCAGTCACTTCATACCACTCCTCACATCTGACCCCCACCTCAGTTATCTGGTTTTTCATCTTCCAGAGACTTAGAGCCGACCCCCTGACAGCTGACTCCCCCAAGCACATACCCCTTCCCTCCCCGGCTGCCCACTATTCTCTTCTCAGCACACAGCAGTCCTCAGCTCATCTGTGCAGGGCGAGACTTCCTTTAAAACCCACTTTCAGTTGTAAAACACCTCCTGAACATGGTTCTTACCTCATTAAAACCAGTGTATTATGTGGCATAAAGTTAATTGGGAAGAATAAGATTTTATTCACAGCCTTCATTTTGAAGGAGGAGATACCTGAGATCAGAAGGGATGCCGTATAACAGCTTGGATGCATTTTAATAGACACGGTGAGGGTCACCAGAAAACAGACCCATGTCAACGAAATATTTCAGCTAGGCTGAATGAAGTCCAATGCTTTGTAAACAGGTATATTTATACTCTAATTCCTTTAGGCCTTTTTTTTTCCCTACTCAAAACAAGCCCTTCCATTGCAGTGTTCAAGTCAAGTTCTCTTCTGTTATGTATCAGAGATGCTTGTGAGATGGGAGTTCTCTGCTCCTGCTGACATTTCAGCTTGGGTTGGTCAGTGTCCAGACTCAGGGCTCACCCAATGCCTCCTCCATATGAAATACACCAGGCTCTCTAAGGCCTCTATGACATCCATCTGCTGTCCTCTCTGCTTTGGGGCCTGATGAAGAGTTCATTCTAGTTTAATGCATTCTAGTTTAATGCTTTTCAGAGTCCCAAGGCTCCCCACCTCCTGCCCTTGCCCCCTATCTCTAATGACCCTGTGATGACATGTCAACTGTCTCCCTTCTCTCTAACCCAAGTTCTGTCTAGCCCAAGTTCTATCTAGCCCAAGTTCTGTCTAGCCCAAGAGAGCCTCCAGGTCAGGGCTGAGTTTGGTTTTGTGTTCAATGTCTGGTTCTGGCACAGAAACTGGCATTCAGGAGGCGTTTAGGAAACAGTTGTGGAATTGGACAGAGTCCACATGCAGACCTCTAAGGTCACAAGGCTCTTGTCCCCCGACTTCCCCCTGGGGACACTTCTCCATCTGCCTCTCCTGACTGCAGCCTATCCACTGTCCTCTGAGGACCTGGTCTTGTGGTATGATCTCGGTTTGTTTCTTCCCTTCCCACAAACTTCCAATTTGAACCGCCTTCAACTGGCCCCTGGTTCTCCTGCCAAAGATCATTCTTTCCTGTATTGGGAGGGTTATTCCCCGTTACTCCGTATTCTCACCCAGAGGGTGAGGCCCTGCTTTCTTATGGTCCAGAACAGTGAATGCTGGTCCCAAATGCTCCACATGTAGATATGCTCCAAGTCATGTCCCCTGGCTCTCCTTTCTCTCCCAAAGTTACAGCTCGAGGCTCAAAGAAGAAACAAGAATATCAACCTGAATCCTTTTGCTTTCTTATCAGGACTTCAGACTCACTGAAGACATATTCCAAATTCCTTCTGGCAATATTGTGGGCCTCACTGAGCTGTCATTATGGACTCAGGTTGATACAATGCATCTTAACTGGTGGATCTCTGATACTTTCTATTTTAACTGTAATCTTTAGGGGTAGTTCTCTAACTGAGAAGCACCAAACATATGAAGAGCACCCTGCCTCTGGCTTGCTAATAGAACTACAGAACCCTACGAGTTGAGACAGCAAGTGGGGACTACTGGATCTGAAGGAGGGTGGTCCTACCTCCAGGATAAATAATGATTGGTCTAAGGGAGCCTGGGTGGCTCAGTTGATTAAGCGTCTGACTCTTGATTTTGGTTCAGGTCATGATCTCATGGTTTGGTTCTTGTGAGATTGAGCCCCGAGTTGGGCTCTGTGCTGACAGCTTGGAGTCTCTCCCTCAGGCATGTGCATGCGTCTCTCTCTCTCTCTCTCTCTCTCAAAAATAAATAAATAAAACATTTTAAGAAGTAATAATGAGGGGCGCCTGGGTGGCGCAGTCGGTTAAGCGTCCGACTTCAGCCAGGTCACGATCTCGCGGTCCGGGAGTTCGAGCAGCCCCGCGTCGGGCTCTGGGCTGATGGCTCAGAGCCTGGAGCCTCTTTCCGATTCTGTGTCTCCCTCTCTCTCTGCCCCTCCCCCGTTCATGCTCTGTCTCTCTCTGTCCCAAAAATAAATAAACTTTGAAAAAAAAATTAAAAAAAAAAAAAAGAAGTAATAATGATTAGTCTAGAGTTGTAATTCTATCCTGCCTGGCCACTTGTTGGTCAAGGTGGACCCAGTTGGGACCGAAGAGATGTAAGGTGGAAAAGAGTCTTCCTTCTTCCTCCTTCTTGCTGTCAGTCCGACCTGATGCCTGGAACTGCAATAGCCTTCTTGACCATTAGGAAAGGCCGAGAGAAATGCGGAGCCATCTCGTACCACCACCATCTGGAGCACTTGTTATGCAAGAAAAATAAATCACTATTTCTTCAACACGATTTAGCTGGCTTTCTGCTACTAAAAGCCTTCTGCTTGCTATTTCTTGTCTGATTGTGACCTGCTGCAGACACTGATCCAGGAGCGGGAAAGCTGTGTACAGCAGGGAAGCCTTGCCTTTGTGTATTTGTATTTGACAAGGCTCATAAAGAGTACTCTTGTTTCAGGGAGCCTGGGTGGCTCAGTCAGTTAAGCGTCCGACTTCAGCTCAGGTCATGATCTCATGGTTCATGGCTCTGACCCCCGCATCAGGCTCTGTGCTGATAGCTCAGAGCTTGGAGCCTGCTTCGGATTCTATGTCTCCCTCTCTCTCTGCCCCTCCCCTGCTCATGCTCTGTCTCTCTCATCTCTCAAAAACGAATAAACGTTAAGAAAAATTAAAAAAAAAGGGTACTCTTGTTTCAAAATAAACACAACTGAAATGAGTTTCCTTTTGAGGATTTGGGATGAATTGGTTACCTCCCTTGAAATCGCTAGGACATGATGGAATGTTCTACAACAAGGAATGGAATTTATCGTTTAGTAATACTGAAATATTATTGTGGTCTAATTTGTACAGGTTGAAGCAGCTGGCGTTAACTGAGAAATCAGAAATCAGCCCCCTAGACACACCTTTTCAGCAAAGCCAATGCTTGTGTTTGGCTGGGTATGAAAAATACCCAGTATTCTGGTGGACGGTGAAAAACACCTTAAAGTTCAATATACTTTATATTTAAACCAGGAGCTGAGATCCCTGGAAGTCTAGAAGCAGTTACGGGTCCGTGATGTAGACTTCAATTTCTCAGCCTCACTTGTATGAAAAATGTCCTCTGTCAGCCCATCCACATAATAGCAGTCATTATGTAACAGGCGGCAGTCTGGGAATGATGCTCTGATGCCATGAGCTTCCTTGTTCTTCCCTGCAACTACTCCTGTGCACGAGTTATGATTCTAACCCAGCCCCAGCTGGAACAAAGCATGCTGGGAAATTTGCACCTCATTCATCCATGGCCTTCCTATCTCTTTACTCATGTGGGAGCATTGGTGCTGAAGCTGGGGACCTGAGGACCTCAGAATCTGGCTCTTTGGAGCAGGCCCAGGGTTCTAACCTCCTAACATCTGTAGGAGATTTGACCTTTGAATGCAGAGGAAATGGTCTCTCCCTTTCTTTCTCCATACCACCTGAAATATCCTAAAAGACACTTTAAAAAAGTGTTTATTTTTGAGGGGAGGGGCAGAGAAAGAGGGAGAGATAGAGAATCCCAAGCAGGCTTCGTGCTGTCCATGCAGAGCCCAACACGGGGCTCGAACTCACAAATCACGAGATCATGACCTAAATGGAAATCAAGAGTTGAATGCTTAACTGACTGAGCCACCCAGGTACCCATATCCTAGAAGACATTCTGAGGATAAGGACCGAAACTGGCTGGTCACAAAGCCTGCCTTTGCCAGCAAAACCAGGCAGGTGTAGAAAGAGAGCTCTACTTAAGAAAAACCAACAGTAAACCACCCATGGGTATCCTTTCTTAAGGTTTCTGCACAGACAGAACACACACACACACACACACACACACAAACACAAAACAGCAGAAAAATTGCTGAGATCAACTGTGATCATAACTTGTCTGTATAGAAGCATTGTTAGCTAAGAGCAGCAACACTGAGCAACTCTTAAGCACCTACTGTTTGCTAAGGCAAAGTGGTGGTCATGCTAAATGTGCCATCAGTTTGAGAATATTTTTGCAAGTTTTCTTGTTCTGCACTTAAGGACATGGGGGGAAGAGGTCACCACTCTACTTGGCCACTACATCCAGGTGGATCCCATGAGGTGGTTCTCCCTGGCTTCTGACCTCTGACCTGAGACATCTTAATCCCAGTTAGCCTGCTCATCACAGTTTCCCAAAGAAGACCTCCTTATTTTTTATGGGTTGATATAAAGATTACGTGTCTTAAAACAAGTTTTCCTAGCTGTCTTTTCCTCGCCCCTCCTGAACAGATGAGAGGGAGAGTTGGCAAAAGTATACTTAACACCCTGGCCTGATGAATAACATTTACCATCAATGAGACAAGTTCATCGGCAACGCCCAAATTCTGAATATCAGAGATAGCCTAAGACAAAGAAATGTCGCTCTGACAAAGGGCCAGTTGAAGGCTCATTTTGCTGAAGGCTCATTCTTAGCTTTAAATAATATCATGAGGGGTGCCTGGGTGGCTCAGTCAGTTAAGCATCTGACTTTGGCTCAGGTCATGATCTCGTGATTCATGAGTTTGAGCCCCGCATCGGGCTCTGTGCTGACAGCTCAGAGCCTGGAGCCTGCTTTGGATTCTGTCTCTGTCTCTCTCTCTCTCTCTCTCTCTGTCTGTCTCAAATACTAATAAACTTAAAAAAATAGTATCATGGAAATTGTTTACCTACCTTCCTACAGTGCCACACTTATCTATCCCTAAAATGCTATTTCACATTCCTCTATATCTACAGATCAAATGTTTGAAAAACATAACAGGAATGTACAACATACCCAATTTCTATTTCTATTCCAAACATATTTGACTTGTTTAGAACCCACCTGAAAAATGGGGATTTGGATAGTTGGCCCAAATGCACATGTTCCCCTATATTTAATTTGGTTTAAGTTTTGTATCCATCAAAAAAAAATCACTGATTTTTCATCAGCCTAAGATCATCTTGAATGTCAGGCAGAACTTTAGTGGGTTAAGGATAATGGAAGTGACTCCATCTCCATTTCCTAAGATTTACATGGTATTTGAATATGCCAATGTGGTTTGGACGCAATTTGAAAAGATTAGTCGAATCTTAACCACGACCTAGCAAATGGCTAACTGCAGAAAGGCACAGCTAAGTCATGCCATCTAACCTGGCTGATAAAGACAGTGAAGTATTAGCATCCCCAATGGAAGGCCACCGTCCCAGCCCAAGGGAAAAGGTCTCTGCTCTGTCAGAGCTAATTTAGTTTCTTTGTTGCGGTCAAATGGGTCCCAAGAAATGCTAGTTGTTCTAAGCTGCCATGACATCCCCCTTTCTTTCCTAAACCCTGACTCTGGTCTTCAATATATTTGGCTCTGTAACACAGCAAGGAGAAATTGGAGGGGAAAAAGAGGTACTTACCAGGAAACTTGTTCGTCATAAATGAACTGTAAAAAAAAAAAAAAAGAAAGAAAGAAAAAGAAAAAAAGGACAATTAGACATACACACATATGCAATGTCTGCACGCATATGCGTGCTTTATGACTGCACCTCTTCCAACCATGTAGCTGGTTTGGTGGGAATCAGGCTGGGGCTGGCCTGGAACACGACGAATCTACAGATAAGCTTCCTTCTGTGCTGGTTTCATGTGTGGCTAATGTTAGTGGCAGGAGGTGCTGTTGGCGGATGGGGGTGGCACATTGAGGAGGACAGAAGCAGCAGACCATCCTGTCCCTCCTGGCAATTTCTGTCCAACAGTGCAGTGATAGGAACGCATGACCCCCTGCTATGCAGAGCAAGCCGCACTGTAGAATTTTAGATCCAGAAGGGGATGGGGAAGACTGGCAGGTGCTTGCAAGCATTAGCCACTTGTGGGCCACCTGTAAGACGTCTGCATGTGCCTGTGCACTCTGTAGTACCTTTAAGCTTTTAGGCAAGCATGCAGACTTCTATGTACTCAATATTTTTTTAAGTGTACCTATTTTGTTTGTTTGTTTGTTTGTTTCCCTAAAAGAATTTACTTTCAAAGGAAACTCTGCATCACAACCAGAAGTAGAGAACCAGCTTCACTTGCCACCAGTGTGCAGAGGGTGAAAAATAAATGTGCTGACAATAGTGACTGAAAGTCTCAGCAGGGCACTGTGGGCTGCCCATGCCCTGGGCCACGGGCCTGCCCTTTTGCTAAAGGAGATAAGCAGGAGTCAGAGGCAGCTGGAAGAAATACAAGAACCAAATGGAGATTTTGCCCCGATCAGATAGTATCCAAAAGGAATATACAACAAAAATTGAATTCATTTAACCCCTAGCTCATATATCATTCCAAATCACTTCTCACTTTAGGGGAAGAAGTGGTATAATTTTGGCCCTTTGATTCTATATGGGGAAACGGAGCCACAGAGAACACAAGGAATTTTCTTGAGGGTTCACAGAGTTTGTTTTAGAACTCGGGACTGGCTCTTAAATCTTCTTTCCATGACACATTTATGTGCCCAAACGGTGCACTGTTGAAAACAAGTGGGAACGCCTATATTTTAGTCAAGCAGGAAGCTGAGCGTTGCTTCATAGCTTGCACTTTCCACCTTCACCAGATACGATTGCTTCTGGGTATGATCATCTCTGAGCAGGTGGCCCTCTGGAGACTCTAAGGCAGAAGAAACATCTGGGTTCAAAGTGTCAGTACTGCACAGATTTGGTAAAGTCAACAAATGACACAGGCATCGCTTCAGTCCCCAGAGATCAGAATAACCATATGTTGCGAGAGAGAGGCAGAGACAAGCAGGGGAGGGACACAGACGAGCAGGTATGGCTCAGAAGGCACATGAAAAGACCTCTCTCCAATTATCCCAAAGGCGTAAAGACAAGAGGAAAAGAAAGGGTCCTCACTTATTTGTACTCACACTTCCTGACAAGACATTGACAAAGATGTTGTCTTCAGCAGCTTTGTGACTCTTGTTATGGGATTCAACAGGTTGACATTTGCATGGAAATGTCAAACCAGAATGGGAAGAGAATTAAAGAAATAAAGGAAACCATCCCGTGATCTAGGCTGGATGGTATGCAATCCATCCCTTGGAAGGCTCCCAGACCCTTTTGTATAATCACCAGCTTAAAAAAATTATTGTTGAGAAATCATGGAACAGAACAAATGATTTAAGATGGAAAACGTTTCTATTAATTGAAGTTAATTCAGTATCAGTCTCGAGTAGCATGCTGGAGCAATCAATTCATCGTCACTTAAGAGAGCACGAGACACTGGTAAGGAGTTTATTAAAGTGCCAATTTAATTTTCGCGTATCAGGGAAGGCAGGTGATACTGTATAATATAAAAGCAGCTATAATATAAAAGAAGCCCTTATTCTATGCCATGTGATGGACAGGTGAGGGCATAGATCAGTATGCCTCTAGTGATTGATTATCTCAGTGATCATAACAATGGGGAAAAATCAGAATAGGCTGAATTGTACAAAATGAGAATGGAATTTACACAGGACACAATGAATCAGGGAATAGTGGGCTCTGAACTAGATACACAATTAAGGAGCATCATGAATCCAACGTTAAGGCAGTGGCTGTGGCCAGGGAAGTTGGGGGTGGGAATGTGCTTGAGGGAGGCAGGCCAGGAAAGCGAAATGTCCATGGCCTCCCTACAAATTCTGACAAATGGTGGTGACCTGGAAGACTCCAAATAACGGATGAGGGATATCCCATTACTGACCACTGACAGCCAGGAGCCCTTAGCTACCCTGTGGCTAATGAGCAAACACAGTCTGGGTTTTAATCAACTTCTTTAAGAAGATTGGGTGGGAAAATGAGAGGACTAAAAAAAAATAGCAAAATAGATAAAAGGAAATAAAAGTTAGGCCTTTAAGAAAACCTACGAGGAAACAGGAAAGGAGGCGGACGGCGAGTTATGTCTCTGAGCCTTGTTGGTGGCCTCTGGATGAGGTTGAGCCACCGATCATCACACACTGAGAGGGCTGAAAACGAGGAAATGGGCACTGTTCACAGAATGTTCCTGTGGGAGAGTATGTATGGCACTGGACCACCCTGACGCAGTGCTGGAATCGCTCTGTCTGGAAACTTAAAATGACAAGGACAGGCAACTCTCCCACTTGACATTGCTGATGGTTCCAGGGAATGGATTTGTTACTCCTAACAGTTTTATTTTATTTTATATTTTATTTTAGTCTATTCTATTTTTCTTAAGGCAAATGTTGAATATCCCTCTGTATTTCCACACTCTTTCCATGGCTAAAAGAAGACGAAACCACTGCCTTGGCCCCTTACAGCGGCATTACTAGGGTAGAAACCCCCCCCCCCCCCCCCCCCCCCGAGATCGTTTATATAGGTACCTGTCTGAAACAGGAAATCACACCCCCACTCCCACCCATTCACCACTAGGTGGTGCTCACGTCCTACCCTCTGCCTGTCCATTCTGCCAAAGCAGTGAGTGGGGTTGGAAGGAAGTCAGATCAAGTCCATTTCAAGGCTCCATGAAACTTCCTGGTAGGAGGGTAA
This sequence comes from Prionailurus bengalensis, assembly GCF_016509475.1. Taxonomy (NCBI): domain Eukaryota; kingdom Metazoa; phylum Chordata; class Mammalia; order Carnivora; family Felidae; genus Prionailurus; species Prionailurus bengalensis. The sequence goes on along the minus strand of NC_057354.1, from coordinate 44,719,924 downwards.
GCACCTCAAAACAGACGGCTTCCTAAAGGAATCTTCAGCCAACGTTGGGGAGGCAGGACACGTTCTGAGTTGGGGACAGGCAGGTCCCTCAAGCTCACGCCACCACTCAAATCCCGTGTTGCAGTCGAGGGTCCTGCTGTGTGGCCTTTGGAACTGACTCACCTTTATCCCGGTCAGGTTTCTGAAAATGAGACTTGCTTGGGGAAGCAGCTCTTTGTGCTTTTCTGGTTGTGTTTGTGCCAGACACTGTGGCCACCCCCAGTGACCACACACGGGTGGTGCTAAGTGGCACCTGAGCCCCAGGTTTGCTGCACACGGCTGGTCAGCAGACCTGCTCTCTGACCCCAATGTGATTCATCCAAAGCTACCTTTGGCTTCACCCTTAAGCTTTCCACGTGTTCCACAGACAAGCTAAATGTGAACACACACACGCAAGAGTGATTTTGAAGAAAAAAAAAAACCTCTCTTTTCCTTCAGGCCTCAGAGAAACAGTTGGGTACCATGGAAACCAGCTTTCAGTCCTGGTGTCTGCTCTAGAGTTCTCTAAGAGAGATAGGCTTACAGCAGGCAGGTGAATCCCTGGATGACATCCCAGGGAACTGCTAAGGATGTGGCACCCTCAAGCAGGGAAAACACGGGCCAGGAATTGCCCAGGTGTGTGGACAGCAGACAGCCTGGCTGGCTTCTGAGCAGAAAGGCAGGTGGCTGTCCCACACTGCATGTCAGTCCATGGATTGGCTTACTACAAGCTGTAGCCATGGAGCAGAAGCAGCCGCACTGAAGAGCCTGAGATTTCCGTAGCTTGCGTTACAATCACTGGCACCATTAGGATGTTCAGCAGCACACGTAATAGGAGAAAATCAACACCACTGTTGTCTCTCAAGAGACTAAAACCTTGAAAAATCTTTCCTCCCTAGATGGAAACGGAAGCTACCCCTGCTGCCCCGACTTGTCACTCAACAGAATGGAGACGCCCTCGGGAGATGTGCCCAAATGGAGTTTTGACTTCCTCAGCTCTGGGGACTTGGGGTGCAGATGGCTTAGGCGAGGCCATCTGAGGGAAGGCCTTCTGAGGGAAGGAATCTGATGGAATGCACTGGAAAGTTGCTGTTATGCACTGATATGGTTTACACTTGAAGGTTAAACAGGAGTTTCGATGTCAGGATCTCTAGCAGGTGGACGACAGTGGTGGGAGCTGAAGGAGGGTAGGAAATAAAGACTATCTAAAGGCAGGGCTTGAGCAGAACTTGCACTATGAGCAGGGCTTGAAGTATGCAGAGGCAGGATACCAGGGGAAGGAAATGGATACAGGGACAGATTTAGGATACGGGGAGGATAGTTTGCTAAACCAAAAAGGTTGGTTGGCTGGGCAGTGCGAAACCAGAGACACGTTAACTACAACTTCCAAGTTGTCTTCCTTATGAAAGAGAAGGGGGTCCTCTCTGCATCCCACAGTCTGGCTGACCCACTTCCCTGCTCCTGGAGCAGACCCAAGGAAGACGCGGCTTCCTGGTGTACCCCGACATCATTTAGAGCAGACCCCTCCTCCTCACAGGGGCGGGGATAATGACACAGGCCACACTTTGTATGATCATCGTTGATTTGTTTAAAGAACTTAAAATTTCTCACATTCATTCCCTGGGAGAATCTTCCAGCTTCCATGGTTATTTCTCACTTTGCTAGAAGGGGAGCTGAGACGTAACAGGGGTACCATGAGCATAAGAGCTTCAGTGTTGCTGAACTGGAGAGAGAAGAAGCAGGGAGTGCCTTGCAAGAAGGGGGCCAGGAAGGAGAGGCCTTGAGCCAGAGGGGCAGGGCCCTGGAAGCCAGTGGAGGGGTAGGGGGAAAGGACAGGCATCAACATGACTCTGACATGTCTTTTCTCACAGATAGGGCAACATAAGAAGATTCTGGATCAATTACAGTCAGCTGTCTTAAGGAAGGAATTCCAGGAGAAGGAAGGCAGAAGCTATTCCCTTCAGTCTAAAAATAGGAAGAAAGCACAGCCAGCACATACTTACTCTCTAATGGTGGCCTGCATGGTGGGTGAGGGAAAACAGGATGATTTCAAGATGAAAAGGCAGATTTGATTGGAGGGGAAATCCAAATTCTTTTCTAGGGAGGCACAGATCTTAGACACCTCCTCTGGCAAACCTAGGCTATTGCTGCTCCCTGACCCTGGGCAAGTCCCTGAATTTCTGGAGCCTCAGTTTTGCCATCTGTAAAATGGGACCCATGTAATTCGCTGGCCTGCATAGTCGTGAGTACTGAACTAGAAATCCTTCATTGACAGACCCAGCACTTGGTCTTGCAGTATTGAGTCTATGCTTGTTAAAACTTAGGGAAGGGGGAGCCTGGGTGGCTCAGTTGGTCAAGTGTCCAACTCTTGGTTTTGGCTCAGGTCATGATTTTACGGTTCATGGGTTCGAGCCCTGCACTGGGCTCTGTGTTGATACTGCAGAGCCTGGTTGGGAATCGCTCTCTCCCTTGCTCTCTGACCCTGCCCCACTCGCTCTGTCTCTCTCAAAATAATAAATAAACTTAGATTTAAAAAGAAAAAACTTAGGAATGCCTGTGAGAATGTGCATATATTTTCTACGGATGGATTTGCTCGCTACGACTGTGCTATCCGGTATGATAAGCACTAGCCGCATGTGGCTACATACATTTAAATTGATTGAAGTTAAAATTCAGTTCCTTGGTCTCCTTAATTGCAAACCAAGAGCTCAAGAACCACCTGTGGCCCGTGGCTACACTCCTGGACAGTGCTTCCCAGGCCATCTCTGGCGGCTGGGTCAGCTAAGTGGTCTCTCTGTGTCCCCACAAAATCCCCTTGGGACGGGGGATTGCAGTCAGAAGAGAGGGAAGCGTTACCTTGGATGGGCCTCACCCCACATGCCCATGCTCAGTTGCCCCAAGGGCCCCCCCAACTGCTGCCAAGTGCTTACCGGGCCCTTCTCCAGGTAGGTGGCCTCCTGAGTCTGGATTTGTGAGCCAATGAAGTGATCTAGAACCTGTCTCTGAGGCCTATCTGCTCTCCCAAGAGGTTTCCCTTCTCTTAATGCCCACAATCCGCAATCTCAAAGCAGAGACGAAGGGTAAAAATAAAGCATTCCTTTTTAGGGCAGCTGTTAGACGGAGGATGTAATGAATCATTTGCATTTATGTAAATTACACGATTATGTAAATTACAGTAACATTTCAATAAAAGGGATGGGTGGGGCCCGCTGGAACTGGGAGAAAGTAGGGCCAGGCAGAGCTGCGCTGCTGATGGACCTCGGTTGGGGGTGGGTCACCGGTGTGGGACAGATGCAGCAGGACGGTCTGTAAGAGTTTGCAGATGCACATAAGGACATGCACCAAGAACCCAGAATGCTTTCAGAACCTAAGAGGGGACACTTCTCTTGCAGAGAGAGACTCAAGTCATGGGGTGAGCCTCTGGGCCTTGTGCGGCTTCCCCAGGGCCTGAGGCTTCTCTTTGTGGAATGTCACCAGGGCTAGAGAGAGTTGCCTGATGGGGCGGGAAAGGCAGACAGACACACACTGAATGTTTCTGATACTATAACTGCCATTGACAGTAACACATTCTTAATTTCTTCTGCTTTCTCCCTTCAAGACAACAACAAGCCAAGCAGAAAATAGCACAGAGCCAAGGTAGATGGAACCCAAATATCCAAGTGAACGGAGTCCCTGGTCTCTAAGTTAACTGTCTTTTTTTTTTTTAATGTTTATTTTTGAGAGAAAAGGAGAGCAAGTGGGGAAGGGGCAGAGAGAGAGGGAGACACAGAATCTGAAGCAGGCTCCATCCTCTGAGCTGTCCGCACAGAGCCCAATGCGGGATTCAAACTCACTCACTGCAAGATTATGACCTGAGCCGAAGTCAGACGCTCAACCGACTGAGCCACCCAGGTGTCCCTCTTAGTTAACTGTCTTAAGCCCTGTTGGTTTCAGTGTGTACATGCTTGTCTTGTTCCTATGTGTTTGCTTGTTGGTCTTATCCATCTCTCAAGCCAGCTTCCATTTCAGCTGCTTCAGACCCAGGTAATCATGACTGTCTGCACTCTCCTGGTCCAGCGGCACAAACGTCCCTGTGGAAGCTGTCTCTCCTGTTGTCTGGATCCAGGGCCCCACAGTTTGTCCTTGGGGCTCCTCTGAACGGGGGTCTGTAAGGCCTCTCACTGGGATGTACATAGAAATAGCCATCTGGTCCCACTTAGTCCAGACTTGCCCTCTGGGTGAATGAGCTCTTTATTGCATCCCCCCAGGGGACCAGGAGTTCTGAACATTTCAGAACCATAAAGAGTGGGTAGAAGGTTTAAAAAAAACCCTAATAGTTAAAATAAATTGTTTGGATGGTTGGTAATTATTTGTGGATAGGAGGAAGGCTTTTAAATACAGGAATTTTAAGTGTCCACTTCAGGGTCCATAGGGAACCCCATATTATATAAGGAAGGCCAGAAGGAAAGTGATTTTGTTACCATGACATTGGGGGAAACATAGAAAAAGGAGAACAGGAAACCCTGATAAAAACAGCGGGTGTGAGCAGTAGCCTGGGGCTGGGCCATGGAATAGATTTGGGGACACTGAGAAACCCTTTCTGCTAAATGCCATGCTTCTATGTATGACAGTTCTACTCCTTACGCCAGTTTTAAGACTTATGTGAAAATGACCCCAAAAATGAACAGCAGTCAGAAATCTAGACAAGTGGGCTGCCACGATGTCTTGTGTTTGAGAATCTCAACATCTCCTCTGGAAGCGATCACTGCCAGGCAGCAGAGGACTTATCCCAAGGAAATGGTGTCCAACCGCATTTGAAGTTGAGTTTTTGAGGTGAGCATGCATCAGAATCACCTGAGGGGCAGAGAAGATTGTGGCCAACATTCAACTTCCTGGGCTCTCCTCCAGAACCTACTGGATTGAAATCTCAGAGTTACACCTTTTAGATAAGAATGTTGGGTGTTTCCAGGGTGCACTGAAGTTGGCAGGACACCAGTAAAAGTCAGAAGAGCCAAGACTAAACGCTGAGGACTCAAGCTTTATCTCTGCCATTACTTTCTAACAGTGGAGAAATGTAATTTTTCTCAAATCGGAAAACTCCAGCCTTGACATCTGGTCTGTAAACACACAGTATAGACCTTCAGGGAATAGCAGAGAATCACTGGCTTTTGCACCTTGCGGCCAGCCATCTGAGGAAAATACAGAGCTGCGGCAGCCTGGGTATTTCAGCTGGCTCAGCTCTGTGATTCACAGACACGCATGAGGCAGATTACTGGTTGGCCCAAAGACCCTACTCGGGTGGGCATCACCCGCAGCCCAAAGAAGCAAAACCGCTTTACATCTTTACACATCATTAGCAACAATTATATTAAAAAAAAAAATCATGGGCATGTCCCGATAAATCTGACTGAAGACAAGTTACTTCCCATCGAGTCCAGGAGGTGTCTGTACTGAGAACAGAGAAAGAAGCCAGTGTGGGCAATTCACTGTCAGGAGTGCACATGCCAAGTCTGTGCCCTGGGGAAATCTCAGCCTGTACTTTCTGCCTCATCACCTCCCCTTTCTGGGAATGGTCTTCTCTTTCTGAAATGCAGCAAAATACAGAGTTGCATTCATTTGCGCTATCTCCAAGCCATGTCTCTTGAAAACAGTAACTTTCAAAACCCGTCCTAAATTACCCTACAGGCAGGTTGAGCAAATGGCACACATGATCAATGTGGGTTCCTACGTTGCAGGACAAAGCTCAAAGCTCACTGCAACGAGTGTTTGAGAAGTCTGGGCTGTGTGAACAGCAGAATCTTCTAGATTTGGGGTGATCATACCTTTCTCACAGGTAATAACTGAGAATGAGAACACAGAATCCACACATGTCTTTAAGTCTACCAACTGAAAGTTCAACAGAAGAGGCATGTCTCTAATTCCAATGCGGTGTAAATGAACTCTCTACTCTTGGTAAGATCTTTACCCTCCCGACGGTTAATGGGCCTTGGAAAGAGGTTGTAAACCCAAGATCTTCACTGTCAGGAACTGCTGTTGGCTGAAATACCTACTTGTTCCTTGTAGAAAGCCTTGTATTAAACATCACTTTTAGCTTAATTGTAGAGATATTTACAATTAAATAACCTACAGGGAAGTGCTTTGTAGACAGGTGAGTAAACCCTTCAGTGGATCTATTCCTGTTCTGTAGGTAAGAAAACTGAGACTTGAAGAGACTTTGATTTCTCCAAGGTCATTAGAGCTAGCAAGAAGGGAGAGGACCACAATTAGAAGTCAGATGTGCTAGCTTCCATTTCAGGTCTTTCTGATTTGCCCCCTTTCTTCTGGATGACTCAAGCTAAGGGGTCTGGATTTGTCCCCACAGGTGACATGGAGTCACAAGGGACTGGCATGTACAGGCAGCTCTGAGGACTGCCTGGGGTGAAGGAGGGGGGCTGGCAGCGATGTTACTAGTTTTAAGACTGACCTGCGATGGGCTGTGTCAGTTCAGGCCAAAGACATAAAGAGCCTCAAGTAAAATGGGCTATGAAGGGACATACTGAGGACATTTTTACAAGATGAAAATCTACAATTAAGCCAAATGGGTATATGGTGGAATTGGGAGAAAGGTCAACTTAAAGTCATTCTCAGGTTGGGTGGCTAAGAGAGAAATAGGGGCTGAAATACTAGAAAGGGGGTCCTGTCTTGGGGAAGTCATCCTAAGTTTAGAGACATGTTGGGTTTGGGACAGAAGATGTCCGGTACAGAGTGGCTTATCCGTGACTGGACCTTTGAGAGATGCCATTGCCAAGAATATAGTGTGAAGGTGTCCGCACAAAGGTGGTAATGACCATGGGCACTGTCCTGGGAGAGCATACAGAGAGGCAGAAGTAAGGTCCAAACCCAGGGACACTGACGCCGAAGAGAGTTACAGAGGAGACCATGAGAAAGTGAGAGGCAGTGGTCAGGGGATCACAGGGAAACAGCAGAGGACTCTCATGGAACCAGATAACCAGAGTCAGTCAAATCTCTTGTTGTGAGCACCAAACTATCATGCTGGGGTTCTGGGTGATCAAAGTAGCTGGAAGAAAGAAAAGCCACCTCCATGCATAGACATCCATTTGCTCATTCATCACCAGAGAACTTGAACTTACTCCATGCGGAGGAGCTGCATATAACCCCGAGTGGTGAGAAGGATGAGGAAGAGAAACAGCAAGGGACTCAGGTGAGGTGTGCATCCCACACTTACCACGATGAGCGCGACCACAGACAGCGTGTAGTAAATCGAATCCCTCAGCAGACACCACGAGGAAAGAGCCACAACCTGAAGGGAAGGGGGAAAAGACAGTAAGAAACAGGCTATTCCACAGCACAAAGGAGAGAGCCTGGCTCCTGGTGGCTCTGGCCAGTGATAAGCTGGAAACACAACCAAGTATTTCTGTCTCCCGTGCTGGTCCCAGTCAATCTGTCCAGTGATATGAATTTACTGAAGGCCTTTGGGCATATTAGTCTGGATCTTCTGAAAGGCAGATTCCAAGGTAGGATCAAACCTGCAACAATTCTGTGAGGGGGAGACACTCATGTGAGAAAACGGGGAGGGAGTCAGGGCGAAGGTAGGAGTGACCCCTGTGAAGGAGAGAGGGAAGGTCGGGGGGACGTGTTCCAGGCTGCTGGGCAGCGTGGGGAAGGCTTGGCAAAGCTGACTCAAAGACCCGTGTCTCCCAGGAACCCACCAGCCTTAGCATCCCTTATGCCAAGGGGACGTTAGAGCAACCTACTCTGTGTCCTTGTCAATGCTCTAGTGTCTGCTGCAGCCCATGCTCCTGTATACAATGAGCCCCAGGCCTGGGCAGCCGGTGCCCTTCAGAAGGGGCCTGGAAAAGCCCAGTCTGCTACCCTCTTCTCTCACCTCTATTACATGCCTGTCCTTGTCAGCACCTGACTCCTGGTTTCATCAGAATTTTTAAAACATCGATTTGCATATTTATCTGGAGAAAACATTATTCTTGGCAGTTGGGCAATGTCCCTCTAAGGATACGATGGCTCTGCTGTGGGATGAGGCCAGGAGACACACTGCTGGGGGCTACGGCAGCCCTGACCTGCTGCTCCCAGACTTCCTGCAGGAGAAGAAAGCCCCTGGGGCAATGGAGCTGCAGCTGGGCCATGGGGAGGAGCAGCTGAGGGCAAGGGGGGGGAGCTGCAGACGCTAGGTCAGGATCCCTGTCCTGGAGGAAAAGTCATTTCTCCTTGGTAAGCCCTTCCAAGTCTCTTTTTAAGGGATGCATGCTATTTTCTCTTTGCTTTGTGGAGCAGGTCCATTTTGACTCTCACAAAGAACCTGGGACGGTCTGGAGAGATGTGTCGGACGTGCTTCCTGGGCTGTCATTCATAGCTCCCTCCTGCCTCCCTAGACAAGTGTCAGCCACCCCATGGCCACAGGACATGTCTAGCTGCCTTTGCCCTTGGCCTCGTACGTGAATAAGGACACAGCAAACGTCAGCTGTCAGCCGGGCCAGTGACAGGCACACGCTGCACCAAAGACAATAGAAAAAGGGATTCAGGGACAGGGCCACATTTGGAGCCTCCTCTCTCCCTGACTACTGTGTCAGTCTATAAAGAAAAGATCAGGCAAAGTCAAACCAGAAAAGGATTCAAATAACATGAAAGAATGGCTTAAATAGAACCATAAATGAGTAATGAGGCCAGTCTCTTTCCATGAACACATTCTTTCACTTGTTATAGGGACACTTAGGTATTTTCTGGTGCTGATTTTGCCTTATTAGGCTTTGTATTTGCAGATCTAAGTTCCAGATGATGGGGTTGTCAAGAAAAGGACTCATGCCACAGAAATCACTTCAGAACAAATGTAAAGTATTCTTTACCCCTTTAAAAAGTTTTTTTAATGTTTATTTATTCTTGAGAGAAAGAGAGAGACAGAGCATGAGCAAGGGAGGGGCAGAGAGAGAGGGAGACACAGAATCTGAAGGAGGCTGCAGGCTTTGAGCTGTCAGCAGAGAGCCTGACGTGGGGCTCAAACCCATGAATCTCAGGATCACGACCTGAGTCAAATGCTTAACCGAATGAGCCACCCAGGCACCCCTTCTTTACCCTTTTATCATCCTCTCCCCTTGTACAGTGTACCCATTAGCATCTATGCTCATCTATGGAATGCCGTACAGGGGACTGGACTGTCCATTTTCCAGCAGGTCATAAAATGTTGTGAATATTGATTCAATGTATGATGATTAGGAAAATGAACTTAAAACATGTGGCAAATATCAATTCTGAATTTCTTTAAAAAAATCACTTGGGCTTTTAGTCATAGCTCACAGACTGTGGACACATACCATGACCTTTGCTCTTTCTTGTTATAACAGGACAAGGTAATAGTAAAGGGCTTTTTTTTTTCTTTTTTGCAAGATAGACCCCCAAGGGAAAGAGTATATAAGAGCTGATCAGAGCAACAAAATTTTGGATGCTGGAAAGCAGAACAGTGGGCCACTCAGCTAGGCCATGTGCAGAGCTCTAGAAGTGGGAAGAAAGGAGGGTCTGAAAACAGGGACGCTATTCAATCATTTAATCCATAAACTTCCTCACTCACTTCAAGCAGACCAGTAGTGAGGTGAGGTACCTCCTTCACCTTAATGGAAACAGGAAACCTGGCATGAAGAACAGAAGTTCCAGAAAATAGAGGAGAGAGAAAATAATCAAATTAAGTAATTAAAGAAAAATTCCCAGAAGTTATGGATGGGCATTTTCTGAGTAAAACGGCCTCCTGAGTGTTCATCACAATGGACAAAAAAAAAAAAAAAAAAGAGAGAGAGAAAGAAAAAACGATGTACACTGAGGCATATCATTATGAGTTTTCAGAGTGCTGGCACAGAGGAAAGGTCCTAGAAACCACTAGAAAGAGAGTAATGGGATTACATACAAAGGATCAAAACCAGAATGACATTTTATTTCTCAACAAAAGCACTGAAAAGTAAAAGACAATGAGTGACGACTTTTAAAATTAGAGAGGAAAATGATTTTAGCTTGAAATTCTATGCCCAACCAAACTATTCATTAAAAGCGAGAGAAGCATAAAAATAAAAAGCTAAATTGTCTCAGAAAATTTACTTCCTGTGTACCCTTTCTCAAAGGCTGCTGGAGGATATGCCCCACCAATCACTATGCTGCACATCTAATGTACATCATTTAAAACGCACAGTTGCCTTGGGGCACCTGGGTGACTCAGTTGGTTCAGCGTCCACCTCTTGACTTTGGCTAAGGTCATGATCCTATGGTTTATGAGTTCAAGCCCCACGCCTGGCTCTGTGCTGATGGCGCAGAGCCTGCTTGGGATTCTCTGTCTCCCCCTCTCTCTCCCTAAAAATAAGTTAATAAACTTAAAAAAAAAAACCCAAAGCAAAACACAGTTGACTCAAAAAGGTGGGAAATTGGTGCTGGTGGGATTGGATGAGAACTATCTTTCATAATAAGCTTTCTAGAATTGATTGCCTCTTTCAGCTCTTTGCATATATGACTTCAATAAAAATTAAAACCTAAGAAAGTATGATACAAATTACCCACTTAGATGAGCTGCAAGAAATACATCTTTCAACTAGAATGCCAACTCTAGTTGAAAAGTGGTTCATTCATCCTCCAGAACAGCTTTCAATCACTAGACCATCAAATTTAGCTTCAGATTCAGAGCCCACACCTGAGCAAAACCAATTTTTTTTTCTATAGAAGGGATGACCAAAAGACAAGTAAGGAGTCAAACCAGAGAAGAATTTCTTTCCGTACCCTGGAAGTAATTAATAGAGCATCGTTGATGAGTCCGTGATGTCTGTATTGAGAGCTGTGACCATGACCTCCTGTCTACCTCTACCTTACCTTCCTGTGATCACCATTCATTACCATGGCAGATATTTACCTGACACTTCCTGCAAATACAGGCATTGGGAATGATTATGTCATCCAATCCTATAGTGACTGATAAGAAGGGTCACTGTCACCCTTGATGGCCAGCAATCTGGGCAAGATGGTGCAAGTAGCAGTGGGGAAGAGCTGCGATCTGAACCCAGGAAGCCTGGGTCTCAAGCCTCTGTTCCTGCACACTCTGGCACAAGGCCTCCCTGCAGGCAGCAATGAAAGCACACACTGATTCATTACTGCTTCCCACAGAGATCTTTTCTCCATGACTTTAAGTCATTAGGTAGGTGTTTTGGAGATGGTAGCCAAAGGAGGGAAGAGCTGAAGGTGGGAGACAAAAAAGCAGTGACCACAGCTCAATTAAAAAAAACATTCTGCTTTAGGGGTGCCTGGGTGGCTTGGTTGGTTGTGTCAGACTTCAGCTCAGGTCATGATCTCACTGTTGGTGGGTTCGAGCCCCACGTCGGGCTCTGTGCTGACAGCTCAGAGCCTGGAGCCTGCTTCCGGTTCTGTATCTTTCTCTCTCTCTGCCCCTCCCCCACTCTCACTCTGTCTTTCTCTGTCTCTTGAAAATAAATAAATGTTAAAAAATTAAAAAAAAACATTCTGCTTTAAAAAGATTCAGGGCAAGTAATCAAAGCAGAAAGGAGTTGCCATAAAGACTGTCGACATGGACACGGTATAGACATATTCCAGGAGCAAGAGAGTCTGTTAAACAAACCGGAAACTCCTCTGTTTAGCTAGTTTGGTTGGTTAAAACAAACACCAACGCAGCTCATTGTTCTGTGTCTGAATGTTTCACTTTTCCACAGATTGGGGGACGTGGGGTCTAAGGCGTTCCCTTTGCTTCTCGGTGAAGGGTCTTTTTTCTTTACATAGGGGTCAGCAACCATCTGACTCAGATCCTGAACACATTTATTGATAGAGAGGGACATGTTAGCACTTCTGCATCAAACTGGGAGCCGCTCTGTCATCTGTTGGCAGGTGTCTCCCAACTCAGAGCAGGGGAGGCACCGATGAGAAGACAATGCTTCCTTAGCACTCTGCAAAATGGCTGCAAGGAAGACTGAGAAGTCACTTTGGTGAAGAGACTAAACAGGGCTCCTGGGAGAAAACCAACAGTGAGTAATCCTGCCCTTGACCTCGTTAATCAATGATACAGATGGTGCAGATTACAGAAGGCCATCGCTGGCACACTCCTCCATAAATTAAAGGCAGAGGCTCTATTTCCCCTAGCTCCAGGAATCCTTCACAATTGAAATTTCATCTTGGTATTTCTTGATCATCTTTTCTATTTCTGGAGTGCATTTCACACTTTTTCTATTGAATATGCAGCTTTAGTTTCCTTTTTATAATTTCATTTAGTTTCACAGTGGCATAATGCCAAAAGAAAAAAACCCCAACACATCACACTTCCAAAACAGAGGAAAAAACACATTCTCCTTTATTCAAATGTTGAGTGATAATCTTCTTGAATTCTGGCTCCTTCGAGGAGGTTAAAAGTTAACTAACTGTTCACAATAAAATGATATATTTTTTTGTAGATGATTACTGCAAATTTACATGCAGCTGTTTATATATAGGATAACATACACACATAAAATATTTGGAGATATATGGTATAAATGTATATAATGCAATGTAATATATATGATGATTTTTTTAATGTTTATTTTTGAGAGAGACAGAGAGAGAGAGAGAGAGAGAGAGCAAGCACGAGTGGGGGAGGGGCAGATAGAGAGGGAGACACAGAATCTGAAGCAGGCTCCAGGCTCTGAGCTGTCAGCACAGAGCCTGATTTGGGGCTCAAACCCACGAACTGTGAGATCATGACCTGCGCTAGTTGGACGCTCAACTGACTGAGCCACCCAGGCGCCCCATGACGAGTTTTCTCGATGAACAGTGGAATTTGACATTGTAGACACATTTTAAAAGGCACAAACACCCTGGGCTTGTAAGTGCTTTGCCTTTTTGAAAAACGATTGAAGCAGTCGGAACAGCATAATAGTTACACGACACAAAACATACAACGATCCTCTCAGAGAAATGTTTGTTATTTCACACAGATTTCACGGAAAAAGGATTAGAAAAATCATAACATGAGTTTTGTTCCAAGCTTTTGAGCTGACACAATTTCTACAGCCAATTCTTATCTCAGGAAAGACAGCCATACGACGTGGGGCAAGGATGGGCCTCCGGGGTGTTCCCCAAACACTCTGGGAGCACATAAAATTCACAAGCGGTGTTCAGAACAGGTGAGGGCCTGACCCGGGTTTTCCTCCCATGGGGAAGTCTTGGCACTGCTGTCTGTTCATTATTCAACTACACTTTTTTTTAATGTTTATTTTTGAGAGAGAGAGAGAGAGAGAGAGAGAGAGTCTCTGTTGGCAGAGGAGCGGAGGGGCAGAAAGAGAGGGAGACACAGAATTCAAAGCAGGCTCCAGGCTCTGAGCTGTCAGCACAGAGCCCAACATGGGGCTCGAACCCACGAACCATGAGATCATGACCTGAGCGGAAGTCAGATATTCAACCAACTGAGCCACCAAGGCACCCTTTAAAAAAATTTTTTTTAATGTTTATTTTTGAAAGAGAGAGAGAGAGAGAGAGAGAGACAGAGCATGAGTAGGGGGAGGGGCAGACAGAGAGGGAGACACAGAATCCAAAGTAGGTTCCAGGCTCTGAGCTGTCAGCACACAGCCTGACACGGGGCTTGAACCCACGAGACGTGAGATCATGACCTGAGTCGAGGTTGGACGCTTAACCGACTGAGCCACCCTGGCGCCCCTCAACTACACTTTTTAAATACTTTGATCCTGGGAAAACCCCTGATATATAAATGACTCCTGCTTTCTGGTTTATAGTCAGAAATGGACGGTAATAATCAGGTCATGTAAAAAGACAATACCATGCTTTTGCAGAATACAGTGAACTTTGGCTTATTAAATTTTTTTTTTCAACGTTTATTTATTTTTGGGACAGAGAGAGACAGAGCATGAACGGGGGAGGGGCAGAGAGAGAGAGAGAGGGAGACACAGAATCGGAAACAGGCTCCAGGCTCTGAGCCATCAGCCCAGAGTCTGACGCGGGGCTCGAACTCACGGACCGCGAGATCGTGACCTGGCTGAAGTCGGACGCTTAACCGACTGCGCCACCCAGGCGCCCCAACTTTGGCTTATTAATCTTCACAAATTAAAATTCACAAAATGAATTTATATTTAAAAATTCTTTTTCTAGGAAATCTCATCTTGAGTTATACTTTTAGGTGAGGAAAACAAATGAGAAGTAAACAAGCTGCCACTGGAGATATAGTTAAATAAACATGAGGCCACACCAGGACAGGGCAGACACACAGTAATGTCTTGAACGGTCTTCATTGATTGTACTGAACAATAACCACGGACGCTCATCATGACCCAGAGCACCCAGGACTCAGAAGTGCCTTCTCAATCATCCAAAACATTAGTGCAGGAGTTTTCATGTCAAATGTAAGCTGTTGCCTGGTAGGTGTTCAAAATGTGGTAGCTTAGACTGTTCTCATACACATCAAACTTCACAAGGAGTCAGCTTTGCCTTAAGGAAGAAAATCCCAGACTTGCTGGCTGTGCTCCTGGAGCCCTTTGTCCACTCTAGGATAGGGTGTAGAGCATACATTCACCATCAGGCATTGCTGTGCCAGGTGCCGGCACCAGGTACAAGTAAATGTAGGGTATGAGGGTAATTTCACCTAACGGGGATGTGATTCCACCCAGAAATAGAGCCCGAGGCAAGGATTTGAGTTCACCAAAGTTATTTGGGAGGTGGTGGTAGGAAACATTGCTAGGGTCTGGGGAAAGTGAGGTAGATGACAGAAAGAAGACAAGGGGCAAATTACAGTAGGGGGCAACTGGGGTGCAATCCTGATTCCTGGTGGGGAGTTCTGGGAGGCCCTGGAGAACACGCTTCTCCCCTTGTCTCGCCCCAGGGCAGAGGGAGCTGGAGTATTTACCCACCCACTCCCATTGGTCATGGTTGAGGGCTGCACCCAGGACTGTTAATACCTGGTACTCCCTGTCCAGGGGCAGTGACCAAGGAGAGCCGTCAGACAGAGAAATGCAGTCAGGCTGGTGGGAACTGAAATGGAGAGGATGAGAGATCACGGGTGGGGCACCAGCAGTGTCTGCCGTATCCAAAACACGGATTTACACAATAATAATCAGGGTAAGCATTCTCTCCATTTCTCTCCCCCCAACCCCCCCCCCCCACACACAGTACTGTAAACTTAAAAATACAACCCAATCCCATTTACATAAGGTTTGAAAGCACAGCATACTAACTTATGCTGGTTTTTTTTTTTAAGTTTATTTATTTATTAAGTAACCTCTACCTCCAATGTGAGACTCTAACTAGAGACCGTGAGATCAAGAGTCGCATGCTTTACTGACTGTGCCAGCCAGGTGCCCCCAAAATTATGCTGTTTAAGTCTGGAATGGTGTTCCCCTTGGGCCAGGGATAGAGTCTGAAAGGGCATTCTCCTTCTTGATCAGGGTGCTGGTTACTGGGTGTGCTTGGTTGGGAAAAGTCATTGAGATGTGCTGATGATATGTGCACTTTCCTGAATGTTTGTGGTACTCCAATAAAAACGCTACCCACACAAAACAAAAATGCAATTACAGTGCTAGTTATTAATATTAATGACACATATTAACTTTAATAGTAACTACTCCATCACACTTGGAGTTGGCTTATTAGTGAAGTTTCCAGGTAAGATACAGGACACAGGATACAGTTAAATATGAATTTCAGGTAACAAGTAATTTAAAAAAATAGAAGTATAATTTCAAATATCACCTGGGAAATATATTAAAAATATATTTGTTGCTTATCTGAAATTGCAATTTAATTGGGTGACTTCTATTTTTACTTGCTATATCTGGTAATCCTCCTTATGACATTTCAGGCATTGGTTAAGATAACTACTTTGCCTGTCCTTTAAATAAGTACAAAATTGGAGGTTTAGTGAGTTTGGAATGAATATTCTTAAGGCAAAGGGAAAGCTGAATTTTTTCTATATTGTCTATCTTCTGCTGGATATTGATTGCTGTTTTATTCTGGTTGTTGGGCCTGCTCAGAGTATCTTTTTACCTTTGTTTCTTGTTAACTGCAGTAATTGCCAATGCCAAGATGTACATTATAGTATTTTGTGATTGTAGGGGGGATTTCTACAACACCATGACTTTTGGCTTCTCTCGGAAGTATCTGAAGACCTGGCAACCTGGGGCATTCTCACATCACTGTGGAGCCATCAGGCATGCCTTCTTTAGATAGGACATACATTCATCAGCTTAACACTGTCCCCTTGATTCTACTGCCCCAACTCCAAAGTCAAGAGTCAGCTGCCATATATTACTTCTTTCTGCTCTTGTTCTTAGACTGACCACTTCACTCATGTATTATATTCCTGGGCTCTGCAGGAATATACATTTGTGATTCCTGACCTAAAAGAATTATTTTAATTAGTGTTGACAATACTAAAGGCACCAGCTGCCATTTCTTCACAGTACAACATTGTGTTGGAGGTCTTCAACATTTTGTGTGATGCATGCCTTCATACCTTATGGACCCCTTTTCAGAAGTGTGTACTGAAAGATATAAAATAAATAACAAAGAATTACAAAGAAGCAGATTTCTTGAAATCTGGTTATCAAAACATTGAGATATTAGTGATATATGTGTTTCTTTATTAACAAGAGCCAGTAAGCTTCCTTATTATAAGAAGAGTTAGCCATTTCAATGTAGTGATGAGTAAGAAGAGCGACCCAAGATAATCTGCAATCTCTGTAATGTAGCATGAAGGTATCTTGTATTTCTGCTGGAGATAAAATCAGGTACTGTGACTACTACTATGGCTTGGTGCCTCATGAATAATAAAGTAAAATGTTAAACATACGTGGTCAGTAAAAATAAGTAAGGATGTAATTTTTTTCTCACTCAAGTTCAGACTCCTCTAATCTAGTTTTTGGAAACAGAAGTCCTGAGGTTCTACTCCTTCTTGGCTCCTGGCTTTTCATTATTTCCTCAGTTGTCCCTTCTGCCAGGAAGGGTGTGGGAGGTGAGGGGGCTCTCAGTCCCTTCTGGGTATGCAGATGAGAACTCAGATGGAGGGGTTTGATGCTAATGGCAAAAACACTATTTGCTCAAAACCACACTCAGATATCACCCCACACCAGTCAGAGTGGCCAAAATGAACAAATCAGGAGACTATAGATGCTGGAGAGGATGTGGAGAAACGGGAACCCTCTTGCACTGTTGGTGGGAATGCAAATTGGTGCAGCCACTCTGGAAAACAGTGTGGAGGTTCCTCAAAAAATTAAAAATAGATCTACCCTATGACCCAGCAATAGCACTGCTAGGAACTTACCCAAGGGATACAGGAGTACTGATGCATAGGGGCACTTGTACCCCAATGTTTACAGCAGCACTCTCAACAATAGCCAAATTATGGAAAGAGCCGAAATGTCCATCAACTGATGAATGGATAAAGAAATTGTGGTTTATATACACAATGGAGAACTACATGGCAATGAGAAAGAATGAAATATGGCCCTCTGTAGCAACGTGGATGGAACTGGAGAGTGTTATGCTAAGTGAAATAAGCCATACAGAGAAAGACAGATACCATATGTTTTCACTCTTATGTGGATCCTGAGAAACTTAACAGAAACCCATGGAGGAGGGGAAGGAAAAAAAAAAAAAAAGAGGTTAGAGTGGGAGAGAGCCAAAGCATAAGAGACTCTTAAAAACTGAGAACAAACTGAGGGTTGATGGGGGGGTGGGAGGGAGGGGAGGGTGGGTGATGGGTATTGAGGAGGGCACCTTTTGGGATGAGCACTGGGTGTTGTATGGAAACCAATTTGACAATAAATTTCACATATCGAAAAAAAAAAACACTATTTGGGGCGATCTGGTGATTTCAATTATGTGTGTTTCTGTTTCAGCCATTATTGTGGAGAGAAACTTGGCTATATTTATATCATTTTCCAAGAAGAATTGAAGTGGCTCACAAATATTCATTCTTCCACCTCATCCTAGTAAGTGCAGAATGGGTGTCAGTCCTCTGGGTGAAGAGATGCTCTCCCCACAGCTTGGTGCATGCCTCCTATTTACCCCAAGTGTGGTCCAGAACAGCTGCTTTGAACTGCAGCTCTCAGGCCCTGAGCTAGAACTGCTGAATCAGAATCTGCATCTTAACAAGACCCCCAGATGACCCACATTCACATTACAGTGGGAGAAGTGCTGGATCAGAGGACAGAGAATTTTTTGGGTCTGGATCACACCTGTGGAACTGAAATGAAAAGAGCAGGAGGCTGGTAGGGTGGCCCTTGGCCTTCACACTGGGCAGTGGGGCTGGACTCAATGCTGTGGGCATGAGTAGTTACTTAGGATCTTCACGCCAAAGAGCAACTGTATATGTCTGAGCTGTAGCTGCAAATCAGAAGCACCCTAATGCTTCTATATATGGAATTTCCTACTTCATCAGTTTCTAGCATCAACTTTGCTGAAGATGCTTGGAGATCACCCCTTTGTACTGTCCCTTTGTAAAACCACGCTAGAGAATTCCAGCTCCCTTGTGCGCTCTCCTATTCTATCTGCTGAATAGATGGGATAAAGAATCCAAAGAAGACTGGTGCTGAATTTATTTTTATTTTATTAAAATTATTTTTAATGTTTACTCACTTTTGAGAGAGAGAGACAAGAGAGAGAGAACATGAGCAGGGGAGGGGCAGAGAGAGAGGGAGACACAGAATCTGAAGCAGGCTCCAGGCTCTGAGCTGTCAGCACAGAGCCTACATGGGGCTCAAACCCACAAACCACGAGATCATGACCTGAGCCGAAGTCAGACGGTCAACTGACTGAGCCCAGGCACCCTGAATTTATTTTTAAATTTATACTATTTGAGGTAGCAGCCAGATACACGTAGGAAGCAGGCATCTCCTCATTTAATTGGTTATGAAACCTAGAAGGACAGTCTCAAGCTAAAGGATCATGTCAGTGTCCCAATCTGTGATGCATCATCATAGGTAGTAGGGTCCCCAAATGCTGTGGGGCTTCTCTTCATTTGGAGTACTGATGAAAAAGGAAGTTAATACATATCATTTGAGTTCCGACATGAGATAGCGAAGACCATGTATTTGAGTTAGGCTTATGGAAGTAAGACCCTGGCTTAAATTACACAATTACAATAGTGTTTGATGTCCATAATAGTGCTACATGAAGAAGCTGATGTCCTTGCTGTCGGAAACCTGGTAGTGGAATCATGAGGGACAGGACACACCACTTCTCTCTAAACATTAAAATATTCAAGACAAAAAGGACAGAAAAACAGTAGAGCCAGCTCCCCCCACCCCCACCCCAGCTCACAGACTTAGGTATGGATTTAGAAGTGTTCCTTTCATCCCTGGAAGGATCCATGTTTCTCTGGCTTCATCAAGTTATAGAGGAGAGGCAACATGGATTATATACTTTAAAAATTAAGATGTCTACCCACTGTTTGACAAAGAATAGGACTTTAGCAATAGCAGGAGTTAGTCTGACTTATAACAGACTATGTGTTCAAAGGAAACGTGGGAGGCCACCACCTGTGGGGGCTCTAGGTTGGGAAGGAAGCACCTGTCCCCTACTCGTGAGTGGATGCAGGGCAGTGATATTTCCATACTAAAAAAATACTGGTTGCTACGTCTGTGTGGCTCATCCGGCTGCAGTTGATCTGTCAGGCAATCTATTTTAAGCAATTTCTGTGACTCAGGGCAGGGACAGCAGGTGACGTTCATGAATTGATTCTGCAGACAGGGCAAATTGAACCAAGAACATTTCTTTAATGAGTGCTTGGAAGATATCCCCCCCCCCCACATTAAGGAAATCAAGAATTAAAACATGGTGACACCAATAACACATCCTGGCTTTATCTGTGTTAGGCAATAAAACAGAGAGGTGAGGGAACGGAGTGATCAGGGCAGCCAGTAACACCAGCCAGCCGACCAAAACCTCCTTCCCCAGGAGCTGAATAGTTCTCAGCCAAAAACATGGCAAGAGGTTATCTAAGAAGTTAGGTTAATTTTTCACTTTGCAGATGACTGTGTTAGGTGGAAGGTAGTTAGCACCTTAGCTGTTGATGGAATAAGAAATGTAATCAAAATGCAGTATGGAGGGGCGCCTGGGTGGCGCAGTCGGTTAAGCGTCCGACTTCAGCCAGGTCACGATCTCGCGGTCCGTTAGTTCGAGCCCCGCGTCAGGCTCTGGGCTGATGGCTCAGAGCCTGGAGCCTGTTCCTGATTCTGTGTCTCCCTCTCTCTCTGCCCCTCCCCCGTTCATGCTCTGTCTCTCTCTGTCCCAAAAATAAATAAACGTTGGGAAAAAAAAATGCAGTATGGAAAGTACAATAGTAGGATACGTGTTTACGCTGTGCAGAGGAAGCCAAGACAAGGAGTGGGTTCCAGGTGACTCCCAGGAATGGAGATCCCTGTCTCTCTGTCCTCACTTCCCTCCTCGGCATTCATTCTCTGCACTTTTCAGTTTCTCCCCAGGTTAACCATTAATGTGCTATGTGATCAGGAGCATGGCCTATGCTCTTCCTTTTCTCAGTCCTCTACCTGGAATGATAATATTTACCCACACTAGACTCTCAGAAACGTGCAAGGATTTATTTAACAATGAGAAAATCCTATAATTTGGAAGTGAAGGGGATCTTGGGCATGCGTGCATTTGAAACAAAGATCACTTGGCAAGTTGTGGCCTTATCTGGAGCACCCTATCTCATTTCTAGGCAGGAAAAGGCCTCTGTGAGCAATTTGGAACCTTCCAGGACCAGTAGTAGGGCTGTTTCCAAAGAGGCCCTGGTACGCAGTGAAGCCCCTTCCTATAACAGTCAACGCCTTAAAATTAGTTCTTCTGTGTCAAATATTATACTAAGCACCTTATATGCCTTTTTCCTTCCAATATTTCAATACTTTCATTTTACAGATGAGTCAACTAAGACTTAGTGAGGTTACACAATTACCTACAGTTCACAGTTTGAAAGTGATTGAATCACATCTTGAACCAGGGGTGAATACCCACAGAGCCCCCATGGTCAGCTCCTTGCAGGTGACTGGCAAGAATTATCTGCTCATAAGAATGACCTGGGTGTGTTTGACAAATACAGATTCGTGAGCTCAGTCCAGACCTTCTGAATCAGACTCTCTCAGGGAGGCCTGGTTCTCAGCCTTGGCTGCCCTTTGGAATCATCTGGAAGTTTTATGAAACACTCATGCTTGAGTCCCCCCTTCAGAGATGGTGAGTTAGCTGAGCTGGGCTGTGGTTTGGCTGCTGGAATTTTTCACTCGCAGGTGATTCTAACATCCAGCAGGGGTTGACACCACTGCCCCTTCCTGCTATGACCTGTTAGGGTCACAGATGTCCAGATAATAAGAAATGAGAAACTACCCTGTGCTCCCCAGTCATACACAGCATGGAAGAAAACCCCATTCTCTGTGTATGAGGTTTTGAGAGATGGCAATGAATTTTATATCTTCCTTATGAATATTTCAGAGTCTACACACTAGGAGTGTTGCCATTCATCACTCTGCTTATAAAGTAAATCTGTTTTAAAATCTCTTCTGGATTTATAATAAAAATTCAATTTGAGAGTCACGTCAGTGTAAAACAAGAAGTGTAGAATTGTTGGATTTAACTTCATAGCTGAAAAGACGCAAAGGCGAGGGGCTGAAGTCATCGGACAGCTTGCACACTTGCAGGACTGGTGGCTCATGTGGGCCACAGACTGAGATCTCAGCTGGGGCCACTGACCAAACTCACACATGGCCTCTCCGTGTGGCAGGAGCTTCCTCGCAGTAGGGCAGCCTCAGGGCGGTCAGACACTTAAGTGGGGGCTCAGGGCTCTGAACGCAAGCGTCCCAAAAGAATAAGCAAAAGCTGTATAGTGTTTTAGGACCTGGCCTCAGGGATCATATAGCTTCATTTTACTGTCACAAGACTGATAAAGTCTAATCATTAGCTGGAGCTTTTAAATTGGATAGAAGTACTGGCAGGACAATTTTAATATATTTCCCTTCCAATGAAACAAACACTTAAAGTAATAAAATGTTTAAATCAAATTTCCAAAGGGTGAATTTGGTTGCATAAATCACACACATTTATAGAAATGATCTCTGATCCTGGGAGACAGAAGAAACATAAACTGAGTTTTCAGAAATGTCTTCCTACTTCCATCTGATTTTAAAGGAAAAGTCCTCTGAAATTTGTAAGTTTTGTGTAAATAAAGTTTAATTTTTTCAACGTTTATTCATTTTTTGAGAGACAGAGACAGAGTGTGAGTGGGGGAGGGACAAAGAGAGAGGAAGACACAGAATCCAAAGCAAGCTTCAGGCTCCGAACTGACAGCACAGAGCCCAACGTGGGGCCCGAACCCACAAACCGCAAGATCATGACCTGAGCTGAAGTCGGACGCTCAACCGACTGAGCCGCCCAGGTGCCCTGTGTAAATAAACTTTAAAACATAGAATTGATGATTATGGTTAAAAAAAAAGTCACACTGGGTGATGGGTATTAAGGAGGGCGCACTTGTGATGAGCACTGGGTGTTGTGGGTAAGTGATGAATTACTATATTCTACACCTGAAACTAATACTGCACTGCATGTTAACTGGAATTTAAATAAAAACTTGAAAAAAGAAAAAAATATCAAGCCATAAACAGGGTATGAAGGGAAGTAAAAATCTTTGGTCTCCCTGTGCTTTCCACTTACCCCATACTCCTGTCACTCACCAGAGGTAACCCTTCTTAACATTTCTTCCTTTGGTTATTTTAGTTGTCACAAAGCTACCATGAAACAGTTTGCTTCTTCCTCTAGATCTGGGTCTCTCTCGACCTCTTATTAGGAAAGGTGAGGAAACAACATTCCCACAGGCACCACAGGGTATATAGCAGAAAGGTGAAGAACAAGGACCCAGGGGCAGAATTACGGAGTTCGAATCCAGCTCCAACAGTCACGGGGTGTATGGCCTTGGGCAAGCTATTATTTCAAGTCTCTGCTTCAGTTTCGTCGTCTTCAAAATGGAGATAATAATATCACTCCCATCAAGGGTTATTACCAGGATTAAATGCACTGATACATGTAACAGGTTTAGGACTCTGCATGGCACAATATTAAAGTCTATATGATAAGAGATAGCTACTGTTGTTTCTCTTCTACCTTCCCCTCCCTCTCCCCTGATACTTGAGTTAGTTCTTCTGGGCATTACTTTAGTGACTTTATACCCATATTAAGAAAATTAAATAGCACATATTTAAAAAAACTAAGTAGTACTTACAGGGTCTATTAATGAAAAACAGCTGTCCCCTGCCTCAACCCTCCCACCTCCCAGCAGTATACACTTATTAATATCATTTTCCTTTTTGGTTCTTCCAGTTCTTATTTCTGTAATGCCAAATAAAGGGATCATAATAATTCTTACTAGATTTATTCACTTAGACATCATTTATTGAAAAATGAAGATTCAACTCATTTATGTTACTCCCTACATCTTATACACTCCTAATGTCTGAAAGTTTTATTATTAGTAGTAGTAGTAGTAGTATTAGGGATAATAAATCTTTGAAGGTTTCCTCCTCTATTTCATATTCCATTAGCTTTGGAAGTACTTCTTGATTCCATATTAGGTAGGACAAGAGTGCTCACCTTCCTGCCTGGAGCCACCTTCTTATTCCACCCTCTACTTAAGTATAACTTGATTTTTACATCGTCAACATGAAATCATTTACATTCTAATCTATTACCATCTTTCAGCTGCCAACATTTTATTTTTTAATCATTTTTTATTGTATACTTTTAAAAGTTTTATTTACGTAAGTGGTCTCTACATTCAATGTGGGGCTCAAACTCATGACCCCAAGATCAAGAATTGGATCATCTACCAACTAAGCCAGCTAGGCACCCTGGTTGTTCACGTTTTATTTAAGGTTTGAGTGTAAATGTAGAAAAACAATAAATAGTTATATTAGAACAACTGGTAAGTGAATATTCTTCACTGTAGAGCCAAATAGCATGCTAAAAATGTAATCTCTTCTTACAGGTTTGATGTCACCACCCACTTGCTATTCAAAAGATAATGTTCTTATGTCAAGACAATATAGTTCATCTTAAACATAATGTTAAACATCATTCTTAAACAAAAAGATTCCATATTTTAGTTTGCATTGTATATTCACAATACCTTTCTTGCATAGATTTTTGTCTTGGGGTTGGAAATGACATTTTTTTTCCTTGTTGGGAGACTCGACATGGGGCTTCTTCCCCGTATTATCAACATGTGAAGACACATTTTTTAAAACATGACTTGAAATTATTTCTGTTCTTCTTCTCAGAGATCTTAGAACTTTCTTTCTTTGAAAATCCGAACCATTTTCTTTTTAGACCTGCTTGCTTAGCTTGCTTTTTGGGATTTCTTCTTCTTTTTAAAAATGTTTATTTACTTTTGAAAGAGGGAGAAAGCATGAGCAGAGGAGGGGCAGAGAGAGAGAGGGGTAGAGGATCTGAAGTGGGGCTCTGTGCTGACAGCAGAGAGAGCCTGACATGGGGCTTGAACTCATGGGCAGTGAGATCATGACCTGAGCCCACGCATAACCAACTGAAGCACCCAGGTGCCCCGGGGATTTCTTCTTATTGGACTTCTGCGTTAATTTTGCCGAAGTCTTTTTTAGGTTTTACCCTCACTTTTCTGGAGCACATTCTTTTTTTTTTTTATTTTTTTTAATTTTTTTTTAATGTTTATTTTTGAGACAGAGAGAGACAGAGCATGAACGGGGGAGGGTCAGAGAGAGGGAGACACAGAATCTGAAACAGGCTCCAGGCTCTGAGCTGTCAGCACAGAGCCCGACGAGGGGCTCGAACTCACGGACCACGAAATCATAATCTGAGCTGAAGTCGGCCGCTTAACTGACTGAGCCAGTCAGGCGCTCTGGAGCACATTCTTAAGTAGCTTACTAAAAAAAAGGTTATGTGAGAGGGTAAAATCCATGAGCTTTATTTTGCTGAAATTCATTTTTATCTTACCTCCTATTTGATGGCTATAGAATTCTGGGTCTAAATTAATTATCTTTCCCAATTAACTATATCTCTGCTGTCTTCTATCATCCAGTGTTGTCAGTTAAAGTCTGAAGTTCATCTAATTCTATCCCTTTGTACATGACCTGTTTCCTTTCTGAAAATTTTAAGATCTCTAGCCTTGATGTTTCAACATTTCATGCAGATGTTTCTAGGTATAGATGTATTTTCATTCCCTTTGCCACTGTGTCAACTCTTTTAATATGTACACTTGTATTTTCCTTCTGCTTAGAGGACATTTTCTATTATTATATATTTGTTGACTTCTCTAATTTCTGTACTCTCTTCTGAAACTCCAGCTAAATTTCATATTGGAGCCCCTGATGATTTTCCATGTTTCTTAATTTTTTCCTTCATATTTTCCATCACTTATTCTTTCTGCTTTAAAATTCACTCTTCTTTTTTTTTTTAATTTTTTTTCAACGTTTATTTATTTTTGGGACAGAGAGAGACAGAGCATGAACGGGGGAGGGGCAGAGAGAGAGGGAGACACAGAATCGGAAACAGGCTCCAGGCTCTGAGCCATCAGCCCAGAGCCTGACGCGGGGCTCGAACTCCCGGACCACGAGATCGTGACCTGGCTGAAGTCGGACGCTTAACCGACTGCGCCACCCAGGCGCCCCTAAAATTCACTCTTCTTATGACTCTCAAGTCTTTGTTTTGCTCATTGCCATACCAATTCTATTATTTCTGTCCTTTTCATATTTTTTTTACATTTTGGAAGTCACATTACAAATTTTTAAAAAAAAATTTTTTTTTTCAACCTTTATTTATTTTTGGGACAGAGAGAGACAGAGCATGAACGGGGGAGGGGCAGAGACAGGGAGACACAGAATCGGAAACAGGCTCCAGGCTCTGAGCCATCAGCCCAGAGCCCGACGCGGGGCTGGAACTCACGGACCGCGAGATCGTGACCTGGCTGAAGTCAGACGCTTAACCGACTGCGCCACCTAGGCGCCCCCACATTACAAATTTTTAAAAACAGTTTCTTTTTTTACTGATCATTTCCTCTTCACCTCCTACCCCTCCCCCCCCCCTTTTAGCTGCCTGTTCTGGTTTTTATGGCTTTAATATCCATGTAAAAAATCTTGAGAATATGAATTAAAAATTTTAAGTTTATTTCTATCACCTCAATTATCTTTGGTTACTTGGTGGACAGCTCTTCTGTTTATCTATTTTGGTCCTTCCTTTGGGAAGTTTTCTCAAATGCCTGACAGTCTTGGGAAGCACACTCATATATAGGAACTAGTGGCTGAGTAATATGGCAACCAGCATCAGTTTTCTTTGCAGGTGTATAGGCCTGCATCCCCGAAGTCCTCTAAATGAGAGAGCCGATTGCTGACTCTTTGAAGGCACATAGGGTGTGTAGACAGGCAAGCTTCAGTTCAGGGTGTGTGATCAGTGTTGTAGGGCCCCCAAATGGTAAAATAAAGAGGAGATATAATACTTGAGTGTGATTTACTCGCCAACTTTCCTGTTGAGTCCCTCTACAATATTAGACATTGTAAGGGTCCAGAGATAGTTCGGACTTTTATTTCTTAGCCATAAACTCCTATAGCAGAGGTTACAAACCTGCCTAGACAGATACTCACTTGCTTTAAAAACCATTTTTCTGGTTCTTCCTTGGGAAAGACACTGGCCAACTGATAGAGATGAGAAAGAACCAGCTGATTCACTTGTTCTAAAGTAGAGTGGTTTTCCAACATGGTCACAAATTCTTCCTGTCATCAAAAATTGGAGATCTATATCCCCTCCTCTTGAATCCAGGTGGGCTTGTCGACACAGTAAGACAGAAGTGGTATTATATGACTTTGGAGGACAGGTCATAAGAGGCCATACAATGTCTACCTTATTTTCTGGAACACTAACCCTGAGATCCTGGAGCTACCATGAAAGTCATCTGATACCCTGAGGCTGCCATATTGAGGAGGCCAAAGGCACATGGAGAGGCCACGTGTAGGTGTTCCAGATAATAGTCCCAGCTGAGCCCAGCCTCAAGGTGCCCCAGTCCAGGGTTAAATGTGAGTGAAGAATCCTCCAGATGATCCCAGCCTCAGCCAGTCAAGTCACCTCTAGCCAGTCCAGAATTTCCAATGACACTGTATTTTCTTAGCATTTCCTAATATTTCCAGTATATTCTTAGACACTGTGGAGCAGAGACAAATCATCCCTGCTGTGCTCTGTCCAAATTCCTGGAGCACAGATTTAAAAGGTTGTTGTTTTACACGACTAAGTTTGGGGTGACTACTTAGACAGCAATAGATGCCTGAAACGAAAGGATAGTCATTTAATTAATTACCCTAATTATTCTTTCTTGACCAACCTCTGCACACACCACACCTCCTGATTCTGTACTTGAAGCTCTGGGAGCTCAAGTGGACCCAGTTCTACTTTAACTCTCTTTTACACATGGTCCGGATTGAGACTTTCTCTGCTTTGGATCAGTACAATCACATCTAATTTCCATCCTCTAGAAATTCATGAGAGTGTCTAGACCACTCTTGACATGCCTTCCTGGTCTCTGGAAAATAATAATGGATTCATTCCCTCTGTGTGTCACAACTGTTATTTCAATAAACTTGTAGATGGGGGTGGGGCAATAAATGTCCCTCCTGAGAACCAACCATGATGTGGTTCAGATGAAGAGACAGATGCTCCATTCAAAAATGGGCACATTTCATAGCCAGTAATGAATTAGAAACAGGCTGTGTCTATGAGAGAACAAAGGCACAAATATTAAAAATGTAGTCAGATGTCTTCTTTCTAACAGCACAGGTTTTGAAATTGACAACATTAATTTTCTTTTATCTTAGGTGGATTTTTAAAAATTTTTTAAATTAATTAATTAATTTTGGGAGGGACAGAGAAAGTGTGAGCGAGGGAAGGGCAGAGAGAGAGGGGGAGAGAGAGTCCCAAGCAGGCTCTGTGCTGTTAGTGCAGAGCCCAATGTGGGGCTCAAACTCACGAAACTGAGACTATGACCTGAGCTGAAACCAAGAGTTGGACGCTTAACCGACTGAGCCACCCAGGCACCCCTATCTTGGTTGGATTTTTAAAATTTGTCCAATATGAATCAAATATTTATTATCATGTGCTATTTGGTCCAGTCTTCATGGGATGCATAGACTCAATAGGGAAAACTAGAAATATAATCAGACAATGATTTCAATACAATACATGCTCTAATTTGTAGTTCTTTAAGTTGTACAAATTTTATATTGTATAAATCACATTATATTGCATTTATTTATACTGTATAAATAAATAAATTGTGTATTATATAAATTATGTACCAGACTCTCTTTCAAACATTATGGAAATTCTTTCACTCCTTGCTACAAATTTCTGACTTAAGTCATATTGTAACCACACCCATTTTATAGCTGAGGAGAGTGAGAACATAACAAAATTAATTGCAAGGCCACAAAACTAGTAACTGGGAGGACTGGATTTCAAACAAAACTTGCTTGGGGGGTCCATGCCCTTAATCACTCCTTTATATTACTTCCTGTCAGAATGGAAGTTGGAAGAAATATGCACTGGAACCCAACTTATGGTTTTATACAGGAAAGGAAATGTAAGATTTCAGTTTTCACATTTTACCCCTCCCCCACCAGGTTTAAAGATTCTCCCTGGCAAGTAGACGCAGGGTATATAAGCCCAACATTGGGCAATTATGGACTACACTTCCACAAACCATGTTCTCTGCCATTCTATTCAGAAAAATCACAGTTTGGTGATCGTGGAAGGACTCTTCTACGTGATACAGCCTGTTTCCTCATTTACCAGAAGAGAAACTGGAATGTTACATGAATCTGGAAATAGCTCAGAAAATATAACTAACCATAATGAACTCTGAAAAAGAGAACAACAAAGAGGGAGAGAAGGGGAGAAGGAAAGAGAGAAGGGGAAGGATAGGGCTGTCAAAGGGATAGTCAAATGTGTCCTGATTGCATAGACTCAGGGAAGAGCTGGCTCTCATCCCCTTCTCCCAAGCACTCCTAAAAACTCAGAGTACCCCAAAGATGTTTCAGGTGTGGTACTGGCCCACTTGTTCACCTAGAACTGCCATGCAACTTGCACCTTGTTTTTCCTGTCTTTTTCCAGTTCCTACATCTGCTCTTTGCAAATCCTTTTAGAAAAAGAAGTTTACTGCCTTAAAAAGGTCACTGTGCCACATTTTCTTTAACCATTCATCCATCGATGGACATTTGGGCTCTTTCAGTGAGTGGGGATGGACTAGATGGGTAAGGGGCACTACGGAATCTACTCCTGAAATCATTGTTGCGCTATACGCTAACTCATTTGGATGTAAATTAAAAAAAAAATTAAAAGGTCACTGTGCATGGCATCGTTTCTGTCTTTAGATTTAACAAAAGTGCTGAATGTCAGCATTTAGAGGTAGGGAAAAGGGTCTTCTTGATCCTGTGACATTCTTTATCTCCTGGGACAGTCAGCTCTGCACATGCCCAGAGTTTCCATACTTTTAAGGATCACTCCCATTAGATTCTGCCTCTCCATTCCCTCTCTCCTTTGAGAACCAAAACCAACTCAAGGTGTGTGGCAGGTATCTAGGTCTTTCTTCCAATGGAACTCCTCTTTTCCTACTTTGTTACTGAACAAAGTCTTCCATGCAGATGAAGAGATAAAAACAATTCCTTTGGGGTGAAAGCAAGAATGGGGTGGGAATTCAGAGAATGTCTATTAATGGGAGAGAGAAAGAGGGTTCCAGTCCAAAATGGCTTGCTTTAAGAGTAAGTAGTAACAAATAGATAAGAGGTAAATCAGGAATTTTGTTGATGTTCAGGTAGGCATTTATGGACCTACATGAAAGAAATGTGCCATAATACTATTATGATTCCCATCTTTTCTAGTTATTCCAACTTCTTATTTCTTCACCAAAACTCCATGAGACAGTCATAAGAAGGTAATATCTCCCATATACAGATGAGGAATTTAGATCCGTTTGCTAGTCATATCATTTAAGGGCCCTTGGTAAATACATAGCAGATCTTGCATTACACAGTGACCAGTTTTTTCTGGATGTTGAACAGGGAACAGCAGAAGTTAATATTCTCTGTTGCACAGTATCTCCCAGCAAATTGTAATGCTCACTTTCTAAAGTACCAAAACTCAGGCAGAACATTTGCTGATAATTTATAAGAATTCTTTCTTAAAAGACTCTGGACAGAATGTTAGTCAGCAAATAAATACGAAAACCTATTTTAGGCTCCAGGAATGAAATGAGGAATTTAGAGGGCTTTTGAGTTTGCTGAATTTTCACAGTGGATCAGCAGAAAGTTATTTGTTCCAGGCATCCTGGTTGCTTGTGCATTATTCCGATATGTAATGTTCCATGGAGCTCTGTTCAAGAGCTCCAGCCTCACTTTCTCATCTCCAATCTGGCCCTTTGTGGGTAAAGTGCACAGGAATATAAGAGCCAAAAAAGGTCGGCTGGCCTCAGGGCTCTGTCAATATAACCTCAAATTCGAATTTGGAGAAGACGGCCTGGAGCAGGATGTTGGTTTTTTTTTTACTGATTGGTTTTTAAATAAAATTTGAAAGCTTAATTTATAGGCAACTAAATGCATACATTTTAAATGTAGAGCTCAGTGAGTTATGAACAAATCTGTGTGTCCATGTAACCACCACCCCGGTGAAGATATAGAACGTTTCCATCATCCATAAAAGTGTCCCCACTTCCTTCCCATCAATCACGCCATCTACTCCCACCTGGTCAACCACTCATCTGATTTCTATCACCACAGATTAGTTTTCATTGTTCTAGAAGCTTCACAGAAATGGAATCACACAGTAGGTTTACCTCTGCATCTGCTGCTTCTGGAGCTCATCTACATTGTTGTGTGTCAATAATTTGCTCCTTTCTATTGTTGAGCAGTGTTCCTTTTGTGACCCATTGACCTGTTGATGAATATTTGGGATGTCACTGGTTCTGAGGTACTGTGATTAAAGCTGCTCTCGCCATGTTGGCACAAGTCTCTTGATGGACACTGGATGAATGTTCTAGACCCACATATTGTGAGGTCCTTCATTTCTTCCTTGGACTAAAATTTCTCTGGCAGCATGCCTGGTGCCAGCTGGGTGACTGGGGTCCATAAATGAACAACTCATTTTCTCAGTTTTTCTATGAATGATAAAACTTTGGATTTACAGGGAATGAGGAGTTACAGGGAATGAGCGAATCAAATCAAAAGTGGTCAGTGAAAATCAAAGCCAGCATTGCTGTGCTGAGAAAGGTGGCTCAGGTATGTCTTGGTAATAAGCATTTCAAAGATAAGCAGCCTCCTTTAAATAGCATATAAATACCACCGCCATGGAGCAAAAGCCTGAAAATGCATCTCTTTTCAGTAGCAATACTGTCTTAGTATTTAGGAATGGCCATGCATATAAAAATAAGTAGGAACCCAAAAGGAAATGGAAGGCACAGGAAGCTTTTAAAACAATTTATAAACATGTGAACTATTTTATAACAGTTATAGAAAGGGGTGGGAGGGAGTGTTGGCCAACTTCCTTTAAAAACAATAGCAGCGGCAGCAACAGTAGCATTTTGTGGAACCGTTATGAGTGCCAGGCACCATCCTAATGGCTTTTCTTTACATGCTTTAATTCATCATGTGCCTCATTGTGATGGATGTTCGTTATAGGCTGATTTGTGTCCCCCCCCCCGCCCCGCCCCAACCAAATCTGTATGTTACAGACTTAACTCCCAGAATCTCAAAATGCAACTGTATTTGGAGAGAGGGGTCATGAAAGTGGTAATTATGTTAAAAAATGAGGTCATCAGAGTGGGCTCCAATACACTATGACTGGAGTCTGTATGGAAGAGAAAATCTGGACACAAACAGAGGGAAGACATGTGAAGACACAGCGAGGGGATGGCCATCTACCAGCCAAAGAGAGAGCCTCAGAAGTAACCCGCTCTGCCAATGCCTCGATTTTGGACTTCCTGCCTCCAGAAGTGCAAGAAAATACATTTCTGCTATTTAAGGCCTCCAGGCTGTGGTGTTTTGTTAGGGTAGCCCCAGATGACTGATGAGGGGCTGCATAATGTTTCCATTTTACAGACATGGAAAGTCAAGGATCATCATAACTTCCTAACTTGCTAACAAGCTTTGTATGCCCAGTAATGGAGCCAGCTGACTGACTCAAAAGCCCATGCTTGGAAGTATTAAAGAAAAGTAATGTAAGTAAAGAAGCAATTTTTTTCTCCAGAATAAAAATAAAATGGAAGGCAGGTCCCTATCTTGTAGGAACTTACAACTCATTGTGATGGCAAACTTCTGCAACGGGAGGCAGGCCACAGGGCCCAGCTGTCAAATCTTAATGACCCAAGGAGTTGCAGAATCAGGCTAAGCATTTTTGAAAAGACTAGTCTAGGAGTGCATGCCCAGATCTGATCTAACCCACAGCACAACTGCTCTTTACCCCTTGAGGTGGCCTCAGGGGTGACATAAAGGGGCAGTTTGATAGTTTCCTGAAGAGAACAGACAAACAAACCAGATTGCCTGGTGTGGCTAGCTGAGTAATGGCCCTGCAGAGATGTCTACATCCTGATCTCTGGACCCTAGGGATACCTTAGCTTACATGAGAAGAGGGACTTTGCAGATACGATTGAGCTATTGATCTTGAGATGGGGAGGTTATGCTGGATTCCTGGGTGAGCCCAGTGTAATCACAAGGGTCTTTATAGAAGAGGGAGGAATGAGGGTCAGAGAGAGTAGTAAATCTGATGACGGGAATAAGAGGTAGGAGTGACCTGAGGAAGGGCCTAAATCCAGGAATGCAAGTGATTTCTAGAGGCTGAAAGGCAAGGAATCAGAATTTCCCTTGAAGCTTCCAGAAGCTTCCAGAACCAACACAGCCCTATGGGCACTCTAACTTCTGACCCACAGAACTGAAAGAAAATCCATTTGTGTTGTTTTAAGCCACTAAGTTTGTGAGAGTGGCAGTAGGAAATGGATATACCTGTGTCCACATGCCAGGTTCTGCTGACCTCTACCAATCCCATGCCGGCAAGTGTTCGAATCAGAGTATGGTTCAAACTGTTTTCCTGACATAAAAAATATCTGGCTTTCCTTAGGCCAACGGAGGCCCCAAAGCCCTGCATGAGGCTTTGCATGGGGAGTGGAGGATCTTTAATGAATCTGCCACAGCTTCCAACTCTTCCAATAATCCTGTGCAGGCCCATTTTGTCCCATTTTGCGGAGAGACAAATGGAGGCTTAGAACAATGGAGAGACTTGCCACAGCTGAGACTGACAGGGTCAGGTCCAGATCCCCATTGGCCAGAGCCTGAAGCTCACATATTTTTTTTTCAACTTTTAAAAAAGTTCTAGTAAAATACATACAACGTAAGAGTTATCATCTTATCCATTTTTAAATGTACACTTCAGTGGCATGAAGGACATTCACACTGTTGTGCAACCATCACCACCACCCATGGTCAGAACATTGTCTTTCCAAACTGAAACTCTGCTCTGTACCCATCATCCCCCATTCCTCCCCCATAGCCCCTGACAACCACCATTCTACTCCTGTCTCTATGAATTTGGCTACTCTAGGTACTTCCCACAAATGGAATCACATGGTATTTGTCATTTTGTGTCTGGCCTATTTCACTCAGCATAATGGCAAGGTTCAGCCATGTTTGAAGTCCACACTTAAAAAAAAATTTTAATGTTTATTTTTTGAGAGAGAAAGAGAGAGAGAGAGTGGGGAAGGGGCAAAGAGAGAGAGGGAGACAGAATCCAAAGCAGGCTCCAGGCTCTGAGCTGTCAGCACAGAGCCTGATGCGGGGCTTGAACCCACAGACCATGAAATCATGACCTGAGCCGAAGTTGGACTCTCAACCAACTGAGCCACCCAGGCACCCCTGACATCTACACTTCTAACCTTTGCATCATTTCCTTCATCATTTCAAGCTACCTACAGGGAAGCTTTGGCATGGCTCAGGGTGGAGGCACCCACAGTTCAAATTTACAGAAGAAGTTAGGACTCATTCTTGATTATACTGTAGTACTACGTTCTGTGCCTAATATTGTGGTCAAACAGTCCCTGCACTGCCCTCAGAGAGGCTTACTAATTACAAGAGGATGAAAGAGAACTACAAAATCTTTCAAGCTCATAATTTCCACCTACGCTCCTTCTATACAAACACAGATGCCACACAGAATGATGTCCCCACCACATTCATTTCCTTAGGTCCAAAACATGACAGAGGGAGAAGCAAGAGGCATTAGTACTCTATAGGCTTAAAAATAATAATAATAAAAAAAGGAAGAGTTGGTATGTTTTGACTTTATGTTAATCATTCCAGGATGGATGGATACACGTGTTTATGTTATTTTGCAAACCAACACAGTATTTGGTTCATCAGTCACAGTATTTTTTTATACAAAATACTTAAAAATAACATATTCCACACACATGCTGACATGGTCATGGTGACTATGTTTGACATAACTATTAATGCAATTAGTCTTTACTTCTAAGCAGCAAACACATTCCATCCATACAGTTAATTAACTCTTGGAGGGCCAGCATCCAAAGTCCCATGAGGCCATTTTCAGAGCGTCATCCAGGAAGACCCATCCTTCCTTGCTTTTCTGGTTCTGTGACATGTTTTCACCCTGGGGTATACCCCCCGGGCTGGTAAGTCTTTTTACACTGCCTGACTAGATACTATAAAAATGTTTTCTGTTTAATGGAGTTTGGCTTATGTCATAGATGTGAAAATGCAATTAAATAAGAAAATGAGGTTAAATATCGCTGAAGTGAAAGAAAAAGGAAAACTGCATCCTCTTGTAAAAAACAAACAAACAAAAAAAACAAAAAAACAAAACAAAAACCTTTTAGCCAGAGAACATTTCAGGACAGTTATATTTTGTTATTCTTCTGGGATTCTGTTTCAGAACCAGAATTGGGGTCATTTTCTTTCTCAAACGGTCTCTTTGATCCTAACCTGTTATTTATTTTCATCATCAGAGTCTCTTTCAAAACAGAGCCAGAGTTACCTAGTTGGCATAAAAAGCAAAGGACCTGAGGATTCTGGAAATTGAGCAAACTCACGTCATATATTACCAGTCAACCCAGATCATTCAAGTCAAAAATGGGGTCCTCATGAGTATTCTGGTAGCTTCTTCTTGTCACAAAACCTACTGCTATTAATATTATTACTGAACAAATATACCTTCAAAATCACACGCTATCTTTTATTATTTGACTTTACCTAATGCTTTTACTTCTGACCGTTCCCTCATCTCCAGCTGGAAAACTTTACTCAAAATAGAAACTTTTCCGAGTATAAATCAAAGAGGTCTTCCACAGAATCTCATGTACATGGAGCTTCTGATTATTTCTCTCTACTCATCTATCATTTATAGTCATTTTAATGCTTTTGTTCTTTAAATTCTATACCAGAAATTAAAAGTGATTATGCACCAACTTTAAAACACTACAAGATTCCATATTTGTCTATGGATTTATCTTTACCAAACCGCTATATATTTTCATTTGCTTTCATATTGCTATTAAGCACCCTTTCATTTCAACTTGAAGGACTCCTTTTACCATTTCTTATAGGGCAGGCCTACTGATGATGAACCCTCAGCTTTTGTTTATTTGAGAGTCTTGCTTTCTCTTTGATTTTTCTTTAAGTTTATTTAGTTTGAGAAGGGTGGGAGAAGGGGCAGAAAGAGAGGAGAGAGAGAATCCCAAACAAGCTCTGCACCATCAGCACATAGCTTGATGTGGGGCTCGAGTCCATGAACTGTGAGATCATGACCTGGACAGAAATCAAGAGTCAGCCACTTAACTGACTGAGACACCCAGGCACTCCTCTCTTTCGTTTTTGAAAATAGTTTTGATAGTATTCTTAGTTGGCCATTTTATTTACTTTTGTTTCAGAACTTTGAACATATTATTCCATTCCCTTCTGGCCTGCAAAGTTTCTGTGGATAATTTTATGAGAGCTCCATTGTACATAATGAGTTCATTTTCTCTTGTGGATTTTAAGACTCTGTGTCTTTGCCTTTCAGTAGTTTGATTATAATGCGTATTAGTGTATGTCTCTCTAGGTGAATCCTAGTTGGAATTCTTTAAGCTTCTTGAATTTGTATGTCTATTTCCCTCCTTGAATTTGGGAAGTTTTCAGCCATTATTTATTCAAATAGGCTTTCTGCCCACTCCAACACCACCCACTGCCCCTCTGCAATCTATGAGACTCCCAGAATGCTTATATGTTCGCTTAATGGTTTCCCATAAGCCCCTTAGACTCTCTTCATTTTCTTTCTTCTCGTTTTTGTTCTTGTTCTTCCTCTTCTCCTCTTTCCTTCTATGACTGGATCATTTCAAATGACTTGCCTTCAAGTTTTCTGTTTCTTCTTCTTGATAGTCAGTCTGCTGTTGAGCTCCTCTAGTGAATTTTCCAATTCAGTTACTGTACTCTTCAGCAGAATTTGTATGGTTCTTTTTTAGTTTCTCTCTCTTTGTTGATATTCTCATTTTGCTCATACAGCATTTACTTGATTTCATGTAGTTGTCTGTTGTGTTCTCTTTTAGCTCATTGAGCATATTTGTGATGGTTATTTTGAATTTTCTAGATAATGCCTAGATCTCTATTTCTTTAGGGTTTGTTTCCAGAGATATATTTTGGCCCCTTAATTTGGCCATGCTTTCCTGTTTCTTTGTATGCATTGTATGCATCTTTTGTTGAGATTTGGTTATCTGAAAAGAAGAGCCACTTCTTCCAGTCTTATGGATTATCTTCATGCAGGAGAAATCTTGACCAATCAGCTCAGCTGGAGATTCAATAGGTCTCTCAAACCTTTTCTGGGTTGAGTCTTCCTAGGTTTGTGCATGTAATTTCCCAGCTGAAGAAAGGTGCCTGTTTCTACCCACCGACTTCCCTTGGTGTCTTTCTGTGGCACTGCAATCTCTCTGATTGTTGTAGCAAGTCAAGAGGCTCATCTTTGTTCTCAGTGTCCCCAGGCATCCAAAGTATGCTACTGCCTTTCCTGTCAGTGCTCTGAGTCAGGCAAGACAGAAACCATTCTTTGGAAGCACCTTGAAAAGCCACAACACTTGACATGTGTTCCATCTTTCTTCTCCCTAATGAGGGACAGGGAGTGAGATAGGAGTTTTCTCCCAATCATGCTGCATATCCTGATAATGAGATGGAACTTGGTGGGTAAGTGCAATGGACTTTTCTACCTGCTCAAACGCAGCTCATTTTGGCCTTGGACTCATCT
This sequence comes from Prionailurus bengalensis, assembly GCF_016509475.1. Classification (NCBI taxonomy): domain Eukaryota; kingdom Metazoa; phylum Chordata; class Mammalia; order Carnivora; family Felidae; genus Prionailurus; species Prionailurus bengalensis. Next base: position 44,682,631 of record NC_057354.1, on the reverse strand, counting down.
CAGGTTGCTGTAACCTCTCAACTGACTTTTGGTGTTCTCACAAAGGCAATTATATGGTTCATATATCTGGTCCATATCCATGGGGAGGGAGTGTCTAGGGCTTCCTATTCCACCATCTTGCTAATGTCACTCTCATGCTCTCTGTATTCATCAGTGATATGAACACTTGTATTTCTGCAGGTTTTTCATTAAGATATCTGTTCATCTTGACAGCTGATTAAAATTTTTCCTTAAAGTTACTTCAATGTGCTTCTACCTGTGCTACTACAGGTCTTCTTATGAAATCCTTGCCACTTATCATTGCTCAGTGTTTATACTTTTTCAAAAAAAAGGGACAGTAAATATTTCACAAGCCACTCAATGGAACATTCTTCTTAAGGGAAGGTAACATGGTGTTCCTTTCTCTACTAATTAATATAGTGGAACAATTAAGGTGATGTTGGTCAGGCATGATTTATTCTTTCCTTTCTTGAATTTACAACTTGTTGTTCCCTTATCTATTTTATCATAATCCCCTCTCCCCAAGAACATTTAATAGTTTTCATTCTGTACCTTTTAATTCATCTTCAACCAATATGCCAAGTAAAACACAAGAATCAGGACTCTTTTATGTCCATAGAAGGTGTAAGTGGTTTAGAGGGTTGTAAAAACAGAATGCTCAAGCATCACGTTAGACTTATGAGTACTAAAACTAAGTAAAGGATTTCTCTCTTCTTCAGAAAGCCAAAATCTTTCATGGTAGAGATACCATGGTAACAATGGGAGAGATAGACAAGAAAGTAGAAAATCCAGACATAATGGAATAACAATAACAATATTTTTACCTGTAAAAATAGGGAGATAGTGACTGGAAAGAATGGATTGTGTGCAACTTTTCAGAAAGAACACAGGTAACTGCATCTTGGTAGTAGGCATATCCTCCAATAGAATGGATCACCAAATGAGTGCCTTCATTTCCACAGACCTTTCTTAAGTGCCTTTTGTACTCACACACTGACTCTGACACTGAACTGGTTCACCTTGCCTTGCAATGAACAAGGGCTCCAATGGACTTCACTCCTGGTCAAATTGTAGATCTCCAGTAAGCCAGGCATTTTCTGGTTGTATAACCTTGTAAGAAGAGTCTTCAATTCCCAGGAATCAACTAGCTCTCCATGACAGTCCATATTCATGTTGAAAAGGTTGGGGGAGATGATCAAATAGGCATATTGCTAGTAACTGAAATACTCAAAGCCATCTCAGAATTGGGGGACTTAGTCCATGAAAATAAATATTTTACCTCTACATCAACATTGTTTATCATTATTCCTAATGCTTGATGGTTAGAATACTCGTAGGGTGGAGTAAAATTCCCAGAGTAATTTTATGTAAAGTTTTTAGGTTGTAGTGTATACAGAGTGCTGGAGTTAAGGAATAACCACTTACAATGAAGCGCTAATTACTTAGGTTTAATGTCTCTTATGTTTCCCTGGGAAGACTTCTCTGAACCTCGGAGGATAGAACAAAGGAATAATCACTTACTCTTGAAATAAGTTGCATCGTTACTCTAAAGATGATTTGATTCTGTTCAATTAGACATCATTTTTTTTTGTCACCTACTATGGACAAGTACAAAAATAGATGTTTTGGGGAAAAACATTGGAATTTCTGACTTACTCTATGTATAACTTCTGTCACAGCTTTGTCATCAGGAAAAGCAACATGAATCATATTCTTGCTTTTCTTGACTTTCATGCTAGGACTTAAGCCAAGTGCTTCACTGTTCTGAGCCTCAACTTTCTCAGCTGAAATGTGAAAATAATAATCTAGCCCTCACATGTGAGTTAGAGGGTGAACATGGGAGGATGAGCAGGATAATGGCAAGTCTTACTGTGGAGCGTGTGATGCTCAATATATGTCAATTTCCCTTTCATTCTGATTTTTACTGGATTAAGCGACTAAGTTGAAATATTTTACAAATCTAAGTAATATTAAAAAATAATAACTATTTACTAAAACAAATTCACTAACACCTTAAAAAGCTATGGGTGGGTGAAATAAAATGATGGAATATGAACTATTCTCACAGATAAATGGGAAGAAAGATAGAACTCAGCAAAAATGGAGAAAGGGCAGTCCAAAAGAAATTTCAACCAGATGAATAGATTCAAAAATGTCTGAAATAGGAAAGTGTTGCATTAAAACTCTTGGTGGGATGAAACGGAAAACTAGTACTTCATGGAAAAGTGACATATTTTAAGGATTTACTACTTGCATTTGCTTGTGGACAACTGTTCCTGAATAAATATACTGTTGTAGGGATAAATGACACAACATATGCTTGTAGTCACTTTGGCTCCCAGAAAGAATGAAGTTACAGAGACTTGGGGTTTAGTGTTATTGTTACAGCTGTTGTTGACAGCTGCAATTCCATCTCTTAGAAAAAAGACTGACAGGTGGTACTGGCTGAGGATGGACATCCACGGGGATTGTCTTGGTAAATTCAGACACAGGGAACTGTCGGTGTCATGTTGGATTAATAACTGGCTGCTATCATAATATATCTTATAATGTCAACATTCTTTTAACGTGGTCTCATCAAGTAAGACAAGACACGTAATGACACCCCACTGCAAAGGGAGATGTGGAGGAAAGGGACACAGCCTTCTCTGAATTCTACCTGCCCCTATACTTTGCCTTCCTCAGGATGCCTCTACATAGTAAATTTTGGATGTGGAGTAAGCCTCATATTTTTATTTCCAATCATGGAATATATATGCCGGATATGTCTAATGGACTGAAAAAACAACCCCAAATTATTTGAAGCTCCTCCCATCAAGAGGCAGAAACTATTCCTTGTTCCTTCTTTGAACCTGGGCTTCTTTCTTTGAGCCGTAAGATGCAGCAGAAGTGGTGGGGTACCAGCTCCAGGCCTCAGTCTCTAGAGGCCTTGGGCTTACCTTTCAGTGGGAACTCTTCCACCATCATGTGAGCAAGCCTGGGCTAGCCTGCTGGAGAAAATGAGGTGCAGCCTTCCCAGCTGGTGACATTGAACAAACCCAGCCAGGAGCAGCCCAGACCAGAAGGATCATCTCACTGAACCGAGTTCTAATTGCTGACCTATGGAATGATCAATTATATAAAATGGTTGTTGTTTTAAGCCACTAAGTTTTTCCATAGTTTCTTACAAAGCAATAGAGAACTGATACTATCCAGAAATCATCCACTGAGTTAGAACTCAATGAGTATGAGCTGCATGACTGATTAACCAGCTCATTTTCTCTTCTCAAGAGCTGGACAAAGGTTCTAGCAATGCCTCAGACTGAATTATTGGCCCTGATTCTTCATTCTGGATCCACACTCTATTCCACATAACTATGTACTTCTTCTTATAAATGGTAGAATGTACTTTCCTTGGATGCTGGAATGAGAGCAGAAGTGATGGTCCATCAGTTCTAAGCCTAGAATGAAGAGTTCTGGCATATTTTACTTGCTCTATTATATTTCTGTCATCACCACGAGAATACCTTCCCTTGAGTAACTGCTCCTGTCTCAATCTGGGTCCCAGAATAAATACATATATGAGAAATAAATGCTTATTGTTTGGTATAACTGAGATTTAGGGGATGCTTGTTACACAGCAATAGCTGACTCAAACATACAGCTTCATTTTGACACAGAGAACATGTATGAACCTCGTTCCCAGGTAAGCGAGTGTCTCAGGCACTAATCTAGGCCTAGGCTCCAGGATTCTGGGCTAACTGCCTGCAGAACAGTCACTGAGAAACTTTGGAAAAATGATCTTCAGAGGTTACATCAAGATCAAACCAAGAAGAGAGTCCTATCCAAGCATCAGAAAGAAGGGACTGGGAATCAAGGCAGATGCTAGGTAAAGAGGCCTCAAAATAAGAGCTGGAGGAAAAGCAAGTAAGTTCTTGAAGAAAAGTAATAGGAGGTGAGACCTGAAGAGATTTCATGAAGGCCTTGGCTTTTCTGAGGGAGGTCTATGTCCCAACTCCTGACAAGAGAAAGAGTTGTTAAGTCAGTTCAAAAAAGGGGGGCTTTTGTGGAGAATAAAGTACGCTCTTCAACTCCTTTTCTTCCTGAGCCACAGGGATGCAGCTGGCCACCAGGTGTTTGCACCTGTTCACCTGTTGGTAGTTAGCTCAGCCCCCCTGGGGTGATACAGGTGTGATCTCTCTTCTTAGAGACACACATTTGCTCTTCTTCTCTGGATATTCTGCTCATATTCTGGCAGGCCCATTTCCCATCCACCACTGGGTATCAAGACAATGTGTACGCTTAGCTTCCAAAACAGCTGTCCAATAGAACTTTCTGTGATGATGGAAATGGTCTATAGTCTGCACCATCCAGTATGGTAACTATTATCACCTGTGGCTACCGAGCACTTGAAACTGGTGTGATGGAGAAACTGAATTTCAAACTTATATTCAATTTTAATTAAGTAAAATTACACTTACAATTTAACTTAATTCAATTTTAAATGCAGCTAGTGGCTGCTCAACTGGGTAGAGCAACTCTAGAGGGCAGTGTGCTGGCCGACCCCACTGCATTATGAAGCTTTAATAAATATTGCTCATTAAAAAGCAAAGCCTATTGAAAGGCTAAGTCTCTGCAACAAGGACCACAGGCTTACTGTCCCTCCTGTAGCTCCAGCTTCAGAACTGAGCAAACTTCAGAACTGAGGTGCTTGCAGTCAGCACATAAAGTGACAGAGATTAACTTTTGAGGGCCAAGAACCACTCATTCTGAGGATGGTTTTATGGCAAAAGAGTTACCATCATCAAAATAAAATGGACCCTCCCAAAATGGGCCTGTGGGTTTTTCAAGCCTCCTGGAAGAGTTCTGGAGCATGCAGCAGCCACTGACGGGAACCCCCTTCTCTTGCTTGATTAGAGATTCAGAACTCAAGTCACGACATTTGGTAGCTCCTGTTGTTTAAAAACCCAAACCAAACCAGAACGAAAAGAAAAAAAAAATCTAACTGAACTCATCTGAACTCCTCTTTATGCTCCAGGGTTGGAAAAGAATCCAGCATGGTTGGAATGTGAAGTTTGCTTTCAGATACGCTCTTCCCCAGTTTAGGTAAAGTGTGGTACGTTGTGAAAGGCCTTCTCAGCAGTCTACACAGACTTCAAGGACGGGAGTGAAAATGTTCTGGACCATGCTCCCTGAAACAGATTTTTAATTTTTATGCTCTTTCTGATAAGAAACTCTTCCTCAATGGCTATAAATTGTGGCTGCTGGTTTGAGGACAAGGTAAGAACTACCTTTAAGCACTGGTACCAGATCACTCAGAGACTCTCTAGACATTACCCAGGCATTTTGCCTCAGTTTCCCTCATTTGTATTCCTTTAAACCTGTATTGACTTTCAGCTACCAACAAGTGAGGCTCTTAATGGTCCCAACCCATCCCTCCAATGAGTGAGCGCTTGCTCTGGTCACCATCTTGGCACATCTCAGCATCCAGCCCCCACTCCCCATCCCGCATCGAGCTCCGAAGGCTCTTCCCAATTTCCTGAAGGTTGTGGCAACGGTGCAATCCCACACTTCAGTATTCATCTTATTTTCTCATCTGGTTCTCTTTCTGTGTCCTTGACTTTGTGAATGCACAGCAGGAATTTTGCGGGGGCTGCCTCAGAGAGCTCCTGGAAACCCATCACCTCCCTGCATCTTGCTTGATGTCAGCACGAGAAGGAGCTCAAAATGGATGCCTGACGTTGGATGGAAGGGCATTTGCAACTAGGGATCTGGCATTTCCAGGCTTCCATGCTTCATGGGGTAATGATCTGCCACAAGCAGACCAGCGGAGAGGATGAAGGAAAGGGGGTGGAACAGGTAGTTCTGGGCAGGGTGGTAAGAGCAGAAGACTGGATACGCCCTACAGCCTTGTTCTTTATTGTGGTTTGGGGTAGAGGAGCAGCAGCGTCACTTAGGAGCTATTAGAAATGTCGAGTCTCAGGGTGTCTGGGTGGCTCAGTCAAACATCTGACTCCCGGTTTCAGCTCAGGTCATAATCTCACAGTTTGTGAATTCCAGCCACGCATCAGGCTCTGTGCTGATAGTGGGGAGCCTGCTTGGGATTCTCGCTCTCCTTCTCTGTCTGCCTCTCCCCCACTCACGCTGTCTCTGTGTCTCTCAAAATAAATAAACTTTGGGGGGAGGGGAAGAAATGCTGTGTCTCAGATTCTGCCTCAGACCTTCTGAATCAGAATCTGCATTTTAACTAGATTCCCAGTGATCCATAGGCGCATTAAAATTTGAGAAATGCTGGTCTAGAAGCAAACAGACATACCTAAGGACATGACTAAGGGATGTGAGTCCTAGTAAAAAGGAATACTTCACTTCCCTGCATGTTTGAGAACTACATATTATTCCTGAAGGGACCAGAACCAACACACTCTGAGAAAGAGTGCCAAAATCCAGTTCTTTATGTGGGTGAACAATACTTAGTATCCTGAGTTTAAAAAAGAAATAAGATAAAACCCTTTACTTATATATATGGTTAAGGAAGTTAGGTCTGAGTGCTAGAGGGCACTCCTGAGGGCACAGGTAGGGATAACTATTCAAGGAGCTAAGGGATCTAGGGGAAAATGAGCCTATTTTGACCCTATTGGTTAGGTAATGTTAATCTCTGCAAATCCACTCAAGAGTCCCTGAAGGCCTGCTACCAGAACGGAGGAAGCTACAACTGGGCAGATGCCAACCAAGAGGTGATCCTTAAAAACTAGAAGCTTGGTAGGGGTGCCTGGGTGGCTCAGTCGGTTAAGCATCTGACTTCAGCTCAGGTCATGATCTCACAGCTAGTGAATATGAGCCCCGCATCGGGCTCTGTGCTGACAGCTCAGAGCCTGGAGTCTGCTTCAGATTCTGTGTCTCCTTCTCTCTCTGCCCCTACCCCGCTCATGCTCTGTCTCTGTCTCTCCCTCAAAAATAAACATTAAAAAATAATTTAAAAAAATAGGAAGCTTGGTGGATTTTCGTGGGTGGGGGGATACTTAGAAATTATGTTCTTTGTCTCCTTTTATTATCTCCAGATGGTGAGAGTGAAGAGTCTGGAAAATGAACTTTCAATTGGCCGCTAAAGAAAGAGAACAGAAAATCCTAGAGGCACCTTTCAAATCAAACCCATACCAGAAAAAGACCAGCAGCTCTTAAAGTTGTACTTTTCAGTTAAGAAACCTTTTCAGAGCCAATGAAACTGTCATTCTGCAGGACACTAGGGTAGATCCTTTGAAAATGACTCTGGGCTTTACCAACATTTACTCTGGCAGGCGTTAGGAGAGCCGGGAAGCTCAACATTCTTTCTCTATGTAACGCAGACTCAGAATAAGCTGTGGCTTCTTCCAGCTCAACAAGCGTTCTCCCTTTAGATCTCTCACGCTAGGACAGAAGCTCACATCTCACTTTTCAGGTAAGGAATGAGTAATTTACCCATTCAGTTGCTCTGTACACACAAGACAGAAGACCCAGTGATGTCCCAACAGATGGGGCCCCAACTGATTTCCTTCACTGCTGTGCTGGGTGTCCCAGTGACATCAGATGACAGCTGGTATGGACTCTGCAGCTGCCTGCCCCCCAGATGAACCTCTGCCTTGCTGTCAAAGCTTCAATGTCAAGGTTCTGGTGATATCAAGTTCTTATTCTTCCCGCCTTTCTCTCAAGAATGCCTGATCTCTCACCACCTATATGGTTTCCCATGACAGAGCACTGCAGAATGTACTGATTTTGAAGAGCTTTGAACTTGAGACATTCAAGTGCAATCATTACCTCTTCAAGCCTCCCCCAAAGAAGACTGACAGCACACAGACTCTTAAGACTTCCCAAATCGTCATTTCTTTTATCCCAAAGGGAAAAGAATCACCATTTAATCTTATTTCTAACATGCTGGAAGCTGTCCTGATGATAAAAAGATCTGCTTAACTAGTCAAGGTGACGTGGGGAGGCTTTGCAGGATTATAGCTTGGATGCATCCAGAGATCCTCAGGCTAGGAAGATTTTGATGGGATTCCCAGTTGCTGAATTAACTTTGGGGATTATGGAGTGAGTCAACCAATGGAAAAAGCTGGTCAATTCCTCTGAAAATGCAAAGGAGAACCTTTGCAGAGTATGTGTGTGTGTGTGTGGGGGGGGTGTGGGTAGCAGAGGGGTATTTTTGGTGGGTGTTTTTATTTCCCTGCAGAACAAAGTGCCCTAAAACCATAGTTATCCCCCCACCTTCCAGCTCTTCCTTCTTGATCAACCTTCCTCTCAGTTAAGATTTTACTTTGCCATAATTTAATTTGCACCCATAATTTATCACTTGCAAAATTTACCACAAACCAGAACTGCTCTTCTTTTAAGATTCTCAACTGTCATTGGCAATAAACAGAAGTTCCTTCTGTCAATTTCCAATAACCTAAACCCAAACCCAAACAGGGCACAGATCTCCTTATCATAGATCTGTAATCTAATGCACCAAAGGGAGGGGCCATAGCCCAGAGAAGTACCCCACACAAAGGCTGCCCAAAGTGGTTGCCTGTTAGCTAAACTGCTGCTCCAGATATGTCAGTTGCCTAACAATGTGGTGGCATAAATAAACTATTCCCATGCTCATAGATCCAGGGAGACAGCTCATCTGCTCAGCTGGCATTGTTTGGGGTGGCTTGAGAAATGAGGACTGGAATCATATGAAGACTGCTTATTCTCATGTTTGGCTTCTGGGCTGGACACATTCAAATAGTTGGAGTAGGAAAGCTGGGGCTCTTTGGGCTTCTCTTTCTATCCTTGTATGGTCCTCTAGCATGGCAGCTCAGGATCGCTGGGCTTCTTTCATGGAGTCTCAGGGCTCCAAAAGTCCATACCCTGAGAAACTGAAGCCCTTATTGCCTTTTATGACCCAGTCTGGAAATCCATGCAATGTCACTTTCTTCTATTTTCTGGAATGAAGCACTAGCCATCCCACATTGAAGGAGAAGGTAACAAGACTGTTACTTTTCGATGAGAGAAAATATAAAGGAATTTGCTGCCATGTATTAAGCCACCACAGTTGGGCAGGACTGGCATGGGGGAGATATTCGGGTTCCACGAAGCAGTGCTGGGGAGGTGGCTAGGAGCTCTGGTCTGCCCTCATGGTCCACCATGCCATGGTTTTACATTTTGGTTTGTGGGAATCTGAACCACTCAGCACTCCCAAAGAGTAAAAATAGATGACCACGGACCCTTTCTGATTCTGAGGACAGAGCGGGGCATGCCTTGTCCTGACAGATCACTAGAATGAAAAGGCGGTGTCTTGAGAATCTGCTTGGCTTCCCTCTGAAGTAACAATTCCTGACACTGTTCTAACTCCTACTTAATCCATAAAGTATCTACCCAGTTAATCCTCACAACAGCTCCGTGAGGTAGCCATGATCACGGTGCCCATTTTTCAGATGAAGTAACAGAGGCACATGAGGCATAAAAAAATTCTTACTTAAGATCACCTAGGTGGTACATGGTTGTTATGGGCTGAATTGTGTCGCCAAAATTTGTGTGTTTTAGTTCTAACCCCCAGTATCTCAGAATGTGAGTGAATTTGGAGATAGGGCCTTTAAAGAGATGATTAGGGAAAAAGAGGTCATACGGGTGGGCCCTAATCCAATATGATTAGTGTCCCTGTAAGAAGAGATTAGGACACAGACATGCATCCAGGGAAGACTGCATGAAGACGCAGCAAGAAGATAAATGGTGATCTACAAGCCAACCTCAGAAGAAATCAACCCTGCCGGCACCTTGACCTCAGACTTCCAGCCTCCACGAGTGTGGGCAAATCGAGTTCTGTCGGTTAAGCCCCTTAGTCTGTGGTACTTTGTTCGGCAGCCCTGGAAAACTAATACATGGTGACACAGGAATCTGAACCTACGTATCCTGACTCTGGTCTACGTTCCCTCCTATTCTACTCCTGGGTCTGGAAAGTGGGGGTCTCCATCAGTGATCCTCTTCCCCAATTTCCCCCATCACTAGTAATCAATGTGGCTTAAGACAGGCTGCTTAGTTTAGAGGTTTAGTTTACAGCTGCTTAGAGGACATCCTCTCCTGCTCCGTGGAAATGGTAGAAGGGCAATTCAAAGCGAGGGGAAAAAAACCCCACTTGAAATGAGATTATTTAAAATAGGATGAGGGGAGTTTTAAAGCTCACTGGGATGTGGCTTGGAAGTTGGAGATCAAAAAGAGCCCCTCGGAGCGTCCCTGACTTCATTACCCTGCGGTTATATAACATGCAGCCTTGGCTGAACCAGGCACCAGAAATTCCTGCTGGGACACCTCTGCTCTTTTTTTAAGGCTCTCTTTTTACAGTTGCTGCTGTGACAGACAAGAAGTATCTGGGGCTGGTAGTGGATGCTGAGAGTATGTGGAGGGACCTCAGAACTGCCCTCCTACACTCAAGTCTTGGTTTCACCACTGTTCATCCTCCCAGACATGCCCTGAAACAAATTTTGTGGTTGATGTCCCATGTGAGTCTTCTATGTGAGAAGAAAAGGCCCCCAATGCCAAGGTCAGCTTCATTGGACATCTCAAAGCCCTGCTGCTTCAAGCCTGGGAGGCTGCTTCTGTTCTTCACTGGTCGACGACAGAGGGCAGTGGGAAGAAGGGCCTGGATATATGTCCATGGCTGCCACAGTCCTGGGTGCTTGTTGTCCAACATCTCTGGGTAACACTTCCAAGTGCTCGGGGGTGTATTTTCTGCTTAACTACTGGGGGTGGGGGGCATAAATGCCTTGGCACAGAACCCACCAGGCACTCTCCATGACCCAGTCTAGATTCTCACACCTCATCAGAGTCTGGAGTCCAGATGAAGGACTGCGTCAGCTCCAGATGAGCCTGATGAAGTCAGTTTCATTTGGAGCTTTGGACTATAAGCTCCGAAGGCTGGGGCCGTGTCCATCTGACCTGGCATGCAATGCTCAGCATGGTGTCTGGCAGGCCGTACGTTCCACTCAAACGTAAGCCCATGAGGACACAGGCTTCACTGGCCTTATTCGTGATAAGTAGGCACCCAATCAATACTGAAAGAAAGAGTGAGTGACAGACCCACAGATCTCCTGTCCAAGGGGGAAAACTCGGGGCATCTGCAGAGGTGGTTTGCTTCTTTCCCTCTTCCTCCTCCTCGAAGAGGCTCTGGGGGGAGTTCTCAGCTGCATGAGCAGCACCTTGGACTGAGCCCGGCTTGGGCTCTTGGCTAAAGAGGACATCAAGAGGAGTGTGATGCCGGCAAGGAGTGGATGTCCTTACAGATGTGGCTCAACATCAATTGATCACAATTCTTAAGTGACTCCTAGGCCTTCCAGTGCCCTCTGGATAATCAGACACTCTCTGGGACCCACTTCCTTGGGGGTGATTTGAACACAGAAGTTTCCTTTCAATAGCTCAGATGTCCACTGTTTAGGTGGCCTTGGCATTGGTGGGCAGGTCTAGGCCAGCTGTCTCAGGATGGACAGAAGGCCTGGGAACTGGAAGGTCGGAGCACTTGCTAAAATGTGACCAAGAACTTACCCTACTTCTGCAACACACTATCCCTGACCGGGTGCATGTGAATGCTCAGAGGTCCTGGACAGTTCTGCTGGAACACAGGTGGTAGGCATGGAGAGGTGACACTCAAGCCCCTGTCAGGGAGGGACTTGCTGCCCAGCCACAGGGAAGTGGACACAGCGTGGCCTCCAGCTGTCAGCTCCCCGGGCTGACTCTGCAGTTTGAAGGCACATGCCTTCTGGGTGGCACTCATCTACTGACCGAGAGAGGCAGTGGCACATAGGCTAGCAAGTTTTGGCTCAGTGTGGGCCGTATTTGTGTCAGAACTCTTGCCAAGGTCTTGGGGAGCCTGTGCCACAGCCTGATGTCAACTTCCTCCCTCTTCCCTTCACAGGTGTTAATCCCTAAAAACATCTTGCACACGAAACTCTGCTTCAGTGTCTGCTTGCAAAAAAACCCAATCGGTGGCAGCACGTAATTAATTCATTCAAAATGTCTAGGCTCTGATTGAATTGGCCCTGGTTTTAAAATAGGACAAAAATGAAACAGAAGCCAAACTGAACGAACAACAAGAAAACCGACTGGAAAAGGAATTAAACCATTTGGTGGGAATGATCTTCTATCCCATAAAGGTCTGTGTGGGATGAAGCTAAAGACTTCATAGTCAGTGAAATTAAAGCTTAAAAGATTACAGCTTTAAAAAGGGGATCATGGCTTGGATGATGAGCAAACACAGAAGATTCACTAATCAAAACACACACGTGTACACACACACACACACACCACCACCACCACCACCACCACCACCAGCAAGTTTCAATTTAGGTTGTTAGATGCTAACCCAGTGGCTCATCTGATGTTTCCTGAACACTCCTGCTGACTCAGCCCCACTACTCATGATCAGTCTTTATGTTCTTAGCAAAGTTATCCAAGTCAGGGATCTATATGGGTCAACAGAAGCAAGGTCACAGGCAGCCGCAGAGTTGGTGGCATTTTAATCAAAATCCACATGTTATCCAGAGGGGCCTCAGAGCGTGACTGCACTTCTCTGATTCTACAGTTTGCACTGGGTCTTCGGTTAATAAGAGCCTGCTGTGTACTATGTACTGTATGGGGCCTGGAAGTATAAGCGATAATGCTTGCTCTCCCAGTGCCCACAGCCAGCCTGGTGACCCAGAATACCATATGCAAAGTGGGTAAGATAAGCAGAATGGTATCAAGAGCAAGGCTTTGTGGTAAATACCAACGTGTGCATGAAGGAGCGTTGACAGGCCTTTAGTGCTGAGAGAAAGCTGCCCAGGAGAGGAAGGGCTTGGGCCAAGCCCTGCAGGAAGGGCCTTCTAGGAGAAAGATACTTCATGGGTAGAAGCATACTGGTAGATCATTTTTACTGCATATTTACTATATACCTGGTGTCATTCTAGGTACTTTACATGTATTAGTTTCATGCAACTATTACAACAACCCCACAAGGTAAAAGCTATTATTATTAATCCACCTTACAGACAAGGAAACTGAGGCACATCAAATTTGCTCAATGTGAGGGAGCAGGTGGTAGAAATGGATTCAGTCCCCACAGTGTGATTCCAAATTCCAAGCCTTTAATCATACTCTCAATCTTTCCAAGATGCCCACCCTTACAGTTCTACAGAAATGGCAAGGAATACAAAAGCCCATTTTGCTTGACTGCAGACCCCAGTGGGGGTTACTGGACTCAAGGATGCAGACAGTATGGGTTGTAGGAGTGTCTTACAGAGCAGTCTACATTCTGGATTTAAGTCTAAATCATAAGAGAGTTTGGCTGTTAGAGAGACCTCAAGTCAAAGTCACGAGCAGGAGGAGTCCCAGGTCTACCAGAATTACTTAGTATCCGGGGGAGAAGCCTGTGGGAAGCATTGCCCTTGCCTAAATGCAGTGATGGATTTCAGAACACAGCAGCCAGGGCAGTCAATCAATTACTTTCTTGCAGTTGGGAACCCGAGAGGCATATTCTCAAGGCTGTCACCAACCCAAAGATGATCAACACTCATGGTGGGCGGCGTTGGGCCACCTGCTCCAGCCCTGTTCTCATCAGCGTTCATATCTATGAGTTGGAGGAAGACCAATCTTCCCTGGAAACTTACCAGAAATGAATTGCCTCCACCCTCATCACACTATTGAAATTGCTTATCAGATCTGTGGACACACACACCTGGGAGACAGGGAAAGCACTGCGAGAGAGAATCACAATTTAAAAAGATGTCAGTAGCCCATGCCAAGATAAACAAGGGTGGTGTGGGAGGAATGGATGTAAGGACTTTCATACCTAAATATAGGACAGGGTGGTGCATGGGAAAAATACGTAGAGCTCAAAAGTTCTCATGAGCCAAGAAAGACAGCCAACTCCCATACAGAGCAACATGGTCTCCAGCTACCTGAAGGGGCGTTTTACATGAGCAGGAAGTGATCTCTTCCTGTGCTCAGCACTGGTTACTACTTATTACACACTTAGTGAACAGCATCCCTCAGGTCTGGATCCACTCTGGGGTGGAGATGTTGACCATGGGTGAACATCCTGAGGAGGGGCAGGTATCTTGAGGCCAAGTTCCAGAAGAGCAGCTGGGAGAACTGAGAAAGACAGGGAGGAATTCCCATTCTGAACGGAAGCCTGAGGGTCCATGTGAGATCTGGCTTCCATTACCGACTAAGCAGGAAAGAGACCTATTTTGTTTCGGCAGATGAGGCAGAAATTGCACATTGCAGGGAGGGACATTTGAGCTTAATACCATAAGGAAGCAATCTTCCAAAAATTCATATAAGGAGCACTTTGCAACATGGTAAACGCTGTATCACTGAATGACAAGTCATTGAGTATGTATGGACTCTTGATTGTGATGTCTGTTCTTCCGTCCACTGCCAAACAGATACCAAGCACTGTTTAGACACTGCGGATATAGCAGGAAGCAACACTGATGAACCTGCCTGCCCCTGCGACACTTGCATCCCACGCAAGGAAGATGTATAATAAGTAAATATACAGTAATAATATAGCATGTTAATGATGATATGAATTATGGAGAAAAATAAGGCAGAGAAAGGGGATTGAGAGTTCTGGGTGGGGACATGTGTGAACTTTTCAGCACGATGATCAAGTGAGATCTAATGAGAGGTGACAATTGAATAATACATGAGGGATGTGGGAGAGTGAGTGCGTGGATGTCTGGGGCAGGGGTGTTCCTGAAGGGAGGAAGGGCAGGTGCAAGGGCAGGGGTGTGGGGTGTGTTTGCGAAACAGCGGGAAGGCCAGAGAGAACAGAGTGAGGGGCAAGTTCTAGGAGATGAGGTCAGAGGGCCCTGGAGGCTACTGTTTGGCTTTCATCCCATGTGACAAGACCCTAATGGAGGGCTTATGCTGAATGGTGATATGCTCCTCCTTAGACCTTCAAATGTCATTCTGGCTGCTCTGTGGGGCACAGAGCTGGAGGGAATGAGGAAAAAAACAAGGAGGCCACCCAAGGGCCTACCCAGCAATTCTGAGGAGGGACAATGGTGGCTCGCCCAGGATGGCAGCTGGGGTGGTGGTGGTAAGAGGTAGTCAGATTCTGGATGCATTCTTCAGGAACATCCAAGAGGACTTCCTATAGTCTGGACATGGGTTATGGGGTCTGGAGTCAACCAAGGATCACTCCTAGGTTTCTTTCAGCCTCTGCTAAGATGGAGACACCATTAATTTATAAGACTGTGGGAAGAGCAGATTTGCGGGAAATCAGGAGTCCAAGTTTGAGCTGTCCCACAGGTGACTGGGGGTGGGGGTCTAGGATCATCAGCATGTGGATGGTATTTAAAGCCGCAAGCCTGGAAGTGAGGGTGGAGAGAAAAGAGAACTAGTTAGGCAATGGAGGGCTTCAGGTTTTTGTCCAGTGGGAAGAGGACAACAAATCAACCAAGGAGACAGAGGAGGATCAGCGGGGAGGTGAGCCAGGGCTGTGTGGAGTCCAGACACTGAGGAGAGAAAGTCTCTCCAGGAGTGAACAGCTTGCTGCTATTATAGCAAGTAAGAAGGTTGTGAATCAGCTTTCGATTTAGCTACTTGTAGGTCACTGTGACTTTGATGAGAGCAGTTACAGGGATGCGAAGGGGCACATGCCAGACTGAGGTGGAATCAAGAATCTATTCAAGGGATACTATATGGGGAGAAAATCTGGACTGAGAAATGTCCCCTCTGAACCCTTGGATTCTAAATTCTTATCATTTTCATTTTGGATGAAGTTTTGGTTTGTGGAGGGCGGCTGAAGATGAGTGAACTACCCCAATTCCCAAAGGTCAAAAAAGCTTTTGTAGAAGGTATGGTGTTGACCAAAGACGCAGCAGCAGTCAGGTAAATTTCCCCATGTCGCTCTGTTCCTCGAGTGGCTCTATGGCAACCATCATTTGTGTATTGGTCATTCTGCCCTGGGGGGTCCTGATGGAGATATCAGGAGTCCTAGGTGAGGCATCAGACTGATCACTGTTTTCAAAGAATCTCTGAACAGACTGCAACCACTTCCTTTCCTCTCTGTTCTAAGAACCGGGTCAGTGATGGATTTAACCATACCTTAAAGATGGAAGAACAGGCAGGGGCACCTGGGTGGCTCAGTCAATTAAGTATCTGACTTCAGCTCAGGTCATGATCTCACAGTTTGTGAGTTCAAGCCCCACTCTGTCAGCACAGAGTCCGCTTCAGATCCTCTGTCCTCCTCTCTCTCTGTCCCTGCCCTGCTTGTGCGCATGCTCTCTCTAAAAAATAAATAAATTTAAAGAAAAAAAAAAGATGGGGAAATACAGCAGTATAGAATCTTGCAGTGAAGACAGGCTGGCTAAGACTGGTCTTTTATCCTAAACTTGTCCACAAACCTGTTGAATTTGTAGGGTTTCTGTGTGTTGACGAGACTGGCCCCAAAGGATTCCTTCTGAAAGGGAGCCACTTAAATTTAGAGCTGTCATATGTTCTAGTTCCCCCTTCCTCCTATCCGTCTTGAAAAAGGAATTTAGTATCTGTAACTTCCTCCCCGAGATCAGGAGAGAGGACCCAATCCTCTCTATGTTGTGTTTCTGTGATACGATATGTGGAAGACACAGGTAATTTCCTGACTGTATCCCATCTACATCAACCATTTCCATGCACATAGGTTGGATTCCCAACTTCCAGCATCCATGACTCTGCCAGAATATTCTTTGCTCTGCCTTCACATGGGCCAGGCTGCAAGTGCTGGGGAGTCACACCCCCAAGGAACAGCCCTCCACCAGTGACTAATGGGAGTTGGTGTGTACATACCCCCACCCTCTCATTGTTGGGGAAGAGCCCTGATGCCCTGACTTGCATGTTCCCCACCATCACCCAGTTTCCCCATGGGACTGAGTCCCAGATGTCTAGGGCAGTAACCTGCTTGGCAGCACACCAGAGGGTGCTTCCTTGTCTCCTTTGTCTGTCTCCCACTCTCCCACTCTCCCAGTAGGGTTTCCTGGGGTCCAGTCCCAAATATGTTACTTGCTCTTGAATCTTTGTCTGAACATCTATTTCTAGGGAATACAAAACTGGATATGGGGAAAAGGTTCCAAGATCTGGTGTCCCCAGATTCTGTGTCATTCGCCCTCATCCAGGCGGCAAGGCGTAGCTTAGGGGATGTGGGTTAGAGCCATGAAAGAATGGTGTAGGTGCCCAATCCAGCTGTACCATTCTGTCTCTAGCCAGAGTCATCTCATCTTTAAAATGAGTGGGGTAGGCTAGCGCATCTCTAAGGTCATTTTCAGTATTCACGTTCCATATCTTGAAGAAGATAGAGCAACTGGAAGATCCCAATGTATGTCTGCATAAGTGAAATAATATCCGGTTAAAAAAATAGAGCAAAAAACAAAAAGAAAAAAAAAAGAAAGGGGGAAAGAGGAGGACAATGGAGAGGAGGAGGAGGAAGAGGAAGGAGAGAAGAAAAAAGAAAGAAAGAATAAGAAAAAAGTACCAACTTCCAGGAAAAGCAACGGACTCCAGACAGCTCGTAAAGAAAACGAACAGTTTTTCACCTGAGTTCCCTGGTATGCAATCCAACACAGGCGTATTGACTCAGATGGATTCACAGTTCAAACCAAGATGAACAAGAGCTTGCTCAGTTTAATGGCAAACACCACAAAGTTCAGTTGCTGTTATCTCTCCCACCAACTCACCACAATACAGAAACCCCAAAACCAAATGTTTTCTGATCTCCAATTCCTTTTCCAGAGATAGAAACTTCTCCCATTACTTAAACATAATAAACATGGGGGAAGCCAGAAGAGGAAAAGGATGACTTTGTGTAGACTACTTGAAATGAAAGTTGCAAAGAAAAAAGGCTATGCTGAGATTTTATCTTGCAAAAATAAAATGCAGAAACCTGATGTTTCCCTCAAGATTTACATTCCAAGAGCAACCATGCCCTGCTTGCTATAATGAATGAGGGAGGAATCGAGTGTTGATTATTCCTTGGTGTAATCTCCCCATAACACAGTGGAAGACCATGAGATAACAATGCTCTTCCATGTTTATTTCCCCATAATCACAGAGAGAGCATGGGGGAAATATTCAAGGCTTTCGTCCAGTTTTCCAAGTCTCTAATGCTAGTCCTTCACTATTGGAGTCATTTTCTTTGGAAGGATATAACACCTGTGTCTCCATCCCTGTCTTATGTTCTTCCTAGTTGTGAGATCTTCATTTACTAATGCTTTTGTGTGTGAGGTGTAAGCAATTCTCCAGCACATCAACTTCATGAGATTTGCATTTTTGTGTGACTATATACTGTCTAACAAATAGCCATAAACTGGACAAAAAGACCAATATAACAAGTGGAAAAAGAGGCTACTGTTGAGCAGGGAAGGGTTCATGAGGGAGGCTTGTTTTTTTTCAAGTGCTCAATTGTGTGTTTTGACAGCTCTGCTTCCCTATGCAAACTGCTTAACAGCAGGGGCTCAGATAATGAATACTGTGCATAGATCAGTGAGGATCCCTGGTTCCATTATACATTATAGTTTCTTTGTCCACTTCAAGAATATCATTCTTTTTATTTTTAAAAGCCTTATTGTTACATTGTGATTTTATAGACACTATAAAAGCATTCCTGAAAAATAGAGCAAGTGTTGCTAATCTGCAAAGAAAAGTTACTTAGTTATGGTTCTTCATGGAAGCATGTGTGTGGACGTGAGACACCAACAAACAGCACACAGATATCAAAGGACCAGCTTTAACTTGGGTTGTAGAATAATGTATTGGGATCTTGAAAACAGTACAGTTCATCTGGCAGCTAATCATGTTGCCTTAATGGTGTATTTAAACCTCACACTGCTAATTAATAGACACGAGTTTATGTATCCTCCTTACACCCTCACCACCATAATACCATCTTCAAAGAAAGCAAAAACCAGAAAAATCCATTTGGACAGGAAGGTATAGGAGTCTACATGGGCTTATCATCTGCACACTTTGAAAACGAAACTGAAAGAGGGCTACAGTTCAAAGAAGAGAAGATATGTCCCCCTGATGAAACCAGGGAAGGCTTCTTGTAAGAGTGGCAGCCTTGAAGAACAAAAATGACTTGCACTTTCAGAATTGGGAGATGGTGTGGAGTGAACAGAGAGAAGAAAGGAAGTTCAGCCAGAAGGAACAACACATATGTACACACTTGCCTAGAGGTAAGAGAATGAGGGAAAGACACAACAAGCTACAAATGTGGATAGAGAGACAGTCAGATATGGGAAATTGCCACCAGGCTGTGACCACACAAGACAGGCCTAACAGGCAAAAGAGGATGGAGATTCAGAAAGTTTAGCTGATGTGAAAATGGACTTGAGGAAGAGAGGCTGAAGGGCAGAAGGACAGGGATAAGGGAACTCTGGAAGTCCAGATGACCAAGAGTGAAGGTCTGCACTGGATGGTGTCAAGTGACTTGAAAGGAAGGGACAGATACAAGAAATGCTGTGATGGAGGAATCAATCAGATTTGACAACAGGCTGGATGTGGAGTGTCTGCCATCTGAGGCTTAAAGTGTGAGACAGAACAGAAAGGGTGTGTACTCAATGAACTTGAAGAACTCAGATGAGATGGTGGGATGGTGAATTTTATGTATCAACTTGACTGGACCATGGGGGTACCCAGATATTTGGTTACACATTACTTCCAGGCATGTCTGCCAGGGTGTTTCTGGATGAGACTGCCCTCCCCAATGTGGGTGGGCCTCATACAATCTATTGAAGGCCTGAAGAGAATAAAGAAATGATTCTTTCTCTCTGCCTGTCTTTGGGCCAGGACACTTGTCTGCTGCCAATCTACTTGGACTGGAACTTACACCAATGACTTTCATGGTTCTTAGGCCTTTGGACTCAGGGCTCCAGCTTGCTTTCCCACCCTGCAGATCTTGGGGCTTCTCAGCCTCCATAATCATGTGAATCTATTCCTTATAGTAAGTCACTTTATAGACATGTGACTGTGTGTGTGTGTGTGTGTGTGTGTGTGTGTGTGTACATTGGGAAGTGGGGGTGGGATAAGGAGGTGAGTTGTTTCTTACAGGTTCTCAAAGAGTACCTTTGAGTTGATTCATCTTTCTGCTGGCTCCCTATAACTGTCTGGACCCACTCAACTTGTCCATCCCTCCTTCATGCCCACATGTCCAATCATTAATTCATGAAAGGGCCTGAGGGGCTGCAGTGGGGCAGGACTGACAGGTGAACCAGGTACAAAGCACAGTTTAGTCACACACCACGCACATACACACTGGAATGGCCAAAAGAGGCTGGACTCAATGCACCACAATAGGGTTCAGTTCACAGTCTGACAGTTACTAGCTGTGTGTGTGGACAAGCCACACCTCCTTTTGAATATCAGCCCACCCATCTGCCCGGATCATTGTCCTGTGGTTCGTGACCTTCCCTGGCGTTCTTCTCTCTACATCCCCAGTCCTGCATTCCCTATGTCCCTCCAATCTCCCTCTTACACATGAGGGACACACAGATGCTCTCTATTTATATTTATGGACAGAGAAGAGGTTAGTTAGCATACTTCCTTGAGCTTTAAAACTTCACTGCTCAAAGTCAGATGAATAGCATTTGCAAACTAATAGTTCAGAGTCACATTTACGGAGAGGTTTTAGAGCTTCATTGGAGCTTGAAATCCATTATAAGAAATGTGTTTCTGCATTTCAGTACCAACCAATTTTTAAACACTCTGAGCTACAGAATAAAAAATAAAATCAATACCAACTGCCATTAATTCCACGGGCACTGCCTGAACCATTCCCAACCAGAATCATCTCTGCTGTAAGAAGCTCTGTTAAGTGACAGAAGTCCCCCTCCCCCATGCTGGAAGCCCTAAGCACTCAGCAGGTAGTAATTAGAACAAGACAAGTCCACACACCAGTGAGCAGCATGTTCACGTGGAACCTAAGCAGGCAGCACACCCTCATCTGCACCTCAGAATAACTCTCAAGGGGAGGAGTCTGTTGAGCATGGAGCCCTGGGCATGATGTCAAGGGCCCACTTTATCTCAGGGACAGAAAGAAAGGGGGGGGGGTGCTGGCTAGTTAGGCCAGCTCTCCTTTGCTGGGCCATTCACCATGGCCAAAGAGCAAGCCCAGTTGGGGGCATCAGGAGGCCCAAACTAAGGATGATTTCAGGCTTCAGGGACAACTACTGCCAGGCTAGGAATTCAACCTGGGTGTCAGAATGGCTTCAGAAAGTGGTCATAGCTGTTCAGAGCAAGAACAGGTGAGGGACAGCCTGTTCCTTTCACATCCCACTCTCACTGCTGCTTCCAGCCACCATTCAATGGAAGAGCTCGGAAGAAAAGCAGCCTCATAGGTAGAACTTCCTTTTTCTTTCCATAGCTATTAGGTTGTACCAGTTTTATTTTGGTGTGGCCAAGTTCAGTAGACTAATTCATGGGAAAACTGCAGCTCTGACAATTTAGTGGTTGTCAGTTGCTGGAGAAAATGATGAAAAAATCAGGTCCCTAAACAGAGTCTCCACAGGTGGATGTGAGAAAGCTTGTGCTGTAAAGAATATCTTTTCAAAATGAAGACAGCACGTGTTATGGTTCTGGATGAGCAAATCTGGTGATAATTCGAACAGTAGTCTGTGGAATTGGACCTGCATCTCTTAATGGCAGTCAACATAAATTGCTAAAAAATCCTAAGAATCAGTTGACATCATTTTCAGAAACTCACATGTTACTATTTATTACATTGTAGCACCAAAGCTACATTTGAAAGAAAGAAAGAAAGAAAGAAAGAAAGAAAGAAAGAAAGAAAGAAAGAAAGAAATAAGAAAGATGAAGAAAAGCAAAGAAAACAAAAGAGGAAAGGAAAGGAAAGGAATGGAAAGGAAAGGAAAGGAAAGGAAAGGAAAGAAGGAAAAGGGAAGGAAGGAAGGAAGGAAGGAAGGAAGGAAGGAAGGAAGGAAGGAAAAAAAGAAGGAAAGGGGAAAGGGAGGAAGGGAAGGAAGTGAGGGAGGAAAGAAGAAGTAAAGAAATGAAAAAAAGAAAAGATCTTTTCGGTGGAGAAAGCTTAGTAAAAGTTCTAATTGGAAGCAGACTATTTAGGCAGTGAATTTAAGTGATTTAAAAAATTATAGAGAAAAAAATAGAAATCAACACAGTGTGAAAGTCTAAACATCAGACAGATGTGGTTGAACAGGGTGAGTATGGAGGTTTAACTGAATCTGATCAGTGAAGTGCTTCATACAGATTGTGAAATTACCTCTTTGCTTGGTCTTTGACCATTCCACACTGCTTTGGGGCTCTCCAAATCTAGGACCACTGCAGGACTGAGATGAAGTCAATGCAGTCTGTTGCTTCTACCTGGTATTACTTGTCGGTCAAAAGTCAGATGCCACAGGCAGCCGTGCAGGGAGGTAGGAGCATAGACTATTCCATAGAACAGGTGTGGGCCTGAGTGCCTGTTCTGCCACCTCCTAGCAAGTCCCTGATACCTCTGAGCCTTTGTCATGGGTCAAATGGGGACAACTTTTACCGTCTTAGTTACCTACTGGTATGTAACAAACTTGCCCCAAACGAAGCAACTAAACACAATAAACAGTTATTACCTCACAGAGTTTTTGAGGGCTCGGAATTTGGAAATGGCTCAGCTGGGTCATTCTGGCTCAAGGTCTCACTAGGTTGCAGGAGAGATGTTAGTTGGGGCCAGTGTCATCTGATGACTTACAGGAGTGGAAGGAGCTGCTTCTAAAGTAGCTCAGTCATGGAGCGAGTAGGTTGGTGCTGTTGGCAGGAAGCCTCAGTTTCTCTCTCTTGACAGGGATGCTTGAGTGTCCTCACAACATGGCTGCCTCTTTCCACAGAGCAAGTGATCCATGAGAGAAAGTAAGGCAGAAGCTATGGTGCCTTTTCTGGCCAGCTTCAGAAGCCACACACATTGCCTTTTCCACAGTATACTATTGGCTACGTGGGTGATCCTTGTTCACTGTGGGAGGGGAGCCAAGAGGCCTGAATACCAGGAAATGAGATGCCATCTTGGAGGCTTGTTACCGCATTTGTCAAGTATCTTCATTTTTCAAATTAGGGTAACGACACCGTAATGTTATTATGAGGAATAAACAAGAAAATGCACGTGTAGTGCCTGGCTCTTAGTAAAGCCTGTCCCCTTTCACTAGGATTTAGGCCAACGATAGTCTGGGAGAGAATAATACTATGGGGTACACTCAGTTTAGGCACCACAGGGCGAGTCTAGGAAGTAGGGGAAACTGGGCCTGAGTAGAAATCTGACTAATTACAACCCAAAAGTAATACTTGAGAGTTGGCTCGTTTTAAACTGTGAGAGGCCGTGAATAAAAGGGCCTCTCTGAAGACAGTCCCAATTTCAAATATTTCGACCCGCTGTTCACAATAAACCACCAGACTGCCTAAGCAAATGCCAATACTTCAGCACCCGGATGACTTTCTGATTTAACTCTTGCACCTGGAAGTGGCATAAACCAAGTGTCCCAATATGGGCTTGGGAGGGAGGGGAAACGGGCCCCTGAGTGGGGGGGCAAACATCAAGGCTTGGGACTAGCTAATCAAGATGGTTCACGTGAATTTGAAGGATAAAAGGATTGGGAATATGACAAAGAGGAGAAGGTGGCTAAGGCTAATGGGTTGCACACTCTTACAGGAACAGAACAAAAGCTGGTGAGAGCTGAGGGAGAGTAGGAGGGTCACTGGGGAAATTCCTCAGAGTCAGTGATTGGGGGTTTTGAGCCAGCATCCAAAGGCAGATGTCATGGGGACTCATACTTGGGTGGCTTTAGACATGCTGCCCATGTGGTATTAAGCTGGTTTTAGAACCATCTAACACCCTGACAGACCAAGATTAACATGAAGATTTCTGATCCTTTCCACCTTCTCTGACATCTCACCAGGGAAAATGCCCCCAAGGAATTCTCTACAACACTGTCCTGACTGCAACAAACCCCTCACCAGGGCCTTTAGGAGCCGGCCCTACCTCACTCCAGACTCTCCCCCACAGCTCCCTGATCTCCAGAAGCACTGGCTTCCTTTCTCCCCCCCCAACTTGCCCCTTTGCTCCCATCTCATGATCTTCACATGGAAGTTCTCTGCCTGGAATGTTCTAGGTGTTTACATGGCTCCTCCTTTGTACCAATCTTGCCACAGCCCCAAAGAGTCCTTTGTTTCCTGCAGTCTATGTGATGGTCCCATCCCACCCCTCACTCCCTGCTAGTCACCAAGGTTACCCTATTTTATTATCCTTGGAGCACTCCTATCTCAAACTACCTTGTTGGTTTATCATGTGCTTGTTTACCATCAGTCTCCCCTTGACTGGAATATAAGCAGCACAAGGGCACAGGGGCCTGTCCTGCCTTGCAGTCACTTCCCTAAGCACTAGAACTATTGCTCAGTGAATGATCACTGATGGAATAAGTGACTGGACTGCACTGCACTGGTGCTGTCCAGGGCTGCCCTTTGAGGGATAATGCAACTGGAGTCTCAGGCCTTCCTTGGAAATCCTGGCACAAATCTGGAATGATGGGCATCACGCAGACCCAGAAATGACAGAGAAGGAGGCTCAGCTGCTCTCATGTGCACCAGGCTCAGTGGGAACAGGGCACCAAGGACAGCTGCAGTTGGTACCCCAGGAATTCACAGCATTTTCTTGGGTTATGCACATATGTGGCCCCAAGGCTGGTGACAACACACCTAATGTCAGGATGAACAAACAATTTCATGAATGACAACCAAAGAACTGAAGGCAAAATGTGTCTGGAAACTCTGAAAGCTCCAGGACCCTTCTTTCTTCTGATGGGGAGAGGACTTTCCTTTCTAACAGTGGCTAAGTGGTTTGACACCAGTCAGCACCACCAGGCAAATGGGTATTCAGACCCCCAAAGGATCTGGTCACAAAGACAAAGTCAAGGAGCACCTGAGTGGTGTGGTTGGTTAAGTGTCCATCTGACTCTTGATTTTTGACTCAGGCCATTATCTCCTGGTTCGTGAGTTTGAACCCCACATCGGTTCTATACTGAGAGCACAGAGCCTGCTTGGGATTCTCTCTCTCCCTCTCTCTCTGCCTCACCCCTATTCACACACACTATCTTTCTCTAAAAAGAAAAAAAGAAAAAAAAACTAAAACAAACAAACAAACAAACAAACCCCATATACAAGGTCAATTCAAGACTATTTGTGGAGTCCATTAATTTCCATCTCTGGTGGAGCTTGCTTGACACGAGCATTAAAAGCCCACAAACAACCTCAGAAATACCCACTATGGACCACCCCCTTTCACACTGCTATTTTCTTTGTAAAAGGAGAGAAATTAGGGTACCAAAGTTGGAAACATAAAAAGCCAGTATGCATCACCACCCCCCACTGAGTGACCTGGCTCAACAGCTGGGGACCTTCAGTGGGCAGATGCTATAGCTTGGCCAGGAGGGCTCAGACCAAAACCCCATAGAATGTAGGGCCAGGATTCAGTAGGACTAGTGAAATCAGCCCCAATTCTGGCAAAATCAGAGCCAGAGACTTGATTACTTGTAAGGATCCTTTTGCTTCTACATCTCTCTTGGGGTTCCCAGGGGGAGATGGCAGGGTTTGGCAGTTGTGGCTAGAGGCAAGGGGAAGCCAAGACGGCCAGAAGACGAACCTATCACCTGGGTAAAAGTCAGAGGTTTTCTGCCTCAATTTGGTTCACAACTTTGTGCAGAGAACACTGAGGCTTCTCTCAGGAAGACTCCTGTGGGCCTTCAACCTGGGCCCTGGGCCTTCACAGGTGTTATAGGCAAATCCAAGCCATCCAATGGCTCCAAAACACCTGTGTTTCCAAAAAGGAAACCAGCATCTTCACCAGGAACATCCCTATCCCTGAGCTTTGCCTCCCTGAGTCCAGTAAGAACCCACCTGGTGGACCCTCTCCACCTTTCCGCCTTTTTCCAAAATGCAGTGGACTCCCCTAAAAGAAAGACCATAGGCCAAGGGCAGAAAGGGCTGGGCCAACCAGTCAGGGGCAGCTCTCATCAATGTGGGACATTGGAAGGGCAAGCCTTCTGCTGTTCTGTGCTGTGGAAGGTCACGGCACTGTAGCCATGGCAATAGAAAGGGCTCTGACCTCCATTCCATGCCATGCCGCGTTTCAATACCTGCCATAGTCAGAGCATGTACAAATGTAGCTCAGAAGAGTCTGTTTCTGAAGCAAGACATCATCTTGGTTTTCACTCACAGTCCTCCGAGGTTGTCCATCTCAGCACTTTCTATAAGAAGTTCTAAAACAGAAAGACTTCAAGGAAACCCCATTCATGTAGACACTTCTAGACCAGAGAGAAGAGCTATCTGACATTCTGGGAGGACCTCTCTCTTCAATCGTGAGACGTGTTTTTCTACGAGCTTCTACCATGAGAGACCTCCCTGCGTTGTTTTGCTCTGCTGGTTTTTGCTCTACTGTGATTAAGGATACAAATTCTAGAACAAGACTGCCTAGTTCTGAATCCCAACTCTGCTATTCCTGGATGTGTGTTCTGGGGCAAATTTCCCCACTTTCCTCTCTGGGCTCAATTTTCTCATCTGTAAAATGAGAAAAATAATAGCTATGCCACGGGGTTGATGGAAGGATTACCTGAGTTAATATAGACATAATTTTGTATTAATTCATATGAAGTCCCAGTAAACATGAGTTGTTCATACTAAAACTGTCTTTAATTGGAAATAAAAATAGAATGTAACTGGAAGCAGAAGAGTGGTATATATTGTTAAAAAATAAAAAAGGAAATGAGGCAAAGACACTATGGGGAGCCTAGAACCCATATTTTTAGCAGCTATGTGTCACAGTGATCAGAGACAGAGCAAGGGAGTGGGAAAAAGAAGATTTACTGTATGATGACCAAGATCTTGACATGATGAAGGCCAGGGGTCTCATGCTATCTAATAACTGATCTAGCCCTGAGTCCCCCCACTGGGGACGACTGCATCCAGGATCCTAAATCTAATTTTCCATGCCCCAACTGCAGCCACAGTTTGACCTTGGGGAAAAAAATTCACAAACAAATAAAGCACACCCAAGCCATTTTCTTCCCCAATTTCCTGGAGAGTGGCTGCTCATGTATATCCACCATCAGGAAAGAGAGTTCTCCTCCCTGCCGTGTAAACAGAAGCTGCCCCTTGGTTGAGTCAGGGGGAGGGAAGCCCCAGGCCAACCTCTACTCCATCTTACTTTGCCTGTAAAAGCCAGACATTTGGTACATGAGCTCTCCCGTTGCCCCAAATGGTCTGCACGCTATCTGGAAAGGTTAATGATATTTTTTTTTATTTCTCACTTGAAGATTCAGGCTCAGGTCCAGTCTTAAGGTTTCCATTTAAATGCAGAGTGATATTTCCCTTGCAGGAAAGAGCAGATGGATCAGGAGGGCATAAATGTCTTACTTCACATAAATAAAAGGAGAGTGGTCTGGAATAGAAAAGGTTGGACTATAAAAGTGTTTTGCTATATTAAAAAAAAAAGCAAAACAAAATCTACAGAATTTTCCTTGGTTGCTTCCCCATTTTCGAGTTGCAAACTGAGTCCTAGTGACTTCGCAAGTAATGACAGGGCTTGTCGGGAACTCAGAGAAGCTGGAATAAAGATGCCCCCACGGTAACGCAGCCTAGTATGATCTGATAAAATATCCCAGCTCTCTCTGGACCCAGGGAAGGTAGGGGAAAGGAAATGATAGAGAATATGGTAGGGATTTCAAAGGTCTTCTCTGGCTTCACCACATGCAAGAGCATGACTACCAGCAGTCTATGGAGCTCCCAGGTGTCAGCTGTAAATGCACAAAGACTGAGGTTGATATGAGATGGGCAATACTCAGTGTGTCACCGCATCTGAGGTCCTAGAAGGAGCTAATCAGGGCTTTCACCTCAAATGACCCCAAGAGGAATGGTGTCTCTGTAAGACAGCTGGGCTGGGCTGCTCAGGCTGGTTGAGAATGACTGTTAGTGGTGAAAGCTGCCCAGCAAAGTGGCTGGTGAATAACAGATGGCTGATCAGACTTCAAATTAAAAAAAAATAAAATAAAATCTAACAATGCATTTTGGCCCCCTTACCAGGTTTCTGGACCTGACACACCAGGGTAGACTTTAGAATATATTAGAGGATAGGCTGGCTCTTCTCTGAAAACAAACCCTCCTCATTTCTCATGATTGATTTGGACCCATTTGTATCACCAGGACCCGTTTACATGGGTCACGGCAAAAGTCCCGAGTCTTCCATGAGTTAGCTCATTCTGTCATCTCCATTTCCAATTTGTCAGCAAATCCTCTCGGTGCTGTCTCCAAAAATATTCTAAATCAAACAACCTCTTCTGATCATCATTACTGCCCCCAATTCAACTCACGCCTCACCACAGGCTGCCTAACTAGATTCCCTGCCACCATCTTGTCTCCACAGGGTGCCTTTTTACTCAGGGTAGTTGGACTAAATCTCCCAAATTACAAAATAGGTCATGTTACTCTATAGCTTACAATACTCCGATGGCTTCCCCCCACAATCTGCTTCCACCAGAACTCTCACTCAGCCACACTCCGCCTTCACTAGGCTCCAAATGGGCCCTTTCTCTGACCCATGAACATGTCATGCTTTTTGCTGTCTGAACACCCACTACTCTTCCCCAGATTTCCATGGAGTTTGCCTTCATGATTTGGGATGCTTTGACACGCTTTTCCTGACCGCCCGTCATCTACTATTCCAATGTACTTCCTTTAAGAACTTCTTGTTTTGTGCTATTACTTGATCATTTATTGGTTTTACATTCTCTTTGCCTGTGTTTCCCTACTGGCCTACGAGATCTAGAAAGGCAGGAAACTGTCCAATCTTGTCTACCTCTGTATGCCCTATGCCTGTACATAATAGGCAGTGAATGGAGCCAAGAATGGAAGTCTGCATAAAATCACTAATTAGATCTCACGACTTTGTCTCAAACCCTTCCCAGAGAGTTTCTGCTGTTCCAATCCACTTTGTCTTTGAGGTACTTGGTGGCAAGTTGTGACATTCATCCTTGCATCCGTCTATCCCCTGAACACCTGTCACAGAGTTCCTGAGCGTGTTTGTGCCAACTTATGTGACACATATATCCATACATCTGATCCATATATCCATCCTCCCCCTGCCCCATGTCCAGGGTGGTGTTATCTGTCAGTCACTTACCACAGATCGACTGAGTGCTTACCATATGCAGGGGGCACCCTCAGTACCTCAAATATAGTTGGAAATAGGTGGATCCAGGCTGGACCCTCAGGGAGCTCACACCACACACCATGATTCCCCACTGGCAGAAAAGTGCTTCCCTACGGTTCTGCAGCCTCTTCATGCATCTCATGGTTGCTCATGAGATGAGCATTCATGCATCTCATGCTTCATGCATCTCATGGGATGGTGGTGGTCACTGCATACACCTTTCCTGTTGCCCTTGGCATTGGTGTTTTCTTATTCTACCTTGTGAGGTTAGCAGGCCAGCCTTTTACAGTGTCCCAGGGCAAGAGCTGTCCATCTGCTTGAATGGCATGTTCCTTCTGCTCAGAGAGACTCAAATGTTCGAAACAGTGCACAGAACCAGAATCTTCATTTCAGATGATGCCATTTTCTTCATGGAGTGGAACAGAGTAGTATTTTCTCACTCCATAAAATTATCAACACTTACAAAGGTGTTTTCCCTAGAAACCCCTTTCTAAATCCTTCTCTTCTCCCACCTACTCTCTGTGACCCTGAATTTGCTTTATTTTTCTTCCTAGCATTGACCACCACCTGGCATCATATGTCATCTCCTCATTTCACTACCACACCACCTAGGTACCTCAAACTCTATCACTCTATCTGTCCTCTATCTCATCTATCAACCTATTATCTTTGTTGGGTATTTAACATCCCATAGCCCACTACTAGAATGTAATTTTTTCACTAGCATCTCTTCTGTGCCCAGACCAGTGCCTGGTACATACTAGGTACTCAGTAAACATTTGTTGCATCAATGAATGAAATTACTGCCCAAAGAAATAATATAATAAACATTTCCTCCCACAACACAATCGATGGATTACTACCCTGACTTCAAATTCACAGATGATAATACAAAGAGACAAAACACCTTTAATTAACATCGTTGTGCAGACAAGCTTGGGATTTTAAGTACTGGGTATTCTTGGCATCTGGGACTGGCGATGGCTCATGCCATGGACACACTGGCCACAGCTCCCTGGAACCAAAGCGTAAAATCTGTTCTGTTCTGTCATAGCTCATGCAATGCCCTCTGTATATGTGTGTGGGGGAGGGGTGGGGAGAGGAGGTGACGAGAGCTAAGACCAGGGAGGACTCTGATGGCCACCTGGCAGAAGGCCTTCTTTGCCCTGCTGCAGATATGCTTTCATGACTTGGTAACATTGTGTTTTCTTTTATCACGGGAAGCTTTCCAGCAACTTTCTGCCTGGGGTGGAATTAGAAGGCCATGATTAGAATTCCTCACCTCCCCTAGTGCTGTCTGCAGGCTCTGGCTATGAATAAAGGGCAAGTGTCTTTAAGGGGGTCTCTGTGCCAAGTGCCGGGGTGCCTGGGCCCCCCTGGAGCTTTCATGGAGCCCAGGCGTGGGTGAACAGACCCAAGATGCCGGAGTCTGTCAGAAGAATATAAGTTCAGCAGACACCACATACACATTACATGTGGGGGTGAGGGAGCATGTGAGGGTCCCTTGAGGGCTAGTGTGGATGGCTGTAATATGGAGGGAGGGTGAGGCTCAGGCTAAATCTGCTCTCTGAGCTGGGCCAGAGAGACAACTAGTCACTTCGGTGCTGTTGCCTGGACCCCTGCAGCCCTAAAAGCCTCTCAAATTACTGGTTCTGTGATGGACATTGCCTAGCCTCTCAGAGCCTCAGTTTCCTCTTTTCTAAAAACAGTGTCCTCGGGACAGGGCTGTTGTGAGGATGAAGGGTGTTACTATAGGCAAAGTGGTGAGAACAGTGCCTGACACAGAGTAAGGACTAAAGAGAAATACTACCTAAAACAAGCATCTGCCTGTCAGACTTTTGTCTTCCCTGAATTCATCCTCAGTCAACCCCAGGTTCAGCTGCTGGTTGGGAAAAGGACCTATAAACTGTCTGCTCACAGTTTATTCTCTTTCTGTGATGTCACTAAGGGGTAGCCTGCTCTGATTCAATGTGGCACCAGCCCACAGGGTAGATTCCTGCTAAGAGCCCCACATGTCCACCCCAGGAAGCAGTGTGGGGGACGTCATATCCACTTGGGCATGAGCATGAAAAGAAATGTTATTTGTGCCTAAAAGATGGACTCTCTTCATGGGGTGGTACCCAGCTGTGATGGCTGTAAGGTTCTGGTCTCCTTGTAAGTTGAAAGTCTTTGCCAACACTGAGAACAGTCCTCCCAAGGATGTAACCGGCAACCTGAAACCCCATCCCCTTTGCTCACTTTCAAGGAGCTACGTGAGACTTAATTACATGAGAGGAATGTTCAGCCCCGGCTACCAGAGACTCCCGTTTTCCTCCTCACATTTCTGTAATGATGTGTCTCAGATCTCAGTGACTGCTATGCACAGTCAGGCTGGATGAAGAGAGGTGACCTCGGCATTTTTTGCCACACACCCAAGGAGTACTATTTCTGAGTACATCTCTTGTAAACCCACATGGAAGCAACAAAATAAAATATTGCCATGATCACTTTAAATCATGTCTAATGGCCTTACTCTCTGTTGATTTGGAAATGGAAATGAATTGGACAGAACGACTCAGAGGGGAAGTCAAATGAGATGGTTAGAGGGTCCAGTGACAGAAGTGACAGTGACAGAAGAGGACAAAAACTCCAATCAAAAAGTTGGGCAAAGATTTTAACAAAGTCCCCATCAAAGAAGATACTGGATGGCAAGTAAGCATGTGAAAAGATGCCCAACACCGTGACTCATCAGGAAGATGCAAATTAAAGCCAACCGCACTCACTAGAATGGCTAAAACTGAAATAAAGCAAAACCAGCAACACCAAGTGCTGGTGATGATAAGGAGCATTTGGAGTCTCACATACTGCGGGGAATACAAAATGGTGCAGTCACTCTGAAAAACTGCTGGCATTTTCTTGCAAACATACTCACCACACAACCCAGCAATCCCACAACTAAGTGATCTGCCCGAAAGGAATGTGTTCACACAAAGACCCGTGATGGTCTCTGTTCACAACACAGAGACCTGTGTTCACACACAAAGACCTGTGATGGGCCTGGGCATTTTATCATTTGTGCTACACCAGCCAAGGGAAAGCAACCATTGACACAGGCTTTGTGCAGGAGACATTTATCTGCTTTGTATGATAATCAGGGTCCAAAAGCTATGTATTTGGGGTGGAACTCATCACATTCTTAGCTCTGGGGAGAAGAATAAAATGGGTGTGTGGTTCTTGATTAACCTAAGCCAACTGGTTACTCTAGTTCCTTTGCCACAGTGGCTGGTTCAGGGATGCTCAGGTGACCCAAGATGGCCCAATCAGATTTTTGCTTGATCATGCCAGGTGGAGGATGAGAGGTAGGGTGGCGGGGGAGATGTTCTCTTTCTCTCCCTGTCAATGTGGTGTGTGTATGTGAGTTGTGAAACTGCTATAGTCCTCTGCCATGAAGGATAGTCTGATGAAGGAGTCAGAGAAGGTTAGTGATAAGAGAATCACAGAAAATGGGCTGGAGCCCTGAGACTACGATGCCTGATGTCCATTTTCCTCTGTATTTTTTAGAGACACCAATAAATTCCCTTCATTTAATAGAGCGGTTAGAGGTGCTTTGTTGTGGTTGTTGTTGTTACCTGAAACTGAAAGCCTCTTAACTCAGCTAAATGTGGGTCCAAGAATAGATCTGACTTCAGGAGGACATTGCAAGGAAGCAGAACAAGCCAGAGACAGGTGTTGTAAGCCCAAGTCAAAGCTAACAAAGAGATCTGGGTTGAGGATGCAGAGGCCATCCAGATGGGGAAGTGCAGAGCTGGGTGGGTAATATTAATGGAACTCTAGGCCAGGAACAAGTGTGTGTCAAGGGAAGATTATTACCCGGACTTGAAGGGTAAGTGGGGAATGGCCAGGGAAAAGAAATGGCCAAGAGACAGTGAGGGCAGCCAGTTACAGGACTGGGGCATCAAGGGGGGGACAGTTCATGCTGCCTGGGCCAACTGCCCAGTGAAGGCTGCCTTTTGCCCAAGGCCAACCTCGGTCTGAGATGTGAGCTGAGCTGAGCCTGCAGGTGGGGCGCAAGCAGGCACATCTGCTCTTCTGATTTCAGTTGGTCTCAACTAGGGCTGAGGATGTCTTCTAGCAAGCTCTTCCTGAGGCAGGTGGCCAGCAGGTGTCACTGGAAGAAACTCCTATTTTACTGGAATGTGATAGATCCAGTGACTGCTCCAGACAGACCTGACCCTACTTGTGGTGACTCCCGCCCCACAAATTTTCCTCTCCTACTCACTGAATCAAATATTAAAGCATCCTGCCTTCAAGTGAGGCCTTCACCAGCACCCTCGAGTACTCCATGGACTACTCATTCTCCCTCATGCACTTTCATCTCCCTTTCTAGGGTAAATGACAGACCTCCAGCCCCTGTTTTCAGGAATGTGTGTGTGTGTGTGTGTGTGTGTGTGTGTGTGTGTGTGTGTAGGGGGGTTTCAGCCTCAGTCCCCCAGCCCTGAGTCCTTGTTCTCAGTCCCCCAGCCTCTTGGGGAATCAGAACTGGAACATGATAAGATGTGTCGGGTTTTGTCTAGAGAACAATAAGCTAAAAACTAAGGTGCCCAGGGTAAACCAGGGTGGTCTGTGGGCTTCTCACTGTGTTTATTAGCTAGAATCCTCTGTTTTGTGAAAGTGAAAGTCAGGCGGTAGATGATGCCATCTGATTATAAGAGAAGCTTCTAGCTGAGTACTGGTTGGGCTCACCCATCCTGGACCATCACCATTGTGCTGACAGGTCCATTCTTTGCATTGCCCCCAACTCCTACACTCCACACTTCTAAAGAACACATAAATGCTAGAAATCATCATAATAATGCAATAACAACATCTGGGAGTTTTAAGTCCTAGGCTCCCCATGAAGAGAGAGAATGGATTTTACAGGCAGCAGATCTGGGCTCCAACCACACTTCACCACCTCAAGGTAGCCTCTCCTGTACCTGGGTACCTGCTTCCTTGCTGTAAATGAGGACAATACAGTCTTAAAATGTCACAGGTGTATTTCTACGAATATTTATAAGGCACATTGTAGTGCCTGCATGCTTAAAAAATGATGGCTGGGAGTCGTTTCTTTTCTTTTTGATAAACAGTTTCGATCTGGGTTTTTAATTTTTTTTCCATTTCTGTGCTGAAATTACCCATCCATTCATTTATTTTTCCCATCTGTCCCCATTTAAGATAGATGTTTTAAATTCTTTTCTACTAATTCTTGTATCTGTATCATCTGTGGCTTGTTTCTGCTGCTGCTTTCCGTGGTTATGAGCCCTATTCCTGCCTCCTCACAGGCTTTGGCTTTTATTATTGCATCCTGGAAATTATATACAGAAGAAGGGTGAGAACTGAAGAATACTACTGATGTTTCCCCCCCCCCCCCCCCAGAAATTTCATGTCTGCTCTCACTGGTAAGCTAAAGCAAGGAGGTGATTATTCAGATCTCATTCGATGGGGACTGAGCGGTGGGCCACCTGTGGTCTGCCCTACCTCCCACCCCCAGCTTCTGAAGGAAGGGCTAGTCTCCTAGTTCTCAGGGTTGGATTTGGGATTCCTTGATTTTGGGTATTGGGAGAATGTGAGAGACGGTGAAGACAGGATGGTTTCTTTCTGCTTTTCAGTCCTGCCTTCACTTCTGTTTTCCCAGAAAATTTGGAGTGGGGTGGAGAGGACCAGTGTCCTCCGTCGAGCAAATTATTATTGTTTGTGACAGTCTTCGTACGTGACAAACTCCAGGACATCCCAGCTGTCTCCGGCACTGCCAGTAGCTCAGTTGGCTTATCTCCACCCGGCAAAGTTCTGGATCTTCACAGCCGTCTGTCCTCCCTGCATCCAGACCTGCCAGGACTCAGCTCCCTTACAAAGGGCTCCTCTCTCTGGAAAACAGTTCATCAAGTCTCTCCTGCCTCCATTATTCTCTGATATCCTATATACAAGTATGATTTTTGTATTATCCAGACTGCTTTTTGGTGTTCCCATGGGAGCTAAGGCCTTCCGCGTCCTAACTGGAAGCAGCAAGTACCTAGAATGGTAGTTGTTATTTTTAACACTAGAGGAAATTCCCTAAATGCAGGATGTCCTGGCCTTGAACTCTTAATAGTCAGCCTAATGCTAAAGCTTGTGTTTCATCCAGGGGAGCTGAGAATGAGACCCTGCAGGTGGTTTATTTTTAAAGGCTTAGTCAAGTTTGTAGCAAATGCTTTATGAGTTCACTCCTGTCTCCCTACTTTTACCATTTTGGGTCCTTCTAGGGCCCAGCCTCTAGGCCTCTTAACTTGGGGGTTCTCCCTGGGCTCCAAAGTCCATCCTGCCCATGTCCAGCAGGAGCAGTCTTTACCAACGATTGGCGGAGGTTGGTGGATAAATGCCCCAGCTCCCTCCCCCTTGGGTTGGATACCTCAGGGACCTGTGTTCTATACAGTCATCCATTCCCCCAGAAGTAAATCCCAGCTGCTCACAGTGGTAACTTACTTGGTAACACACTTTCCTTGGCTACTTTGTCTTCTTGGTCTCACTTCCTCCTGTCTGTCATGTCCTGGGATCCCCTTTCAGATAAACTACCTGCCTTTGAATCACTGCTCAGATTCTCCTGCAGAAACCAACTGAAGGCAAGTGTCAAGTCAAATGTGCAACCTCTGGGTGCTGCTCGGGTTTGCGTGTAGGGGCCAGCATGGACAGGGCGTTAACAGAGAAAGGTGAAATCAGCGAAGGTTAGATGGACCTTGCCGGAGAACAGCAGGCACACTTCGAGAATACAAGGAGGGCTGATGCTGGAATTCTTTATTATAAACCGGAGCCATGTGCCAGCCTGGAATAACCGGAATATGAGCGTCCTAATTTGGGATGCACTTAAACTGTTTACTCTCTGTGGTTTTGTCTTTAAAGCCTAACATGCTCCGGATGGTGGATTTAAATTCATAAGTACATTGTTTCACAAAACTGGCATGAAGTTCTTGCAACACAATATGCAAAATGCATTAGTATGTTGCATCCAGAGCTTAGTGTTCTCGCTTTTATTATGTTTTGTTTTTAAATAAAGAAAACTTGTAGGACCACAGCCCTGTAAATGTCTTGTGGGGATGCCAACAACCGCTCTATAAACCACTCTCGCAGAAGCAATTTTCCTCTTGTCCCACAAAACTCCCAAAAGCACCTTAGGCGAACACCAAAGCACTGGGTATGTTTGCAAACTGCAAATACGACAGACATTTAATTACATCGAATTCATCAGAACCCTAATTGAGACAGGAACTCAAACCTTACTGCTTAATTACTTGGATTTCAGAGGAGTAACAGACTTGGTCATGAGCAGCCCTTCAGGCCGGAATACATTAGAGAGAGGCCCACGGGCACTGGCGGGGAGTTCTCCCAGCCAAATGAAAGTGTGGAGCCACATAAATAACCATGCTAAGTGAGACCCATGACTGGATTTATTAATCAGTTCAATCCCCAATATCCAGCCCTTGCTGTAAT
This sequence comes from Prionailurus bengalensis, assembly GCF_016509475.1. Lineage (NCBI taxonomy): Eukaryota > Metazoa > Chordata > Mammalia > Carnivora > Felidae > Prionailurus > Prionailurus bengalensis. The sequence continues at coordinate 44,645,976 of NC_057354.1, read as the reverse complement.
GTTCCGCTGCACTGGCTGCATCACCTGGGAATGTTTGTTTCTCAATATGTAAGGGAATGTTCATTTCTCACAGTTTTTCTTTCCCTCCCGCTGATCAGACAGCACAGAGACGAGGACCAGTCCTCTGAGATCGTTTTTTGATCAACATCTCTTCATTTTGGTTTTCGTGTAGAAGACCTTCTCCTTGACCTTCCCTTCCTTCCCTACCTGGTATCCCATGGCTGTTCCACTAGTTAGTTGATCCCATCAACTTCTCAGCCAAATTATCACAGTGACGTAAGGTGGGATTTGGAGGTGAGGACCTCATGGCTCTTCTGAGAGCTGACAATGGTGTCTTTTATTGAGCATTTACCATGTGGGCCGACTCCTGCTTAATGATGAACATGTTAACGTTTCATCCTTATGGTGATGCTAGGTGGTAGGTGGGCTTACACCCACCTGCTCCATAGATTTGAAAGCAGGCTCAGAGGAGCAATAAAGTCACTTCTCCAAGATTTCACAGCCAGCAAATGGCAGCGTCAGGATTCAAACTCTGGCCAGTCCTGTTCCTGGGCCCACGTTCTTTCTAAAACAGAATTCTTCTCCCTCTGCAAAGACTTCAGGGACTTCACAAACTCCTGAGGAAGAGAGGTGGATTGTCTTGGCAACCTCCAAGTGGGCAGGAGACAAGAAAAAGCAGAAGGAGGTGCCAGCACCCAGAATCATCATGTGGGCTACAAGGTTGTGGTGGGTTCTTCTCTCCATGATGGTGCAGAGTTGCGAGACGAGCTTGGCAAAGACCTTCCAGAGGGAGTAAAGCGACTGATACCAGCACATGCTAAAGTTCAGGAAGCAATCTGCCTTCTAAGCAGGCATCCTAACCAAGCCAGTGATTAACTGCATTGCTAATATATTATGAATACTAGTGAATCCAAGCCACTTCATATGTAATTAGTTGCATGGCATTTACTAGATACTTCCTAGTCACTTGTTTCATTTCTTTACGTTGCTTCTCCCCCTTTGGGCTTGCCTTTCCATCAGGCGGCAGGTACAAATGACTAATGAACTAATGACAACACGAATAACGGCCAGCCTAATGATCATACTGCTAATGGTGACAATGCTAATTAAGAGAGTGTGAATGGCAACAGCTTCTTCTGCAGGATGTGACTATTCATCTCCGGAGGGCAACAAGAAGACGGCGGACACAGACGAGATCCAGGGAAGTGCAAACAGCACTGAAGGCGTAGATGGAGACTCGTTTTTTTTGTTTTGGGTGATTTTTTTTTTTTGCACTAACTATATTTATAAGAGGTCTAAAAAGCATCATATTGTGGGTCCACAGAATCTAAGGTCAGACATGATGGATCAAAAGGATGAGAAAAAAGAACATGTCAGTCTATCAAGTTGGGGAGAGCTCAATCACCACGTGTGGACACAGCTGTCCAGGAGCTCCAGAAGTACCCTTCACTTGGGGGCTCTGGAGCTAATTCCTGATGAGATTGACGTGTCCCTCTGCCTGTCACCCACAAGCGGCAAGCCCACTAGGCAACCTGGACAAATCATTGGCATGAAATGACAGCAGTTAGAAACAGGCAGTGGAGAACAGCAATGCTGTGCCATGGGCCTCCTGCAGAGGCTCTCCAGTCTGCATTAGAGAGATGGGCAGGGTGGGAGGCCCTGGCCGTCTGACTAGACAACAGAGGGGCCTCAAAAAGGGTGTGAAAGAAGGTTCAAAGAGTGTTCCTTAGCCCTTCAAACCAGCCCACCACCTCCAGTAGAGCCTGTGGCCCCCACAGTGAGGCACATCACTGCATCACCAAGCTCCTCATCACCAAGCTCCTCAATATTGCAAGCAGAGTGCCGTCAATGGGCTTCTCGAAGGTGCTTTTCCTAGAAGATGTTTAAAGTGTGTTTGGGCAGAGCTCAGGATCGTGCTGTTCCTGAACAAAATTCCTAGGAGGGAACTAGGACAGCGAAGCTGGCAGACCCTTGGGAGCTGTGGCACTGTCCCAACTGCCAGAGAGCCTCGCACTTGGCTGACTTCTTGGGTGTCTTCCCAAGGCTTTCCAAAACAGATACCAGACCCCATGACACTCCCTGGAGTGGAACAGTCTCCAAAGATAAAATGCAGGCATGCAAAGCCCCTTGTGACGCCAAAAGCAAGCTAAGTCAACATGTAAATAAACTGCTTGATGGCTATAGCAAAACTGTCCTATGCTGTGATGACAGCAAATGGTTTTAGCAGAAAAAAAAACTATCATTTCCCATCTCTGTCTCTGTCTCTCCCTTCCCCCACTCTTATTTACTCTATTGCCATGGAGTCAAAGCCATATCTTAAATTGTTTTAGGTCATTCCAGTTCAGATCGTGACATTCAAAATGAGTTTGACACGTTCAGATTTGTAGACTGCACCTCCAGGCTAGTTAATTACTTATGTGGATCTGGGTGCTCTCTACTCCATCAACATGGAGACCAAATAATGGTGCCTGACGCTTTCCAGTTCAAGTTGGGCCAGCCTCCTGACATGAGACCCAACGTTACTGCTGCCCGAGACCACTGGCCCCTGTGTTGGTGGTGCTCCAGCAAGACAGGCCCGTGCCTCGCCTCCGTGCTGTCCCCTCCAGCCCCATGCCACCTTCTGCTGTCAGTCTTACCTGCCCAGCAAAGAGCCCGCAGACACCAATGATGCACAGGATATTGAACACTGCAGAGCCCACGATGGTCCCAACTCCCACGTCACCCTTGGTGATGAAGACCCCTGAAAGAGACCTGATGTCAGCCTGGCTGTTGTGGCTGGTTCAATTCTGATGTGGGTGTGGGAGAGTTTTCAGAAGTGCTAGACTGTTCTCAGAGTCCACAGAAAATAGCCAAGGGGTGGGGAGAGAGTTTTAAAATCTGCATTAGGGACTCTTCCACAGGCCCATTGCCACAGGATCTGGGACACCTTCATGCAAAGTGAAAGCATCACTTCAAAAAAATAACAGCAAACACAGTGGGTGGGAAGGGAGTGTTCTGCTCCTTGGGGTCTTGAGATTCTTATCTCTTATTAGCCAACCCACTGGAAGGCTGTCTGTCCCCACAGTCCTTGTCCTTAAGAGAAGGCAGGGCTGAGATGTCCCTGGGTCATCACCTACCTATGACGGATGTGAACAGCTCTGGGGCCGAACTCCCTGCTGCCATGAACGTGGCTCCAGCTACATCTTCACTGAGGTGCAGGCGCTACAGAGGAGCAAGGACAAAGCATAGATGAGTCAGGATTCCCCTGGGAACAGAGGCCACCGATGACTCCCAAGGTCTCAAGCTCAGGTCCTCCCATCCATCCTGAGCTTGGTCTTTCCTGCACATCCCCTGCTGGGCCACACCTCCTCTGGCCATCCTCCTCGAGGGGACAGGATGAGGGAGGGGGCTGCATGTTTCTGTGAGTTAAAGGCTCTTGACAAGATCTAAGAATTTCTAACCTAGAAGCCCCCAGTTCTGTGCAAGTAACAGGGGGTATAGGGTGGGCTGATGTGAGGTATGGTGGGCATCTGCCTCCTTTCTAAAGGGTATGCCACCCACCTCCCACCATGTTGCCAAGTATCCTTATTGCTTAAGAGATGGCCAAATCCACATTTTTATGCAAAAAAATTGATTTGTTTCAATACCATGCCTCTCTCGGGCTAAAATGAGGCTCATGGCAATCAGCTTGCAAGTCTTGATTCTAGAAGGATACAGCAGCTTTGGGGGTGGAGAGGTCACCCTCCTCTAAAACCCATCCTTCATCATTAATGCAGTCTTGAAGCCCTGAGGTAGGGAGAATGCGGGGTGGCGTTGAGGCTGGGTGGGAAGAATGATACCCTGCCAAGATGTCCTATACAATCACTGTCTGTTAATCCAAAAAGTGATTTGCAAGAAGACAAGAAAAATATATATTAGAGGCTGGTTTAGCCTTTCTGCATTCCATCATGACCCAGAATGTTAGCGGCTGGCTGTCAGTAAATAGCCAGTTCTTTCTTGGGTCCCAGCTAGGAGATGATAGTCAGTCCCTCTTCGCACAGGCACGGACAGCTGCACTTCCCTGCTCAGCCATGGAGGGGCAGCATGGGCTCGGCCTAGGCCACTGGCTCCACTGGCCAGCAACAGGCTGCAGTAGGGGCCCTAATGGAGCACTGTGATCTGGAATCCTGGGGATCCCTCGCTCAGGACTGAACAGCTCCGCCGCACATGGGGTTCTGAGAAGAGTATAAGATGGAGGTACTGATACCTCAAGCTGAAAGGTGTGGCTGTGAGGGGTGCAGGTGAGTCCCCAAGGCAGGGAGTTCCAGAAGGTAACCTAACACAGAGCTCACGCCACGTGGTGGTCTGCCAAGACTTGCCATGAGCCTGAGCCTGGTACTGCTGTGTCCATTCCAGCTCAGAGCCCCTGCTGGGGCATTAACTGTGGAGTCCACACCTTGAGCTCACCTCCGGTTCCTGTCTCTCTCATCCACTGAGTTTGCGTCTTCCTCCAGGTCTCCTTCCATCTCCCCCTCTTTTATCCCTAATTCACCTGGGCCCTGGCAACATCTCTCTGGATGCTTAGAATCATCAGCTAGGGATGCGAGATCTTCTGCCTCTGGATGCCTCTATCCATCAAAAGCCTTCCCAGCTCCCTCCTGAGCCCTGGTAACTATTGATGCCCCAGCCTCACATTCCTCAGGATTCCCCATGTGCCGATTCCAGCCCTGGGCTCTCCTCTCTTGGTCCTGGGGCTCAGACTCTTCTTTGCACAAATCCTTCCTTGAAAGGTGTTGCCTCCAAATGTGAAAAATCCCTCCAAGGGCTGCTCCAGTACTGCTCCCTGCACAAGCCCTTTCCTGACCCCCGTGGCCCAATCAAGCTCCCCCTCCCCTTTCCTCTCTCTGTACTTTCCAACTTCCCAGCACTTCCTCCAGCACTCCCGGTTTGTATCACCCTGGAGCTGCTCTGCACCCCACAGCCCCTGGATGGCAAGGATCATGCTGTATTTCATCTCATTTCCTTCCCCAGGGGGTGTGCTTGCCAGTGCTATGGATTTCATCTCTCCTGAGTAGAAAACATTCTGACAAGAATATGTACATTTCTAGAACAGGCTCTTAAATCTGCTATAAAAAAAAAAGTCATGTGGGAAAGAGACTACTCTTCTGTGCATAATGAATAGAGCACCAAGCGGTGGTATTTCAGAGATCACAAATGACCCCAGTTACAGGTGCGCTTCCTCTCCTGCTACATAAGGTGACCTGTATTCCGGTTACATCACTTTGGACAAAGGACTTCCACACGTGTCCTCTGTCCATCTAAGATGCAACCTTATCATTTCCTTCTACTTCCACCGAATAAAAGAACCACTCCCAGGGCCCCTCCAGGGTTCCTGTGGAAAGATTCTCTTTTATTTATTTATTTATTTATTTATTTATTTATTTATCTATCTATCTATCTATCTATTTTATTTATTTATTTATTTATTTATTTATTTATTTATTTATTTCAGTACAAAAACCAAAGAGACTTCCAGGATGTAGAAGAAGCTACTTAAGTTATTGGTCTCAAAGTGTGGTTTCTGGACCAACAGCCTCAGCATCCACCTGGGAACTTAACAGAAATGCAACTTGTGTCCTCTGCTGCCCCCCTCCCCCCCCCTCCAAGAACTAATGAATCAGACACATGGGCGGGAAGGGAAGGGGAAGGATGACAAAATCTGAGAACGACATGAAGAAACGAGTCCCAGATGGGAGGTGTGTCTGGGAGAGATCCTTTCTGAAAACAGGATTCTGAATTAAAAATAAAATAAAGTGGAAAGCTTCCAGATAAAGGAAACTACATTTCAGAACAGACAAGGAAATGAAAGAGGAGAGAGAATGAAAGTGTTCTAAATACGCTGAATATCTTCTGATGAACGGGATTTAACTTGGTCTTCAACCTGGTGTTCACTGGGCTGATTTCGAACAGAGTCCCTTTCCTTTTCTCTGTGGCCAGTTCTTTCATCTTCTTGCTTTTTGGGTCTCTGCTTGGAGCATTTCTGTACATGTGCAGAGAGGAAGGGTCATGGAGGGGTGTAGATGAAGATTTAGCACACTGTGAAGACCCCACAAGAGAGAGTCATGGGAGCAGAAGGAAACTGAGGAGAGGACGATGAGGGGCACAGAGAGAGAAAGGAGGAGCAGGATTTAAAAGAGGAAAAGAAGGGGCACCGGGGTGGCTCAGCTGGTTTAGCGTCTGACTCTTGATTTCAGCTCAGGTCGTAATCTCACGGTTTGGGAGTTCAAGCCCTGTATCAGGCTCTGCTCTCTCTCTCTCTCCCTGCCTCTCCCATGCTTGCACTCTCTCTCTCTCTCAAAATAAATAAATATGCTTTAAAAAAGTGGAAAAGAAGACAGGCAAAGTCAAACACAAATAGCACCATGAGTTGCCTCTAAAAGGAGCAGGGAGTGCTGGTCGTTTGGGTTAAAGGCCAACTACGGGTCGGTACCCTGACATTTTAAGCAGGCTGTTGGAGCTTTTGGGCTAATACTGTTCATTGCTCAGAAGCATGCTGATGCCTGGTGTTCCCCCCTCCAGGGGTGGGGGTGCCAGGAGGGTTTCCCAGGACCTTGTTGAAGGAGGCTGGAGCAACACTGTTAGATGACCTACTCAGACATGCTCAGAATACAGGGCACGTACCTCACAGATCTTTTCCAAGGAGGGGACAAAGAAGTCATCACACACAATGGCCAGTGCGTAAAACATGTACATGGCCTGGAAGAGAGGAAAAAAGGGGTTAAAGTCAGAGTCAAAGCAGAGCCACGGGGTGAGGGTCTGGACATCCTCTACATCAATAACACTCTCTGACATCATGGACTCAATATCTTACTCAAAGTACAAAAACTGTAGTGCTTGGGAGGCCCTCCATGATATCACCGCTCCTCTCTGACCTCATCATCTACCACTCTCTTCCTTGTCCACCAAATGTACTATGGATGACTGCCTCAGGGCCTTTGCACCTGCTGTTCCCTCTGCCCCAAACATACTTCCCTCAGATGACCTTGGCTCATTCCATCATGTCCTTCAAGTCCCTGGTTCAATGTCAACCTAAGCAAGAGGCCTTGGACTCCCCTCCCTCCCATTTCTCTCTATTCACCTTATCCTGATTTTTCATGACATATTATATGTTAAATTAATTTGTTTATTGTCTGTCTCCCTCACTAGAAGTCCACAAGGATATGAACTTTATCTGTCTTATTTGTCCCTAATACAGGGCACAGGGCCTGGCGCATAGCAGGTGCTCAAAAAATATATGTGCAATGAAGGAATAAACACATGAATACTTCTAACTGAGGTCATTCACTCTGCTGTTTCCTACAGGACAGGCTCCACAATCTTACTTCCTGTCAGCGAAAACCAGGGAACACCCTGGAATTCTAACCTCCTGGGCATAAATCACCCATTTAACCCCAAGTTTCCTCTCTAATTGATGAAATTTTATTTGGATTCCATCACTGGTTGACCACCTAGCATCCATCCTCCACTCCTTTCTAATGGGACCTCAATTTCATCCCAATATCCACCATAACCCATGGGAAGGTGACCCCACCCTTTCCTCTAGGAGTAGAACTGACTGGCCAATCAGTGTGCAGTATTTCCCACTGATGGCTACTGGTTCAGGAGCGGACATGTGACCTGGGCTGATCCAATGAAATTGTAGGAAAGGTTTTATAGTCCTTGCCAGTGGCATCCATTTTTCACCCTCTGGCGCTGGTTATGGGCTGGGGGTCCTGGTTGCCCCCTGGCAGCCATATTGAGGGAAATGGGACTTGAAAGGAAATTGACCCTGAGTCAACTTCATGGTATTACCAAGTTGTTGAGCATGTGGTACTAAAGCATACCTGCCTCCAGATTTTGTAATAGAGCATTTAGACCAGTTTGATTTGGGAGTTTTCCTGTTACTTGCAGCCCAAAGCATCAAATGGGTATAGCTGCTCATCTTTCAAGTTCCAGCATCCTCAGCAGTGACATGCTTTCATGTTTTGATCTCTCAACATCGTTTCCTTTTGAGAATTGCTCCACTGCACAGACCTTCAGTCACACATTCCCCATACCCGTCAGCACAGGGCACAGGCACATGACCCAGGCTAGCCACCAGGACACCCCATTCTCTGTCATGGAGTAGTGGGTGAGCAAAAGGTCTGAAAGGGGGCCAATGAGGGACTGGCAGAGAAGCTGGAAGAGGAGGGCTCTCTGCTTATGAGATACAAACACTGCCTGAGTCCGGAGGCAGCTGCCATACAGAGGGAGCTTGCTGGAGAATGTAGTTCATACAGTAAGAAGCCCAACCAAGAGATGGGACAGACAGACTGGCACACACACACACAGACACACACACACAGACACACGCACAAAATGGTGTTCAATGACACCCCATGAACTCTGGACCCAGCTCACCCCTGAAATCGAGGTGGACTTTCCAATTTCATGAACTAATAACATGCCTTTTACACTTATGATGACTTGAATGGGATTTCTGTCACTTACAGCTGTCCTTCATGAAGCTTTTTGTAGCAGCCCGAGCATGAAATGATCTCTCTGGCCTCTGACTCTTGGCTGTGGCACCAATTTAGCCATCCCTCCCCCTCTTTATGAACTCATTTTTCCTTTTCACACATAGGTGTTTGGGCTCTCCAACCAGACTGTAAGATTCTAAAAAACATCTTAACACTTGATTATGTGGAATTATCAGATGAGTGAATGAAAACATATTCATTCCAAAGTGCTGCCTATAATAAATTATCAAAACCCAACACAATATACCACAGGAGATGGGTTATATAAACCATGGTTCATCAATCGATGAAATCCTGCTAAAAGAGATGATTTAAGTCCACAGTTAATGACAAGAAAAGGCATTTACTATACACTGCTAAATGAGAAATATTATAAAATAATGTGTACAATCTTTTTTGTTATTATCTATGCATTAAGGCATACACACACACACACACACACGCACACACTTGTGCAAGTATATTTGCATATAAGAGTTTGTAAGACCACACATTAAAGTAGTTTTTCCCTCTGTTGGTATGACTCTGTTTTTATAATTCCTATCTATATTTTCTGATATGTCCACCTTGAATTTGTATTTCTTGTGTGAATTTTGCAGGTGGTGGAGATTTTAGAGCAAGGACTCTGTCTTATAGTTTTCTAATCGCCAAGGAGCCTGGGATGTCTGGCATGCAGAGACACCTTAAAAATAACTTTCATTGATTGGTCTATTCATAATCTGTACAAAATTATTTGTCTGTGGATTTGGGGGAAGAAAATGTCAATTTTTACAAAGTTAATGCTTTATTTACATCTTGTGGATGAGTCAGAATATACACTCCCAAATTTCAGTGGACTCAAACCCTCTTTTGCTGTATGGCTTGGCTGATCCAATGATGCGCAGGCTTTATCATTATCTTTGAAAGAACAGCCAAATGTAGTCATTGGAATACAGAATTGTACATTTGTGAATTAACCAAGATCTAAATAAACTGTCTCTAGCTGCCATACTCAACTCAACTCACTGAAATAGCCAAGTCCATAAACCATCTTTCTATGTTCCAATATTACATATCGATCCTGTCATGAGGCTAGAAACTTCATCTAACATATTGCAAATCAACACTTGGAATGGGTTGGGAAATGAATAGATCTTCCAGGCTCTCTGTGATTTCAAGGGTGATGGCTACTGAAAGCCACATTAGTTCTCATGCACAAGGCAGTGTGAGGCCCCTGCCTTGATCAGGCACCCTGTGTGGCAAGGCACCTCTGGACATCTGGAGGGGTCTGCCAAGCGATGGGGCTCCTTTCCAGCCACAGAGCACCTCCTGGCCTGCCACTTTGCTTACAAGAAATTCTGCTCTAATTCCTGCCATGTTACCCACTGGAAATCAGTTTCCCACTGGAAAAGCAAACAAAATAGAACAAGGTATTGGTGGGGGGAGGTTCTGTGCATGTAGCAGAGTAGGAAGGATAAGGAAATCAGTACCTTCTGCTCATTTTTGCTGTGAACCTAAAAATGCTCTAACAATGGATCTTCTATTACTACTACTAATAAGTTTCAAAAACTAAACAGAACAAAGGAACAAAACAAATGTATGAAGTCAACTTTTAGATGCAGGAAGCCTACTGATATTGATGGTACTATCAGTACAACTGGCCTGAGTGTTTTAGAGTGAGGCATTTTTGTATTAATTTGGCCATTCCTATATTTCCAAAGGATATAATACTATAATTGGGGATAGTGACTAATAATAATATTATTAATTTTTGCCACTATATGTTGGGCCAGGAACTCCAGGCATGCTCACTCCAGATACTTTACAGGGACTGTCTCAAATAATTTCTCTAACTCCTGTGGGAGGCAGGGTGTTACTGGCCCCAGGTCCCAGATACCTCTGAGAGTACAGTAGCGAATCCAAGGACACACGGCTAGCAAATGGCAGGCCTTGGATGTGACCCCAGGACTCTCTGAGCCTTCCTGCCGAGGCCAGTTCCACACAGAGGACATTCCTGAACTGCTGTCCAATCAACACCTTCTATGTTCACTTGGCCTACTAATAAGTTCACTTCTCCAACCACACGAGAGAGAGGGACAGTTTCAGAATCCCAGCCAGCCACCTCTGGGGGTTGCCAGTCAGAGCCACTGATGTTCTTTGTTATTTATTTTTATTTTAGAAGTTCAATTCTGATTATATAAATATACCATTTACATAAATGTATCAATGTGATCAGCATGAACAGGAGTAAACCCTAGTTACCTCTTTATTTTTAGTGGCTTCCCATTTTCCTCTATAAATAAATGGACCATCAACACTGCTACAGTGAACACCTTTACTCATATATCCTTTTGCATTTCTAGGACAGACTTCCAGATGTGGAATTGCTGGGTGACGTTCTTTTTCAGTAGTATTATTTTTACAAGGTGCACTAAAAAATACAAGACAGACTTAACCCCTCAAAAATATTCAAGGTGATCCTTGGAATGGTGGATGTGTTGCGGCACACCCAGAAATCTGAGCCTCCGGCCTGGCTACAACAATCAGAACAAGCAAATGTGGGATGCTTTCCGGAAATGATGAGTGAGGGGTGTCTGCAGAGGAGAGGAGAGGAGGGGTCTGTTTCAGTTTCAACTCCAAGCTCACAACCACAGGGCCTTCACTTCCCTTGGAACTTATCAGGGCCCTCCCTGTGGGAATCTGTACGTTGGCACTGATTATGTGCTGCCTGGACCGTGAGCCATGTTTTAAGTCCATGTACCTGGCTGCTCTTCTTTTTCAGGGCAGCAACTATGCTCTTCCCACATTCATATCCACCCAGTCTCAGGGCGGGCTTGCACAGAATGAGGGAACTAGTTTATATGAAATGAATGAGTCCAAGCAGGAGGTACCCAGAGAGTAGCTGGTGTCCCCTTTAGAAAGAGAGGTAGCCTGGAGCCTTGAAGGAAGCCCAGGATGGAGTAAAGGACCTCGTGTCAAATCCCACACTTGACACTTCCAAGTTGTGGTGACCTTGAGTGACTCTCCTGACCTACATAGCCTTCAACATGAGACCAATCACACCATCCGCTTGAGTTAACTTATGAGAGGGAGTACTGTGGGGGGTACACGGACACAGAGGAGCAAAGGGGCTTGGGCGTGACCAAGCACCTCATGTGACAACAATAATGCTGTGAGATTGTGCCCCAGCGGGCCTGCTGGAGGAGGACAAGAGACATGCAGAGCAGGGTCAGGAGGACAAGGGGCATGTGGAGCAGAGCCAAGTCACCCTCGTCCTAGCAGAGGCTGCCAGATATCAGTTGACAAGCAGCTAACCCCAGACATGGGTCAACTGATCCCCAGTGTTCAGCTGAACCCAAAAGACCCAGAAGCTAAAGAAACGTGTACTGTTGTATGTCACCGAGGTTTTAATTGTTGTTTTTTAAGTAGGCTCCAGACCCAATGTGGGGCTTGAACTCATGACCCTGAGATCAAAAATCGCATGCTCTACCAACTAAGCCAGCCAGGGGCCCCTGTTGCTGAGGTTTTCGGGCCATTTGTTATACAGCATTATTAGGGCAACAGGCAACAGATACAGCCAAGATGATACAAACAGCCATGGTGAAAACAACAATAATGAGAAGTAACTTCCAAGTTCTGAGTGACAATATGCGCAGCTTTTCTAGTCTCCTTGGAACTAGCCATGATCCTATGACACAGCTCGGACCAATGAGAAGAAGGCACGGATGCAACAAAGTGACCCTTTTTTTTTCTAGCTCTCAACTTGGATGTAGTGTCTGGGGCAGCAGCAGCCATCATATGACCATGAGACAACAAGCAAGAAGATACACAGCAGCACAAACGGGATGGCAGAGCTCTGAGGATGCCATTCGCGGGCTGATCCAATGTCAAGAATCATCTTTCTCTGTGCCGCTTCTTGGGTGAGAAAATGAAAAATGAACCCCCATTTGCCTCTATGGCCATTAGTCAGGTTTCCCCCACTGGTGGCCACAAGCCTCCCTATCTGATTATGGGTGGAGATATTCATTCTGCCAGGCGAGGCTAGCAAAGGGGGCCAGAGAAGTCTTCACAGAGGAAGTGGCCACTAAACTGGGATTCTGGAAGATAAATACCATCTCATCAGGTGGTTTCAAAGGCTGACTGGGACTAATAAAACCAGAGAAACGCTGGCCATAGTAAACTGTGAAGCACCTAAGGTAACAGGAAATCACCGTGGCCTGTGGCTTAATGGAGGTGAACAGGCTCTAGCTGAAATGTCAATATACATAAGCGTTTCTGAATTGTGAGGGCAAATGTCTCTGAACAGTGCTACATTAACCCTGCTGCTTTATGTGGCATCTACAGTCAGCGGTTTTCACAGACAATTTCCTTTTACTACATCATCTGCTCTCACGTTGCTGTCTTTAATTTCAATGAAGGTGGTGCTGGACAATCAATTCCTAAGGAAGATCTATAGAACTCTGGCCTTGGTGGAAATTGTTCTAAACCTCCCGGGGAATATGGTTTGAATATTAACCAAAAAAAAAGATTTCCTTTTCCCTTCTCTGTATTTTTCATAGTTTCAAGCGATAGTTTCTTCAAGTAAACTTGGAAAACACAACAACAACAATTGTATTTCTTTTAAAAATCACCCCCCCCCCCCATCACAGCTTGAATGTAATGGCCCCATGATGTCTTGGTGAGACTGACGTACATTGTCACTTCTGGGTTCTGTCACCACTACAGTTGTGATTCTCCTGGAAATACTCACTCTCCCTAGTGACTAGAGAGGGAGACTCTGAGCTTCCAGCCAGACTAGGGTTCTGCATAAGAGGATTTGGGGGGGAGGGCATCAGGGAAGAGGAATGTAGCAGGTGACTATGTGCCCCCTGGTCCTATCATATTCTTTAGGTCTTATTAATTTAGAACACCCCATAGTGTCTTGAACATCAGAATCTGCGTCGATTTGTTCGAAGAGCATTGATTTACCCTTACACAAAGTGGTCAAGAAGTGCTAGGGCATTATCACGCCCTGGGCGCCCTCTCGCAATGACTGATGGGAGCTGGTGTATCTGTACCCCAACTCCCCTGCCCCTGGAGTGGAGAAACCACTCTGTCTCCTTGGGCTCCCCAGGTGACTAAGCTTCAGGTGCCCACCCTGTTGCAAGCTTGATGACCCATCTTTTATTAGTGATCCTCCCTTCTCTGCCCCACTTCCTACTGCACTACTGATGTTTCTCTTTGCCCCTGGATAACAACTTGCATTCCAACCCTGGTCTCAGAGTCTGCTTCTGGCAGAGCCCGAATTAAACCAAGAATGAAGGGGGTTAAGGAAGATCATGAAAAGAATGAAATGCAGTTTGCAGTCAAGACGGGCCACTCATAGAAACAACTGTTTTCTAAAAATCCGGAGGGACTAGTGTAAAAGCATGCAATTCGAAGACATCCATCTCAAATAAACACACTGCCAGCTACACAACTAGATAAGGGGCCAGGCTGCCCCACCCATGAAGTTCCGACTTTAGAAAGCTCTGGATGACCTACACGACTTACTGCATGAGGGACTCTGCTTCTCTCTTCCCATATCCTAATTCCCGCTCTTATGCTTTGAATTCACCAATAGAGAGTAAGCCTGTGAAACTCTAGGCATCCCATCCTCAACTCCAACGAAGACAGAGCCCCAGGTGTGTGCTCCCTCACCATGCCCCTCACTGTGTGGCTCTGGTATACCATGGACCCTCCAGAACCTCTAAGTGATAAAATCTTAGTTTTCCAAAGTTCCCTGATGGTTGTTGCCATTCCTGAGGGATGTTTTACATTCATAATAAGACCCACAAGGGTCATAAGAGACTCTTAAATATGGAGAACAGAGGATTACTTGGAGGGGTTGTGGGAGGGGGGATGGGCTAAATGGGTAAGGGGCATTAAGGAATTTACTCCTGAAATCATTGTTGCACTAAATGCTAACTAGGATGTAAATAAAAAAATTAATTAAATAAAAATTAAAAAGAAAAAAAGCCCACAAGGGCCAGTTAGGTCATGACACTGGCTCCCACTGGGGAAATGTCTGTGAGGGCTTCCCACAGGTATCTGGGGACCAGGTGCTGCCCCAGGCACCCCTAGAGGACAGAATCACTGTCTGTAGGTTGAGACCAACACAAAACAGGAACTCTATCTGAGTCCCAACCCCAGGGTCATTTTGTCAGTTGGCACCATGAAGGTCTTTGAAACCACTGTCAACTGAAAAGGGTGAAGGTCTTTGAAACCACTGCCAACTGAAAAGGTTTCTTTTGCAGGAACTCAAATGCTAAAGGAAATGCGAATGTTAATGTACCTGCTCCATTAGCATACATCTTATAATTATGTTTCTTGAATTTCATGATGGCCAAATAGCTGATCAGTGTTCTTGGAGGTCATCGCACTGGGGTGACTACTTTGGAGCTTTGGGAATGAGACATTTGCCATCTCAGGAGAAAGATTTCAGTGGGAAAAGAACCATTGTTTCCCTGTGTGTTCTTCTCTGTCTGTCTCTCCCCATCCCTGTTACCCCAGAAGCCTCTCCCACGGTATCCACTCTGAGAGACTGGTTCCTAGGTCCCTAAGGAAGTCACTTATTTCTTTTGGTTGTCAGTTTCTCAAAAAAGTGGGGGTAATAACTGCCATTTCCCCTCACTATTTGTTAAGGGAAAGTTCTGGGGGCAGGTGTATGCCCCGGTGGGGGCATATGCACACGTGGGCCTTAGAGGAATCTCACTGGGTACCAGACACACATTCTTCAATGACCTCATAATGGTACAAGATGGGACACTGGGTTTAATCCAGCATCGGGTGGAAACCAAGTTCAGTAACTTGGGTCAGATTAAACATTTAGTAGGTGCCGGAGGCAGGATTTAAACCCAGGGACCTGCCTCCTGAGTCTGCGCTCCTAACCACCACGTCACATGGCATCTCAGGAAGAGAGGTCTCTTCATGTAAGGAACTTCCTGCCCTTTATATAAGGAACATTTACTCCTCTAACCTGTGCCAGGTCACAAATCCCCTTCTATGGAGACCTCCTGTGAGACAGGGGTTCTTAATCTGCGGTGTCTGAACCTCTCACCCCCCCGCCCCCAGACAGTACTCAGAACAACTCAGCAATTTGTTTATCTGGATGAGAACAAATCGCATCTTTGTGTTCACTAGTCTCTGAATGAAATTCAGCATTTCCTTCCACTAAGAATACAGGCAATAAGCCACAGCAGCACTGGCAAGACCTGGGAATATGGCCCTGGTGGAAATCACAGACCTTTCATATCACATCACCTGCACTGCAGAGACCACATACACGTTTGTCACTGCTTCAAAATAGATAGTTATCAGACCTGATGCTAGAATCTGTATTTAATGTATTAACAAAGAATCACTCAGGTTTCTAAACTGCTGTGTGCTTTAAAGTGTACCAGTATCATCTGGGAAATGCATACAAAATGAGGTTCCCCCAGTCCCACATCCAGAAGATCCTCTTAGCAGGCCCCTGGGTTCGGGCCTAAGGACCTGCATTTCTAATCAGCACCTGAAACAGGTGGTCCAGGTGTCCCCTGGTCTGTTTCTATGGGCCCCTAGTTGGACGCCTTGAGAGTGAGTCCAGAATAGTGTCCAGAATAGTCTAGAATAGTGAGGAGGCTTCGTGCCTCTGTCCGGGTTTGAGCAGCAAACAGAAGGCCACTCAAAAGGGTTTAACCAGAGAGAACTCTTTTTTTAACTGCAGAGAGTCTGATGAAGGGTTTCCCTGTAGTAGTACAGGCAGGGCAAGGGAACCAACAGAGAACGTAATGCACCCAGAGCCTAGCAACTCGAGAAGCTGTTCCCTCGTGGTGGCCTGAAGGTACAAGAGGAGGGGACCGAGTTGCTGCAGCCTCGTGAGTGGGGATGAGGCTCCTCACAGGGTGGAGGAAAGCAGCACTAGCCAGAGCCTGGAAAGCCAGGAGGGAGCAGGGAGGAAATGCCCGGACCTCTCTCCTGTCCCTCCCCAAAGGCACGGAATCTGGGAGATAAGGTCCTTAGAGGCTGGTCTTCTGGAGTCCAGAGTGGGGTAGAGAGAAGTAGACAAAGAAAATGGGGGTGCAGACAGAGAGTGATCACCCAGGAAAAATGGGGAGGGATGGAAAGGAGAAAGGGGAGCAACAAAGGGAGAGGGCAGCCAGAGGAGAAGAAGGAAGTGAAAAGGGGACAAAAATAGGTTCTCTTAAAGTCAACCGCACTTCATCCATGAAGACATCAGCCCTTTGTTGCTCCCTTCCCCTGCTGGGGATTTAGGAAGGCTCACAATAAAAACATGTACAATAAAATAATGGTACACACAAATAAGTAAAAGGCATCAGGACATAAGACAAATAAAAATGCAAGTAAGAAGTCATGATCAGGAAGAAAGAGAACATATATACAGTGCCATGAACTTTTTACCCCCCAGAGACACCCAGAATTGTAGGAGGACTGGAGGTCAGGCACATTCTAGCTGGCTAGGTCTGGACCCCCATGGGGGCTCCCTGACACACCCTTTTCTGGGGTCATAGGCTGAACTGTTCCCTCGGGCTTGGGGACCACTCCCATCTCTAAGTAAGCCTTTTTTTTTTTTCTTTTTCTCAACTAAGACAGAAGAGAGCAAACCTGATTGGGGGAGCAGAAGGGCGAAGTTCTCTGAAAGGGGATGGATCATTCTTTCTCCTTCTCTATCTCTATAGATGTATAATACATATTACTTATATTTGATATTTAAAAATTTAATTTTAACTTTTTTATTGTGGTAAAATATACACAACACAATGTTTACCATTTTAACCATTTTCAAAGTGTATAGTTTAAAGCCATTAAGAATACATACACTCATGGGGTGCCTGGGTGGCTTAGTCAGTTGGCTCGGGTCATGATCTCATGGTTTGTGGGTTCAAGCCCCATGTCAGGCTCTGTGATGACAGTGTAGAGCCTACCTGTATTCTCTCTCTCTCTCCCTCTCTCTCGATAAATAAACTTAAAAAAAGAATATTCACATTCAAATTCAGATTGTTGTAAAACCATTACCACCATCCATTCGAGAACTGTTTTGTCTTCCCAAACTGAACTCTGTACCCGTTAAACAGTAACTCTTCATTTCCACCCCCACCCCCACCCCCACCCCCAGGCCCTGGAAACCACCATTCTATTTTCTGTCTCTATCAATTTGACTACCATAGGTACCTCATCTAAGTGGACTAAGTATTTGTCCTTTTGTGACTGGCCTATTTCATTCAGCACAATGTACTCAAAGTTCATCCATGTGGTAGCAGGTGTCAGAATTTCTTTCCTTAAGGGGTGCCTGGGTGGCTCAGTTGGTTGAGTGTCCAACTTTGGCTCAGATCATGATCTCATGGCTTATGAGTTGGAGATCCGCGTTGGGCTCTGCACTGACAGCTCAGAGCCTGAAGCCTGCTTCAGATTCTGTGTCTCCTCTCTCTCTGCCCCTCCCCTGCTTGTGTGCTCCCTCTCTCTCTCTCTAAAATAAATAAATATTAAAAAAAGAATTTCTTTCCTTAAAAGCTGAAGAATATTCCATTGTGTACGTATGTATGTATGTATGTATGTATGTATGTCTATCTATCATATTTATCCATCAGTGGACATTTAGGTTACTTCTACCTTTTGGCTATTGTGAGTGATGCTGCTACGAACACAGGTGTATAATTGTCTATTCAAGCCACAGCTTTCAGGTTTTTTTGGGTAAATACCCAGTAACGGAACTGCTGGATCATATGGTAATTCTCTGTTTAACTTTTTGAGGAACCTCCATATTTTCCACAGCAGCTACACCATTTTACATTCCCACCAACACTGCACAAGGGATCCAATTTCTTTACATCCTCACCAGCACTTGTTATTTTCTGGGGTATTTTTTGTTTGTTTCATTTTGTTTTTTGACAGCAGCTATCTGAATATGTGTGAGGTGGTATGCGCAAGACACAGTTTTGGGTTTTGTTCGTATGTTCATTTCTGGCAAAAAAGTAAATAAAATCTCCCTGGAGCCCTGCAGTCAGGACAGGAGGCAAGTGTGAACAGAAGATGACAAATGTTTCCTTATTCCCTTGCAACCCTTTCCCCCAGCACACACACAAACTCCATAAAGCCCATTAGTTCTTTCCAAAGAAAAAGCCTTACTTGCCCAGTCATGAAGGATAATTTCCCTACGTCTATATGGACTTCCTTTCCAAATACTTCCTTTTCAAAGTCTTACCCAGAAGTCTTTGTTTAGCTTAGACAAGAACAGGCATAAAGTCAGGGCTGAGAGAAATGGCAGTGAAGGAAGGGGCAGATGCAGTGAGTGATGACGAGTTTGAGCATCTTGGTGTTGTCAGAGGCTGCTGCCTGGCACCATGGCCTCAACTGCCCACAGGGGTCCACAAGATGTAGGAATAAGTAGATGAGGTAGGGTCTGTGGCTTGCTGGACAGTGGAGTCCTATCTGAGGTGGACAGCCTGTGCTCTGCCTTGGCTAATGCTCCTTGAGGATATGTGCTCAGTGTGGCCAGAGATTCCGATTTTCTAAGAGTGAAACTACGAATCTGGACTTTAGGTAAAAATCTCCTGGTTTTGAGTAATGGAAACTAATGTAGTCACTCTGGCCTCACTGCCTACTCTCTCCCTTGCTGATTCGGCTCCAGGCATACTGGCCTTCTAGCCCTTGCATAAATAAACCTAGGCGGCTCTGAGTCAAGGCTCTTGCATTGGCTGGCCATTCTCTCCTCAGCCATTCACGTGACTCCTTCCCTCACTTCCTTCATTCTTTGCTCAGATATCACCCTCTTGGAACCCACCTTGACCCTACAACATGCCTCTCCAGCACCTCCCCTCTTCACCCTCCAAACTCTGTTCCACTATTTCTTTTTCCATTGTATGGATTATCTTCTAGCATGCCAAACAATTTACTTATTATGTTTATTTTACTGCCTGCCTCCTTCCTTAGAATATAGGCTCCATGAAGATAGGGGTCTCTGCCTGTCTCATCCTCTGATGTATTCTAAGTGCCTAGAATAGGGCTGGCACATAGTACATGCTCAATTAGGTACTGAACGAATGAATGATTGAATTCAACAATTGTAAAGCACTGAGCTGACCAAATTCAACTGTCAATAGTGAGAATGGTGATCTCAGGTCAGGTCCAACTGTCCATTTCTTTGATCAGGAAAATAATGCCCTGGGCAGTTAAATAACTTTTCTGCAGTTGCCCTACCATGATGGTCTGGCTTGTTCTGAAACTCCTGGCACTGGCCCAGTGGTCCAGGGTTCTTCCCACAGCATGATGCTCAAACTCAAGGTTCCCATCAGGGCTCAGATGAGGATGTATGACTCTTGTCCCTTAGGTCTTTCCTCATGTGGAAATCTAAGATAATAGGCACCATCTTTCCACCTTCTTTCCAGTTTCTTCCAGTAGACAGAAACTAACTACCTGGTGGCTGAATGAACCCATATGTGAACTTTAAGAGCCCCACACCAAGGTGCCCCCCCATACCTCCAGCCTAGAGTCTGTGGTGATGACAATACCAACAACATCCAGATGGCACACCAGGGCAGAGGTTTGGGACAGTTTTGTTCACTTTTGTATCCCCTCTCTTACATCAGTGCCTGACACTCTTTCTGAGATGTTTCTTGGAGGAATGCATCAATGAATGAATGAGCTCTTTCTATGGGCCGACCCTAGGCTCAGTGTGTAAAATGCATTAGCTCATTTCACCCTCCCAATAACCCACATACAGAAGTTGGCCCTATAGTATTTCTATTTTATAGAAGAGGAAACTGGGGTCTGGAGGGAATAAGAAACACATCTTATTAGCAGAGACAGTAATCACTCAAATCTATTGCTGTGTGACATCAAAGCTCCTAATCTTCATCACATGGCCTCCACTCCCAGTGGACTCCAGGAAGTAAGGATGGAAAATTACCTACCTGCCTGGTAGCCATTCTACCCATTTAAACATGAAACTTAGTATTAAAGAGCAATCTTCCCCCAGGTAGTATCAACTAGTCCAAAGGAAAGGGTTCCTGGATATTGGCTGTGTTCACCAAAAGAAGACCCTCAGGGGAGAATCCATATACAATGGGAGACTGATAAGGTAGTAGAGGATCCATGGACAAGGAAGGAGAAGAAACCAAGGGAAGGTGTGATGCCAGATGACACCTACTCTCAGCCTCATCCTGCACAGAACTCTGGAGTAGAGGCTGCCCCACAGACTTGGTCTTGCCTTAAAACAAAGGATCTGGGCATCCATACTACTGTACCAACCAGTCATTGTGGCTATTTGCCACCCCAGAGAATGCAACTTATCAGGCACTTGCTACTCAGCGCACCCTGGTGAAGTAGGCCTAGCAGCCCAAGATCTTAAAAGGTCACAGGGGTGAACCATGAGAAGCTCATGTGTGATCCATGAGACCCAAAGGCCACAAACTTATAAAGAGGACTCAGGTTGATCTGATGGGAGTACCACCATGTCTGCTAAATGTGTGAGCAAAGTATTTGGTATTAAAGCTAAACACAGAGCTATTCACTAGATTCTATCAGAGCTTAGAGCAAGGACACCTAACCTACATTTTAGAGAGTGAGAAGAAGGTTATGGGAAGACTCTCTGGAGGAGTTGACGGTTACATCATGTCCGAAAAGCCAAGCAAAAAAGTCAGGAAAGAAGTGGCTAAACAAGGGAACAGCATGAATAAAAGCATGGTGTCACAAATAAACACAGTTTGCTTTAAAAATGACAAATTATTCATTATTGCTGGAGTGTAGATTGTGGGTGAGAAAGCAGATGAAGAGGCTGTAGAAATAGGCAAAGGGCAGTTTGGGGAGGTTCTGGTACTCTGGGCTGATATTTGCATGCATAAATGCAGACTGTCTGCCTTAAACAGGAATCACTGTTGACTCTATTAGCTGAACACTATAATGATTAAAGTGGCTTTGATGATGGCGATGATAGTAATAACAGTGATTATGATGTGATCATGGCAGGGACAATAATAATTATGGTGATAATAGTGACTGTGATGATAATATTGATGGTCAGAGTGGTGGTGATGGTGGTGGTGATGGTGATGACGATGATATGATGATGGTGTCTTGGAGAGGTAGTGATTTGATAATGTGATGATGATGACAGTGGTGGTACGGATAGTGACTGTGATACTGATGGTGATGGTAAGGATGATGATGGTGACAGTGGTGATGGTGGTGGTGGTGATAATGTTGATGATGGTGATGCTGCTGCTGCTGATGGTGGTGGTGGTCATGGTAATGATGATGAAGATGGTGATGATGATGTCAGTGATGGTGGTGGTGATGAATGATGATGATGGTGATAATGATGGTGATGGTGGTGGTGATGGTAATGATGATAATAAAGACAATGATGGTGGTGGTGATGAATGATGGTGATGGTGGTGTGATGGTAATGATGATAATAAAGACAGTGATGGTGGTGGTGATAAATGATGGTGATGGTGATAATGATGGTGATGGTGGTGGTGATGGTAACGATGATAATAAAGACAATGATGGTGATGGTGATAATGATGGTGATGGTGGTAGTTATGGTAATGATGATAATAAAGACAATGATGGTGGTGGTGATGAATGATGGTGATCGTCATGGTGGTGATAATGATTTGACCATGTGATAATGATGATGACAGTGGTGGTGATGATAGTGACTGTGATATGATGATGACAGAGACAATGATGATGATGACGGTGATGAAGAGACAGACAATGATGATAATTATGACTGCTGACATTTATTGAAAATTGACCATGGGCCTAGAACTGCTTTAAAGCTTAATCTCTCAGCTACACCATGAAATGGAAACTATTGTCACCCCCACTTTTCAGACAAGAAAACTGAGGCAGAAAGAATATAAGCCCAAGATCACAAAGCCAGTCCATGACTGAAAATGGACTTCAGCTGCATTTGTAGGAGTCCAATGCTAGCTGGAACTCATGACTGTAACTCCAATTGCTTTCAGCAGTAGGAGGAGTGGTCTGAAGGCTCAGAATGCCAACTGGCTTGAAGATTTCTCAAGATCTTTCTTTCTTCCTTATTTCCTCCTTTTCTTCCTTTCCCATTTCTCAGTGACACCCCCACCCCACCCCTCCCTACTAAACACTAGTGGTACACTCTGTGGGAGTTCTCCAATCTCAGGCAGACGCTGGTTGACACCAGGCGTGTCTGCCGATAGTGGCCTCTTTCTCTTCAAGCTTGTTTGAGAAAATGAGGACAATGACTTCTCCCCTAGAGATGTACTGTAAATATTAGAGAATTCAACTTTTCTGGAGGACTTTGAAATTTCAAAAAATTTCCCAACTCTCTGCAAGATGGTGGAAATCTTCACTTCAAGGTTGGTGATAAACCTGCTCCTTGCCTCAAAGTTTTTGTAACCAGAGCCAAGCCTTTCTGAGGAAACCACAATAGGGTAGGGATTTTCATGCCAGAGTTAGAGCGGTTTTATTGCACAAGACTTTATTGCAAGACACCAGGCTGGTTAAAGTTATCAAGATATTTGCATTCTTGCCTTTCTGTCATTTTTTTGTTATTCTCTCCCCAAACAGTTTTGGGAGCTGGTGGGCACCACAACTGCCAGATAACATCAAACAGTGGAATAGCAAGCCAATCATGGGCGAGCAACCAGCACTTCCAAACACAGGATCATCCTGAGACACAGGCCATCCAAGCAGGCTCATAATCTGGCGCCTCTTCAAACCCATGTTCTTTAAATATTTATTCAACATTTATTTAGTGGAGGAGGGAGAAGAAAACTAATCTTCTATTAATATATATATGTATATGTATATGTATATGTATATACATATACATATATATAGAAATTAAGCCCCTTACTAATCCATTTCCACTGGTGCAAGCATAGCCAATGTTCTGAAAAATATTCCCCCATTCTTCCATAATTGTTATCCTTTTTTGAGTTTCTTTTGTAAAAAGAACTACTCTGAAGTAGACAACTTCTTGATGGTGAATCAAAGTTTAATATTTAATATTTAGATAATGAAACACATTTTATTCAATGTTGGTAAATACTATGAACTCTCCAATTTTAAAATTTCAGCTGGTGGGACAGTATAAGCACTTACAAAGTACATATAACAGAAAGAGAACAGCAGTGGCAAAAAGCAGGAAGATCCTTTTTATTTCCACTTTAGGTGGCTGTTTGCTACAGGTGGAGGGGTTCGATTCAATTGCCTTTAGTTGTGTTATGTGGAAACCCGAGTTAAGTGGCGCCATCTTTCCCACTTACTATAGTGATGTTCTAGTGGTCTTGGTAGATCGGCACTCCAGAGAAGGTGCTTAGATGGCCGCCTGGGCACCCAGTTGAAAGCCATGGCAATATTCCCATATGGGGACCACTTCCTTAACTGTATGTCTTTACTGTGTCCTATTACCAGAACTGCCCCAGTATCACAGGATGTGCTCCCAGGGCGGAAGGCAATTTCCCATGAGTGGTGAAGGGCTACATGGGGTCATCCAGCATCCACAGCCTAAGCCTGCTCGTGACTGGTATAGAGAGCTAATGGTTGGATGTCTGTGGGTAGGGGGCCAGTCTGGGACTGTCTGTATAAATGAACAAAGCCAACAGGCTTGTGTGGGGCTTAAACTCTGACCTTCATTTTATTGCTTAAGATCTAGTATAGTTAACGAAGCCAGACCAAAGCTTCATATTACAGTATTTCCAGCTTCACACTTCAATGACAATCCATTAAAATTACCAGATGATTACAATGGACTTTTAATTAGGAGGTTCAGAATCTCTCTTGCCAGACAATTAGCTTAGCTGGGCACATGCACTCCTCCCCCACAGCTGACATAGGCTGCCTAGATGTTTGGGGGATGGGGATTCCAGGGAATCCTGTGTACCTGGACAACATTACAAATGACTGCTATTCTTGGGATGTCCTTCTTGTATTCTCTCCACTTGGTGTGCCCTTATAAAGCAATCAGGGCTCAGGACAAAGATGCTCTCAGACCATTCTACTAAAAATCCTCTGTGTTGTTGGAGGACCAATGTCACTGATAATGAGAAGGTCTGACTCTTGCTGCAGTTTGTAGATGCTGACACAAACTTTATGAGCTGTGGCTTCTAGGCAGAGAGCTAAAATTTAATCATGTTTTCACTTAACCTCCCCCAAGGCTCAGAAAAAGCAAGAGGCAGAGTTACAGCTAAGAATCCAGGAGATCATCTAAAGGCATGTGGGTAGAGCATACTGAATCACAAGAGAGATGCATTCCCTAGAGGTTGTAAAGAGACTGAAGAACACTGGTATCTGAGTTTCTGTAGGCTCTTCCGCTACTTACAAAACAGGAATGGGAGAAATTTGGCAGCCACTAACTTCTACTCTCCTCTAACGTAAGTAAGTTGGTGGACGCTGTGATGAACCATGGTTAAAAAGCACAATTGGAGAGCCTGGGTCCATATCCGAGTTGTGTGACCTGAAGTGAGTATTTCAACCTTGTTTTCCTCATTTACCCATTTGCAAAATGGGAAAAATAATGGTACCTATCTCATATGGTTGTTTTGAAAGTAGATAATTCACACGAAATTTTTAGCATCATGGCTGGAATGTTACAAGCATTCAGTAAATGCTGAATAATGTTATTGTTGCCAGAGGTCATTATTATTTCAATCAACTTGTTAGAAAAGTGGGCCCAACTGAACCGAAGTGGAATCAAGAAAACACAAGAAAAGATTAGCATGCTTCTTCCTCTCTTCAACTACATCTGTGGTGGCCACTTCTACGGAAACAGGCACACAGAAGTGGTTTGCTGCAAAGCCTGGTTTCCTTTTCTTCTCCTGTCTCATAAGAGCTGTTGCCCATCAGAAGAAACCTAACCCAAGCTTCACATTCCAACAAACACATGATTTAGGATTCCCCGGCGGTCAAGGGGGACGGCCAACACCATGGTAAAATCCAACCCACCCCTGGATCCGATGTTAATTACAACTGAAAAGCAGATGGTGCCTCAATCTAGGCCCATCTGTTCCCCGTCTGTGGGAAGTTTCCCTGGCGGAGAAGACAGAGCCATAGCCAACTTCTTTTTGCCCCAAGAAAGACTGGACTTTTGCATTTAAGAAAATATCTTATTATTTGTTGTGATAAGATTTTCTCTGACCTATGTAGCCACAGAAATGTTAGGTCAGACATCCAACAAGGGAAGGTCAGTGGGGTGACCTCAAGACCGTAGACAACTACTCAAACTCAAGATGCCACCAAAAGTGAGACAGTCTGGAGAAAATACTTGAATATGGCTTGTCCAGGGGTTTATAAGACAAGGCTTCCTCTCACATCCAGAATTCCAGTTATTAAGTGGCGTGGATGAGGAAATTATTTGATTGGATTCTATTACTCATACTTACATTACCCATGTTTTTAAGAACTGACAAAGAAGCGATTTTCCCTCTCCCTTTCTATTTTTTAAAAAAAATTATTTATTTATTTTGTGAGAGAGAAAGAGAGAGAGAGAAAGAGAGAGTAGGGGAGGGGCAGAGAGAAAGGAAGAGAGAGAGAATCCCAAGCAGGCTCTGAACCACCAGCACAGAGCCCCATGTGGGGCTCAAACTCACAAACCGTGAGATCATGACCTGAGTCAAAATAGAGAGTCAGATGCTTAACCAGCCACCCTGGCACCCCTCCTCTCTCCCTTTCTAAACAGACTATATCCATTGAACAGAAGGACTGAACTTGTGGCTGCCACAAGGAATGTCAATGTCAATGTCACCATTCTGGTGTTGACTTTAAATGTACTGATACGAGCCAGTAAAGAAAGCATTACCTAAGTTCACACTGGACAGGAGATTGTGCCCTTGACTGCAGACCTAATGGCAGGTGCTGTTGAGTAGTGTTAATTCAGTGTTTAGGAAAAGCATGTGGTACATCGAGCAGATGCTATGGATTCCCCATCTCACTTCTGACAATGAGCAACTTCAGGCACATTGGCAGCTTCCTACCCAGAGCAGCTCCCCACCTCACTTGTGGCTCCCTGCAAAGTCACCAGTGCTGGAGAACTTTCCTCAGCCTGTGAGCACATCAGCCTGAAAAGTGCCCAGGCTTTAACAACCCAGGGACCATCATCAAAAGAGAAACAGAAGGAGTCTGAGAATCAGCAACCAGCCTGCTCACCCCTGACTGGGACAATTCTGAGTCGGGGTCTGTACCATCCTCTGAGAGCCCTCACTGGGATTGAACCCCAGCTGTTCATAGTGGTAACTAGCTCTTGAATGCCCTTTTGTTGGTTCCCCTCCTCTCCCTGTCTTGCTTCCTCCAGTCCCTCACTTCTGTATCCTAAGCAGCACCTCAAATAAACTGCCTGTACCTGGTGGTATGCTGGAGCAGGGTTGTATCAGCTCACAGGGCCAATAATTAAAATTTCAGGAAATCTGAAGGCTGCCAATGTACTGGTAACTTAAAATTGGTCATGGCATAGGTATTTACACGATGGATATTGGCAAATGTTATAACTCAGGGCATTCCCCCACACCCTCAAGGAGCCACTTGTTAAATATGGAGCAGCACTCCACTGTCTCCACCCTAGATTTGTCTCAGGGTTTATTCTGTGGAGCACCCAGACTAAGAGTGTGAGTAGAAGGTGCCTCAATGAAGCCAACACATGAGCATGGTAGCAAAAGAATCAAATTTGCCATCAGGATTACAAGCATTCCTTCACTATCCAAAGGATTTATGATTCTTAGTGCACTAAATGAGTGGAAAAGAATTTATTTCTAAATTTACAGTTAAGAGAGTAGGTACAAAAAACAAATGAAAAAAATTCTAGGAGCTATTGTTGCTTGAAACTCATTCCATGAGAAAATACAGGAGAAAATCTTTGTGAGGTTGATTACACAAAGGTTTATCAGGTAAAATATAAAAAGAAAAACAAGACAGAAAATATATTCATAAAATGGAGCGCATAAAAAATAAAACTCTGCTTGTCAAAAGACACTTAAGATGACAAGGCAGGCCACAAACAGGGAGAAATAACTGCAAAATATACATCTGATAAAATGCTTGTATTCCACATATATAAAGAACACTCACAACTCTAAAACAAGAAATAAACAATTAAAATGGGCAAAATATTTGAGCAGACACTTCATCAAAGAAGATAAATAAAGGGGGAAGACATTCCTGACAAGATTATTAGTCATTCAGGAAATGGAAATAAAAACCACACTGAGATACTTCTGCACAATTACTAGAATGGTTGAAGCAAAAAAGACTGACAACATCCGGTGTTAGTGAAAATATGGAGCAACTGGAGCTCCCATACTTTGCTGGCAGGAATGTAAAAAGGTATAGCTACGTTGGAAGAAAGTTTGGCAACAAACCAGGGACCATCATCTTATAAAATCCAACAAATACTTACATAAACTCCCAGGCATTTACCCCAAAGAAATGAAAACATCTTTAGACACTAACACTTTCATATAAATACTCATAGTAGCTTTATTCATAATAACCCCAAACCAGAAACAGCCCAGACGTCTACCAACTGGTAAATGGACAGGCAAATGGTACACCTGTACAATGGAGTTCTACTAGGCAATTAAAAAAGAATAAACTCCTCATACACGTAACAGATACACACAACTACACATATGGATCTCAAATGCATTATGTTAAGTGATGATGGTTAATAATATCCGTAATAAGACGTATCAACATCATATCCTCCTTGTATGACATTATAAAATTTTTTTTCACATTTATTTATTTTTGAGAGACAGAGACAGAGCGTGAGCGGGGAAGGGGCAGAGAGAGAAAGAGACACAGAATCTGAAGCAGGCTCCAGGCTCCAAGCTGTTAGCACAGAGCCCGATGTGGGGCTGAAGCTCATGAGTAGTGAGATCATGACCTGAGCAGAAGTCAGACACTTAACTGACTGAGCCACCCAGGTGTCCCTTGGTATGACATTATAAAGAGAATACAACATCAGTGTGGTCTTCTGCTGAATATATATACCTCAGTCAAATCATGAGAAAACAGAACACAACCCTAAATTGGCCTGGACTCTTCGAAACTGTGAAGGTCATGGGAAATAAAGATCAAGGATCTGTCATGGATTAGAGCTACTAAATACAACTAATAACATCTAGCTAGCTAATACAACTAATAACATCTATACCATGTGGGATCCTAGGTTAGAATGGAAAAACAGATCAGTAGGAAAACTGATGAGATAGATTAGTTAATAGCACTGTGCCAGGGGTGTCTGGGTGGCTCAGTTGGTTAAGTGTCTAACTCTTGGTTTCAGCTCAGGTCATGATCTCATGGTTCATGAGTTTGAGCCCCACATCAGGCTCTGCACTGACGACGCGGAGCCTTCTTAGGATTCTCCCTCTCGCCCTTTCTCTCTGCCTGTCCCCTGCTCACACTCTCTCTCTAAAAATAAATAAATAAATAAACTTAAAAAAATAATACTGTGCCAAAGTTAATTTCTTGGGTTTGATCTCACTATGGTCATGTAAGATGTTAACATTAGGGGAAACTAGTTGAAGGACATATGGGAAATCTCTGAACTCTTTTTGCAGTTTTTTTCCTATGGGCCTAAAATTATTTCAAAATAAAAACATTTTGACACGGTGATTTTTCTGCATGCAAATTATACCTCAATAAAGGTGATTTAAAAATAAGCAGGTCCAAATTTCTCAAACTGTGTCCTAGAGAGTCTGATATTTCTTTGAGGGGCCTGAGATAGGGAAGTGGTTAGCATGGGGAGCTCCATCCCCATTTCTCTTCCCCATCCCCTACCTTAGGTCATGCTTCAACTCAGACAACTCCATTTTTTTTTCTGTTACATACACATACATATATACATACACACACAAACATACATACACACATATTTATTCTGCTTATGACCTTTATTCAAAAAGGGGGATATTAGATCTGAGCTGAAATCAAGAGTCAGATGTTTAATTGACTGAGCCACCCAGGTGCCCTGGATTATATTTTCAAACATTCAATATAGGTGTGTCTTTTTTTTTTTTTTCAGAAGAAACCAATATTTAAGGAAAATAGAAGTGGGCAGGT
Organism: Prionailurus bengalensis; assembly: GCF_016509475.1. Taxonomy (NCBI): domain Eukaryota; kingdom Metazoa; phylum Chordata; class Mammalia; order Carnivora; family Felidae; genus Prionailurus; species Prionailurus bengalensis. The sequence continues at coordinate 44,616,415 of NC_057354.1, read as the reverse complement.
GGTTTTAGAGATGTTGAGTTTGAGGTGGTAATGGACCCAGTGGTGAGCTAGTAAATGTTTACTATCTGACATTCTGGGGAAAAGGCCATAACAGGTAGCACTTGTCAATTTCCATGGGGTAACTATTACCACCATGGCCAATCTTAGGCTACTCAGAGAAGCCTGGAAGAGATCTTGGCTCTCATGAGCTAGGGCAAGCTGTCTCCATGCACTCCTGGATATGGCTGGGGAAGAGGGCAGGACTCATTATATTGATAAATGGGACAGAGGATCTCACAAGCATTTGGAGATGGAAGAGGCCTCTTTGCCTGTCTGATAAAATCCATAGATGAATTAAGATGTCACCATCACAGAAGAGCAAAAGAGACTGGGAAGAGAAGAGCCACAGTTTGCCCTCAGATCATGTGAGCTCCAGACTTCCAGGTAACCCAGGAACCTGAGCCCCACATGGAAGAATAATGTGCCAGAGAAGAGTGCTGCTTGCACATGCTGGTCATTTCACTGGCAGCATGTGGCAGACGCCCAAGGGGCAGCCAGACCATGGAGACAGCCTTACTCCTTGGGTCACCAGGAATGAAGGGAAGATTTTTTTAAATGGATTTTAAGAAGCGTAGGGAATATTCAGCTCCCATAAGCCATCTGTAGATCTAATGACTGTTTTGTGTTTTCTAATTTTTGACTTCCTTCTTTATAACTTTGGGTTTTGAGGTAAGGATGTAGCACAGCCCCGTCCTTGCAGTAAGAAAGAAGATGCTACACAGAGGAAGAATTACACGGATCTAGTCACTTGGGAGTCTTGGGGAAAGGTGTCCCAACTTGGTGTCACAAACACCTGTTGTAGAAGGAGTTACATATGCTTTCTTGAGCTGCCAAGCTGAATTTGTCTTTTCTTTTCTTTTCTTTTCTTTTCTTTTCTTTTCTTTTCTTTTCTTTTCTTTCTTTTTCTTTTCTTTTATTTAAACACACTGGCTACTACAGCAACATTTTTATACTCTGGCTAAAACAATGCCTCCTTCACAATGTGACATAATTATTTAGAGTTTGCCGGAAGAAAACCCACACTTATTAAGTGGCTTAACTCAATGGTGAAATTATTCGGCTGACTCTGAATTCTATACCAATTTGGGTGACAGAGGCGGGGGAGAGGACAATTTAATAAGACAAACCCATTATTAACACCATGACCAATTTTCCCACTAGAATGCTTTGCCAGTAAAGAAGTTTTATTGTGGATTTTCTTGATGCCTAAGGCACACAGTAAGGGTATGAGTAACAGGTAACTTTTGATGCCCACAGTGTATCTTGTTGTGTGTCTCTGGGACTGTCAGCATTTACTCAGCTTGGTTGCTGAAATTCTTATGGGGTATATGCCATATAGAGGAGAGGGGTCCTTTACAATGCAGAGCAGTTTACAATCCCACCAGTCATTTACAGGGCAACTTTGGGGGCCTTCTATTCCCCATGACAGAATAAAGGAACTGGCTTGATGATATCCTTTCATGTACTAGTAATCTTCATTTTATAAATGAGAAACTGAGGCCCACTGAAGACAGACAGGATGTTCCCAGGGGGGTGGAGCATATTTCCAGTGCCACTGCAGGAGAAGTGGGTCTCCTGAAATCTTTCCAGACTGCTGGCTTTTAGAATACTTCGTGGAGCAACCTGGCAAGTATCTACTATCCTAGGTTATCCATGTGTCTATTGATCTTTCCCATTATTGGAACAAACAGAAGAAGAACCATGGCCACTCTTGAACCATGAACCCAATAGATTGGAACTGGATGACAGAATTTTTCATCTATGAAGGATCGTTGGTCTCAGTTTCCTTCATTTAGGAAGTGTCAAATCATCATCAGGGGTCTCTGAAGTAATTCCCTTTTGCTCCCACCAAGCTTCACAGGGATCATGCGGCATTCACTGTTAGTTGATGTCCCTTTGATAGGTGGCTTATTAATAAGCAACAGGTACATGAGTTCTTCTCCTTGGGAACAGAACAATAAGCATAGGTTTTACAGTGTTTTTCAGGGATGCTAAATTCTATTTGGAGGATGTTACTGATGTTGTTGGTGGCTGAGGCTGTGGCCAACTCCAGGATGGCTACCCCAAACTGCAAAGAATTAGAAAATCACACTTCTTTATTGAAGAGGAACAAAGGTATCTGTTTTGTTACCCAGGCATATCTGAGAGCAGCTTTCAGCAAAACTGGACAGTGCACCTCTACATCCTCCCTGCTAACCCTCAGAAACCTCTGTTGCTATCCCAGCCTCCTTCCAAATCGGGAGGATGGCTTTGTCATCATCATCTGTATGCAGGCCATTCTTACCTCCTTTTGGTTTCTCCACTGGCGTTTCTACTCCTTTTTCATTTGCCCAGTCCACTGCAAATGAGGCATTCAGAAAGTCGAGATACACATTCAGAATTTGCTAATGTCTATTTGAGTTCCACCTTGCTGCCTCTGGAGCTCTTTGTGTGTTACTCTGGCTGAAGAAAAGGGCAGAATGCAACTACTATTTGAGGCCCTCCTGCTTCATGTAAGGTATCCCATTAGAGACTCTGCATGGTTTCCTGTTTAGGTTTAAAGATCACTCCCTCAAACAGACATTATTGGCAAGCACCATTTTACAGATAAGGAAACTGAGGCTCAATGAGATTATGTTCCTTGCCCAATGATCTATAGCCAGGACGTGACTTCTAAATGATTTCTGCTCTCACGACATTTTCTCTCCTCCACCCTTCCTCTCCTCCCTAAATTTTGCTAGAAGCGTATCTAGAGTAGAATTGTCCAAGAGAAATATAATGTGAGCTACATAAACAGTTTATTTACTTGTATTTTTTCCAGGATTTTCTAATGTCTATAAACAAACATTTTGAGAGACAGAGAGTGTGAGCAGAGAGGGGCAGAGAAAGGGAGAGAGAATCCCAATTAGGCTCCATGCTGCCAGCACAGAGCCGGATGTGGGGCTTGAACTCCCAAACCATGAGATCATGACCCGAGCCAAATCAAGAGTCAGATGCTTAACCGACTGAGCCACCCAGGTGCCCCAATTTCTTCCAGGTTTTTTGAGATTATCCTTGCAATCTAAAATTTTCTGCTTTTGAAGTAAAATGTTCAATTCAAAAAAAGTAAGAAGAAACAGGTGAAAAGAATGTTAGTATGTTGTATTTAACTGAATTTACCCTCATACAATTTCAGTATTTCATTTGAATACTGAACATATGTAATTTGAATATCAACATAAAAATACTAATGTGATATGTTACATTCTTCTTTTTTATCCTAAGTGCCTGCGAGCTGATGTGTGTTCTATACTTAACGGCACATCTCAGTTTGGACTCTCACTCCATGTACTCTAGATCTAGACCCATATGGCTGGTGACTGTCATGCTGGACGGTGCACAGAGAATGCCCTATTTCCCATCTCTGGCTTATTTCTTCTTATATTACACTACTGTTGGCCCCATTCCTCTTACTTTGCACTTGACATCTCAGATTCAATTCACTCTGTGTTTTCTGAATCACTTCCTTCCTTTCCTGCGCTCTGCCTACTGGCTACTGGCTGCCTTCTGCTATTCTCATGTTGTCCACCCACCTGCACAGTCTTCTACAAAGTCACCCAAACATGCACAGGCTTGTGTGGCTCCCTGAGTGCTCCCTCTTCTTTGTACCCGAGTATTTTATTATATTTCCAAGGTGTGCATCGCTAGAGGCCTTCTAAGGAAGACCTGTCCATTCCATGCATCCACTCATGCCTCAGTCTTAGAGGCTTCACAGCATCATTTACAGGACCTAAAGTTGCCATTTCACAGTCAGCATCACTGCTCATAAACAGCTTTATCAGCGTTAGTTTCACACACCCTATCAGTCATTCTGTTATTAAATATTTACTTAGTACCCACAATGTCAAAGACACATTCTGAGGGGCTGACAGAGAAGTAAGGATTATTCCCATCTGGACTCCAGCCTCTTGAAGTTTACACAGCTGTGTTATAGAGTGGCTGTTCTACCCTTTGATGAGCAAGATTTCACATTTTCTGAGCTGAATGTCTCCCTGTCACCATGAAAGTCACCTAACTTTCTTGTGATGCCACGAGTTACCTTACAGGAACTGTAATTTATGTACCATCTTCCCATAGCTTTTAAGGTGCTCTGTCTGTACCACCCAGCACACACACAGGTGCGTGCATGTGCACACAGGTGCACAATCAGGTATACGGGCTGCCTGTTTGCTTTAAATTGTGATTTGGCAGAATAACTCTATAGATATTAGAAGAAGGAAGGAAGGGAGAAGGGAGGGAAGGTAAGGAAGAAGGAAGAAGGTTAGGTAGGTAGGTAGGTAGGTAAGGCAAGCCAGTATGGGACCTTTGCAAGCTTTGATATCGTACCCCTTGGCATTTGCCTACCATACCTCACATGACAAATTCCTGCTTACTGGGATCTGTGAACCTTGGCAGGAAGCAAGATGACAAGATGACACAGATGTAGGCTGTCATCTAATCCTGTCCATTCTTTTTTTTTATTTTTAGAGAGAGAGAGAGTGCAAGCAGGGAAGGGGGACAGAGAGAAAATCAAGCAGACCCCATACTCAGCACAGAGAGCAACACAGAGCTCTATCTCACAACTGTAGACAATGACCCGTGCTGAAATCAAGAGTTGGACACTCAACCAACTGAGCCATCCAGGTGCCCTAATTCTGTCTATTCTTGCTTGCAGAAGCTGACACAGGGGAGCTGGGGAGAGGGTCTCCACATTGGTGAGAACTATAGGCCAGGGAAAGTGAAGGCAGCTGAGAAAATCAAAACTGGGAGTTTCAAGAGGGGGCAGAAAGAAGAAAACCTGATCTTTTGATGTGTTTAACCTCAAAGTAAAAAATAAATGGCATCAGCTGAAATCAGATGTTTCATAACAAAATTATATTCACCCCTCGCTGCAGCCCACAGATCCAGCTGGGAAGCAGTGAAGGAATGGTTCCTGTCAAGGAAGGAAATGTCATCACTGGAGGGAAGTAGAAACACAGCCTGGATTTTCCTAAACTTCTAAGGAGACCGCCACGGTGAGGAGCAGCTATTCTCCAAAGACCTGGATGATTTGGTGTTGGAGTAAAGTCCAACTCAGTGGAATGCCACTGTTGGTCTCTCCCCCGGCTGGGAGGCAGGTGTGTAGATGGCAACACAACAGGGATGAGTTTTACTTTCCAGGCATCAAGAGGAGCTGGTCTGTGGATATTTGGGGACGTGGAAGAAAAGCTGTTCATGTCTGTCTTCTCCTCTACTGAAGGGAGAGGTTTAGAAGCACCAGATTACCCTTCTATTCCTGGCTGAAGCCTGAGAACACACTGCCCAACTGGTTTTTTCATGGAGAGAGGAATAGTCCCAGAATGCAGTAACAATGAGACATTTGAAGAAAGAAAAAAAAGTTTCCATTAAGGTGGATGGTGAAGGAAACAGACATTAGGTGAGAGGGAACTAAATTGAAAATCACTTCCAGGCAAATACAATAAACGAGTATAAGCAAGCAAAGAAGTGAGCAACTTCTTGCACAGTCAGCAGAATCAACCTTTGGGTTTTTGTTTTCATTTCATTTCATTTCATTTCATTTCATTTCATTTCATTTCATTTCATTTTTATATTTTGGCTTTGGGAGATTTTGATATAACCTGAGCCCCGAGAATGGATCAAGCAGCTGAGGTCAGGTTGTCTGGTCCTCTAGGGAGTGAAGGGAAGGAGGAAAGAAGGAAATGAAGCCATCTCTAGGAATCGATTCTAGGGCTCATTAGGAGGTAAGCAGAGAGTGTGTCCCACAGGGTGGATGATGAGCAGAACAGCCTTGCACTGGAGAGCTTTGGTCCCCAGGAGTCAAAGGAGCAGGGCATTCCCTGGCTAACCATCACCTTCCTCCAATACAGGACAGTATGTGGTCTTTCAAGGGGGCTGGGAGGACACAGCACATGAGGAATAAACAAGACTCATGGCATGTCATAGAAACTCCACCAAGGAATTTATTGTTCTATGCCCATCATAAAGGCAATGGAGGGTCATATAGATGTGGGGTGGGGAAGCAGGAATGATAATTAGTTTTAAAATAATGCCACTTCTGTTTTAATTTTTGGAGATTTCATTATACACACAGACAATGGTTTCAACACCCTCTAGGTTTCTTGAAATCTTCTTATCCAAAGGTCTTGTTTTCCATCCCACCTCAGACACTCACCTCTAATAATCATACCACAGTAGATCCTGTCATTATTAATACGCACAGTCCCTGCCTCAATATCAAATTCATGCCTTCCACTCTGATCACTGCCTCCTGCCTTTCCAGTGTATTCCGTCTGACATCCCACATCCATCAATTCTTTTCTTCCAAGTACAGTCTCCATCTTGAAACCATGGCAACCAAGAAGAAGCTATGCCAAGCAGAAAGATGGAAGGGTCCTGGCACATTAATGACACTGCCAAGACACTGCACAAGCCCTTGAAATGACTCTTCTAAACTTTTTTCCCTTGAGAAAAATAGGCACCTGTGAGTCTAAGACACTCTTAGTTGGGTTTTCTATTCCCTGCAGCTGAACACAACGAATGATGCAGAGCCCATTTGGTCTGTGCCTTATGTAATCCTTGCCCCTCCCCCACCTTTCTCATTTGCTCTCAGACCTACCTCATTGCCAACTTGGGTCGAATTTACTTACCATTCCTATCTTTATTCTAATTTGCTCTTAATTACTGCCTCTTTTTAACTTGTTCAATACAGTTCCTAAATTGGTCACAACTTTGAAGGCACTTCCTCTCTCAACCACACTTAGCAATCACCTCTCTATGCAGGTACAATAGAAGGCCAAGGACTAAATCTCTTTGTGTAAAGACAAAAGGAAAATAATATTAGCCAAGAACCTAATTTTATTCCGACATCATGCTGCTAGTCTTTGACTTAAGTTCAAAATAAAAGGAAGAAATGCATTTTCCATTTTCCTTATGTATTACACACACACACACACACACACACACACACACACACACACCAAATCCCATTTTTCTCTAGTAGTGACTGTATTGCTACACAAGAGGGTAGAATTCCTTTCAGTTGCCAGTTGTTCATTTGTTTCACTGCATGAACTTAGGAAAGCCTTTGGAAACTGCTGCTAGTGAGTCCCTCTTACCAGATCTTTCTTTTCCCCTCTTCTTTACGAGAAATGTTAAGTCTTATAAGACACAACAGAACTTAGTTCAGTGATGCTATATGTGTTTGGGGAGGATTCTCAAGTGGCTCATTAGTAGAACAAAGGTTTTCTCATCTAATTTTTTTTATTCTGTTACTTTTTAAAGAGCCAAAAGGACGGACACACACACACACACACACACACACACACACACACACACGAAGTAGACAAGTTAAAAGTGAGGAATAAAAGGAGATTGCTATAATTCTTAAGTTCCATCTAGAATAGCATGACAGGGCGCCTGGGTGGCTGAGTCGGTTAAGCGTCCGACTTCAACTCAGGTCACAATCTTGCGGTCCGTGAGTTCAAGCCCCGCGTTGGGCTCTGGGCTGATGGCTCAGAGCCTGGAGCCTGCTTCCAATTCTGTGTCTCCCTCTCTCTCTGCTCCTCCCCCATTCATGCTCTGTCTCTCTCTGTCTCAAAAATAAGTAAACTTTAAAAAAATTTAGAATAGCATGACAAAAGTAACTTTCAGAAATTTGTCAAGGCTAAATATAGTAAATGCTGTCCTGGCAACTCAAAGCTTTTATTCATATTTCTCTCAAACACACCTTCCCTGATAAGAAGGCCTGACACTAGTGATAAATTTCTAATGAATGACCCAAAATTTCCAAGGTCATTATTTATAGTGTTAGGGTATGTGAAAATAAAGAACTTACATTGGAGGCCAAGTTTTCTAATTGGTGGCAAATGTACTCCTTGTAAGCACAGGGAATGTTCTAGATATGCAACACCAGGTAAGGATGAGTGCAAACAAATCAGACTAGTTGGTGTCCCAGTCAGAGCTGAGAAGGGCTGAATGTCAGTCTGACTTGTAGGCCAGGATCACATTCTTTCATGCACAGGGCCTGAATTCATCTGCATGGTAACTAAAAAAAACATGTCAATTCAGAGGAGAAAAGAATGGGGTCAGAAGAAGAATTTTACCATGACTAAAATTGGCTGGGCATTTTTGATAGTCTGGGGGCAAAAATCATTGACTGCACTACAGCTCCCAATACTTGGTTATCTTGCTAAACTTTGCAGTGCTAACTACAAAGATGTTCTGCTTTCTGGGCTGTGTCCAGAGGAGACTTGTCTAATTAGGGAGAGGACAGAGCTACAACCAGGGCTGACGGTTATTAGAAGTCATGAATCTTCTCTTGCCCTGGCTCTGGGACACCATCAAAGGAACTGCAATTTCAGCATCTGTATGTGAGCTCAGCTCAGGGCAAGGGGAGGGTGAGGGAGGGAGTTGTTTTTGGCCTGGTCGCTCACCCAGCTGCTGGCTGAGCTGAGCATGCACATCTCGAGTGGAAAAAGGAGAGAGGGGGGATATGGCGGCAGCCATGTCCATGCAGTCACCCGTGAGATCCCCATTCATCTCATTTCATTCATTTTTTTTAACAGCCTTGCTGCGTTATAATTTACATACCATAAAATTCAGCCATTGTAACTGTACAGTTTGATGATTTTTAGCATATTTATTCAACCATGCAACCATCACCACTGTCTAGTTTTAGGACACTTCCACCCCTCCCAGAGAAGTCCCCCCATGTCCATCTGCAGCCATTCCTCACTTCCACCCCCATCTGCAGGCAACCAGTGATCTTCCTTCTACCTCCCTAGTTTCCCTTTTTTAGAAGCTTCCCACAACTGGAATCATACAGCATCTAACCCTTTGTACCAGCTCAATGCCTGTGGGACATCCATGACACATCCTGGGGATGGCATGAGGGGTGAAACTGACTTGGTCCCTGCCATGTGGAGACCAGAGACTAGCAGGGAGAGAAATGTTAACTGAACAATCCTGCAAATAGGTGTATAATTGCACATCATGATAACAGCTGTCACAGGAAAGGTACAGAGTACTACTAGTTCACGCCAACAGAGGAGGTCATCTGATCCAGGTTAGAAGAGGCTACAGAGATGAGGTAACCACTCCACTGAGATCTTAGGAAAGCATGGTGGTTAACCTTCCAAAAGAGAGAACAGACGTCTGAAGAAATGGAAGAAGTTCAGGGCTGCTGGGACCACACCATGGGGTGCAGTGGGTGGCTGGTTAGGGAAGGACCCGGGGGGATGCTGGCCTCAGCCAGATCCCATGGAGGACTCTTCTATGGTATGAATGGCACTAGGGAGCTTTCCATCCTGGTGGCAAGGTGACTGCAGAGGTCTAGGCAAGAGCGTATGGGTTAACGGGCAGAAGAGATGCACGCAGACAGAGCTAAGTGCCACTGCTTCTCACACTAATGCTGAACGCAGATTCTGATTCAGTAGATGTGGGACATGGCCAGAGATTCTGAATTCTGTCCAGTGCCCAGCTAATACCCATAATGGTGGTCCACAGAGGAAGCTTTGAGCAAAGAGCCATGACGTAGGCCAGGTGGTGATTTCATCAAAGGAGACGGTACCAGCTTTCCAGGCTTGGCACAGTAGAAGGGGCAGCTCCACTTCTCAGAGAACAGAGAGGCTGCAAAGGGGCCAGTTTGGGAGGCAAGGCTGGGATTTACTCCCATGGGCCGATGGCTCGATGTACTGTGTGACTATGTGGAGAATCAGGATTTCCAAATTGGAAAAGACCATAAAAATCACTAGTCTGCCATCCGAGAAAATGAAGGCAAACTATGCTCTCTGGGTCTCAGTCTCCATGAAGCTGCCTTGTGGGGGGTAGGAGTGGGAGTGGGGTGGGGGGCAAGGAGTGATAGGATGTGGGGAGCAGGGCTTTGGTCCTTCCAGCCAACCTCTGTGATGCAATTCTATTTTACACAGTGATGAGTTTGGTTTATAACCTATTGTTAAAATAAAATAAAATAAAATAAAATAAAAATAAAATAAAATAAAATAAAATAAAATAAAATAAAATAAGAACAGGAGCAGCAGGGAAAGGGTTTGGTATCATGTGGTATCAAGAGAATGTGGCTTGGATCAGCCACAGAAAACTCTTTTCTCAGCTCTGATAGTCTTGGTTCCAGGTTTCCGTACAAGATCAGGGGTATAGGGAGGGTGTGGTTAAGGGTTCCTCATCAGCCACAAAATGCTCCTCCCAGCCACATCTTGGGGAAGAGAGAGGATAAGAAAGCCAGCTACCTGTTTTATGGGTTTTAAAGAATGGGGTGTACTTATGAGGAAATGAAAGCATCCTACTCATCAATCAATTTATGTCAGTAAAAGAGAAGATAGTACTGATAGTACTTAACCAGTCCTTTGTCTCCTCCAGGAACCCAAAAAGGTGATGGCTCCGAACAGGTATTGCATTTTGCTCCAGCACTGCAGAAATACTCCAGACATCCTCCAGTGGGGAGCAGGTGGTCTCGTGAAAACACGGAGGGATGTGGAGGTGACAAAGCATCTCCAGCCTTGTCTCAGGGGACCCACTAATAACATCACCACCTTCCCAGGGCCAGGAAGTGTGGCTGACCTAGATGTTTGATTCCTTTTGACTCCACATGGGAGCAAGAGTCAGAAAAGAGAAGCCCTTTTATCTGACCTTAATTAAACACAATCTGCATAGAGGGGACAGCTCTGTACAAGCATGGAAGTGAAGCCAGCTGACTCCAGAGGGACCGTCTCTGACAGCAGGAGCTGAGAATTCACACATGCCTGTCATCCACGGGGAAACTGGGAATTCTATTCTTCCAGACCTGGTCCACCCTTGCTGTCTGAACTGCTCACTAACTCATATGCACTCTTACAAGCACTAGAATTTCAGATGTCCCTTTTAAGGCTTATACTGTTTTTTTTTTTCTTTCAAGCCCCCCCTTGATGCTACTGTCAAGCCTGGATGGCTGCAATCTCAGAACGAAGACAGAGAATGGGAAAACGTCCATCTTCCATGCTGTTCTATCCTTATGTCTCCACAGGAAGACAGCATCATGTTCCCTGCATGTTCCCAGCATCCACAGCATCATGTTCCCTGGCTGGGTTTCTATAAGGGCAAGTGCGAACTGAGCACCTCTCAGGGACCCTTGAGGAAGTGGTTCTGTGATGTCACTACTGTCCTTTGGAACTGCTTTCAGAGCCTGCAGCTTGTCCTTTCTGATGACTTCAATGCGGCAAAAGAGGTCCTTAGAGAGTGGTTTAACTTTGGCCAAAACCCTCTGGAGGTAAAATACGTGATAAGTGGATGACCAGGTAATCACACTTGTGGTTCAAATGAAGTATGAATGTAACGTCTGGACTTTGACTTTCTATGGGGTCTCATAAACTCCCAAACTCTTCACCCAACAAAAAAGAGTTCCAAAAATACTCAGGACAAGAACAACGTCAGCAGAATAAATGTGTGGCCTCCCAGGTTACCATTCTGAAGAGGGTACAATTCACGTCAATGAGAACATTCTGGAATGTATGTGAAGATAAGCCTCCTTACTCACAGCCATCAATTGTGTCTGAGACAGTACTGGATTTTGATGCTCAAGATTCTTCTTGCAAAGAACAGCACAATAGACTGCCACTAGAAACCTAGTTTATTTATCAATTCAACCAACATTTACCAGTTGCCAGATACCCACCAAGCATGGTGACTGGTTCTTCCTAGAACACAAAATGCATAGTCTCATGGTCTGTGAGGACTTCCCACTGTGAGGGGGGACAGGGAGGTTGGACTCTTTCCCCAGTGCTCCTGCAGGGAGGCTGATCGCACAGCCTCCCTTGTATTCACCTTTGCATTCCCAGCACCAGCCACTGGCTTGGTGAACACATGGAGATTTGGAGAGAGTAAATAGGGTCCTTGGAGAGGCCACGGAAGCTCTGCTCCTTTTCCCCATACCTTGCCTCGTGCACCTCTTCTATCTGTTCCTAAGTTCTACCCTTTTAGAATAGACCAGTGATCTAGTAAGTAAGATGTTTTCTGAGTTCTGTGAGTTGCTGTAGCACATTAATTCAGCACAAGGAGGGGGGTCTTTGGAAGCTCCAATGTGTAACTGGTTAATCGGAAGCATAGAAGACACCCTGGGCTTGCACATGGTGTCTGCACTGGGGGAGGGGCAGTCTTGCAGGACTGAGCCCTTAATCTGTGGATTCGGATGCTGTCTTTGGGTGACAGTGTCAGAATTGAGTCAAATTGAGTTGAATTCATGGATACCCTGCTGATGTCTGAGAATTTCTGGATGGTGTGTGGGAGCCCCCATCCCCTGGCTTCTCCGCACTTGTTGGAATTAAGTCTAGGAACCTAATGTAGCCCCAAACTCAGATTTAACCCAATCTCTAACATTCACCTTGCAGTCACAAGGAACATCAACAACAGAAAAAGTCAAATGTTTGCAGCTTCGAAAAGAAAACAGGGGTGTTTTCACCTGGAAGTACTGGTCCTGGGTTCCAACAAGTTTACCATTCCTGATGCCGGAATCCTACTGACATTTACATTCTCGGTAAGAGGAAGCCTGAAAAAGCAGGAGGCATCGTTTGCAAAAAGATGCCCAGCAGCTCATCCTAATCCCAAACACAGTGACGACTCATTCACATATTTGCAGTACCTAATAAATACATATGTGCACAATATCCCAACTTCACAAACTCTAGGATTTCAGCACAGACTGGAGTGCAGTTCTCACGTGGACCTCAACATTCAGCACCCAGCTCCAGTGGTCTCCTGGGGCACTGCCTCAGAACCCTGCCTTCACCTTCCCTGATGATGCCACCTTCCAGCCTGGCTGCAGGTCCGCACAGTAGGGTTGATGCTTTGTGTATATGATCCCTTGGATTCTTATCTGGAATTTCCACTGGCTGGGATCCCTGCCAGACTGTAAACTCTCGGTGGGCAGGACCAGAAGCTTTCCCCTCCTTCTGTCTCTGCTCCCCACCCACCAAACCCCCTGCCTTCATGCAGGCCTGGTAGCCTGTCCGTACTAGGAGCATCATGATGCACGTTGACTATTTCATTGCAGTCATGCAATGGGGACCTATGTAGGACTGACTGCACACAGCTCCTGTCCCGTAAGCCTCCCTAGAAAAGCTAAGAAATGAGGCCATGCATCCTAAAACTAATCCTGAGCCTTTGATTCCATCTGGGGGAATGGGGGAGGTCCCACATCTCTGGATCATATCTTTGAATCCTTTTCCTGCAGGGCGTGTCCTAACCTAGGGATAAGCACTTCGTGGTGCTTGTGCATGAAAGTTTTATCTTGACTGCGGGAAGGAAGTGAGAAAGATAAAGGAAGGAGAGAGCTGGGTGCAGCAGGACTCCCATTTCCCAGAGAACAAAATGTGTATGGGGGTGGAGGAGGATTAGGGCAGCACCAACGTCTTCTGGAGACGTGTCTCTGGTGCACTGCCATCATCACCATTATTACTATGATTATCTTGCACACAAGCCGTTCTTTTCCGTCCAAAAGATTTCCATCATAGATTTAGCCAAAAAGGTGCATTGTGTTGAAAGGTTTAAGCAGAATATGTTATGTTCACTATAAAGAAAGAATAGAGTAAAAAGCTGCCGTAAAAGCAGGATGTGAGCTGTAGGTGTGGGCGTTTCTTCAAGCAGCTGGAGTTCAGGCCTTCAGTGTCTCAGGTTCTCACCAAGGATGGTTTTGTGGGATTTTCCCACAAGAAGCAGGGGCTGGGCACAGGGAGGATACCAGTACTAAATCATCTGGAATTTTAAAATTACTTCAACGTTTATACATTTCAAATACATTTGCAGTGGCAGTGTTATTCAGATAGATTTTCCTTTTGTGAACGCTTGTCATTAATCTCTGGTGATTGTAACAAATGAGCTAGGACCATGCTGTAAAAGGAAGGGAGATGGAAGATGTTTCTTTCCCCATCAGCTTCCTTTTCCATTTGTGAAAATAATTTTGGAAATAAGGCCATTCCCGCAGCACTGATGTAGAAGCAGAATGTCAGGAAATCCGCTTCGCCAGTCTTCATGCAACATTAACCACCCACTCGTAACACATGTGATGTTTACTCCTCACTTTGGCACTGGCTTCGTCCCTCCCATACTGTTTGGAATGTATGATGTGGAGGAGTTGGTGTTACCGGCCTCTGAGAACCTTCTGGTTTCATATTTGTGTAAAGTAACAGCTTTTGTGTCTTCAAGGCAGATTACAGAATTCGTTTGCATTGAAAATGGGCACTCGATCAGAGACAACTGTGTGGAAGGCTTCAGGCTGCTTTTGGGTTGTTCCGGTTGTGCCAGAGCAGGACTCTTGCTAGGAGCACGGACAGAGTCCCCTGCTGTCCTCTTCGGGGCAGAAGAGTTCTTCCGTTAGAAGGCAAGTTCTAGAGTCTGGGGGACCCTGGTTCCAGTTCTAGCTCTGCACTGAATGTATTCCCTGAATGATGCTGGACAGGCCATCTGTCCTCTTGGAGACTTGGTTCTTCATCTGTACCAATAAGACAGACTATATGGTATACGGTGAACACCACACTCCCGGTGGCTACCCAGGGCTGGGCCAGGCAGAGAGCGTCTCTGAGCTCTGGTGTGGCTATATCCCTCATTTTACCAGCGACTCAGGGGTTCTGATTTTATGTTTCCTTTCTTATTGAAATGGAAATATATAATTGAATGGCTCAATAGATTTTTATACAGTGAATACACTTAGGGAGTCAGCAATCCGATCAAGAAACAACAGACCACACAACTAGCACCCCAAAAGCCCCCTTGCAGTCACTAACCCCTAAGGCCAACCATTATCTTGACTTCTGTTTCTGTTCTTTAAGTGGAATCATATAGTCCACACTCTTGCATCTGGCTCAATAATGAATTTGTGAGATTCAGCCGCATTATTGTGAGCAGTTATAGATCAGCATGGATCATTACCACTGCGTTGAAGTGTTCTGTTATGTGAACATAGCAGAGTTTATTGATCTCTTCCATTACTGACAGGCATTTGGGTAGCTTGCAGTATTTGCCTATTACAAATAGTGTATCCACGGACATTCTAATTATGTGTGGCACACACATACTGTACATTTCTGTTGACAACACAGGAGTGGGATAGCTGAGTCACAGAGCAACTCCGTGTTTCCGTTCAGCTTCATTAACACTGCCAAATAGTTTCACAAAGTGACTGCATCAGTTTACATTCCCATCAGTGTAATATGAGAGTTCCAGTGGCTCCACAACCTTGTTGACACTTGGGATTGTCAGTCTTTTGTTTCCACCTTGCCAGTCGATGTGGAGGGCACTGTATAATGGTTTTAATTTGCCTTTTCTTGATGAATGATGGAATGAGCCACTTTTCATATTTCTACTGGCCATGTGAATTTCCTCTTCTATGAAAGTGTTTGTTCAAGACTTTTGTGCCTTTCCTTCTGTGGGGTTCCTATCTTTTTCTTATTGATAAACAACAGTTTTTTTTTTTTACATATTTTGGGTTTGGATACCATTGACAGATGGAGAGATATAGATATAGATACAGATATAAAAATTGTTGTGATTTGAAAATACCTGTAGGCTTGGGAATGTGCCACTGGGTAAAGAGGTATAAAAGGGAAATAAGAGACAAGCCTGGGAAGGGACATTAATAGGGAAGACAGATGGGAAATGAGGTTGGAACTGGATCCCCTACTGTGAATTGAACTCCTGAGCCTGGAGGAGGGTATGAACATGTTGAGGAGTAAGAGCAGTGATAGTTTAAGAAGTCTCTTCAACAGACACAGTTGGGGAATTTGGTATTTTTTTTTTTGTCCATGGTTAATGAAATTCTTGCTCCTAAAGTAGACACGTAACAAGAAAAAAAAATCTTGAAAATGCCAGGCAAGAAGGGAAAGGACATAAAAGGAATTAGAAAAGTGAAGAGCTGCAGAGTCAGATGAGAAATTAGAAACCTAGAAAATCTGGTATGATCTGTAAAATACAGGTGTCCCCAATCTAGCCAGAAAATAGTAAACAGTTGTACAGAGCATATGTCACATTTCCTGAGTAGCCCTGTCTCTCAGGGACTGTCTATAAGAATGCTCCGAAAATACGATTTAGGGCAAGGAACAAAGAAGGAGAAATGGCCTCCTTGTACAAAAGGTCCAATTTTTATGAGTCTACCTCATCATTATGGGGATGAAGAATTTGGAGTGCACTAACTAAAGACAGAGACCCAGTTTCAAAATTTACAATGCAAATGAAAATACTGTTAACTTCTAATTTTGCATTAATGGAGATGAACATTAACACAGACAATCCCGAATGCTCTCATATTTGGCTCTTGAATGTGTTTTGGTATTTGCACATGAACTCAGGTGTCCAAATGCTTCAAGTAAAATGATGATTTCACCTGATACACTTCTGATTTTGCTCCTTGCTCCTGTTCTCTGTTTCCTGCTGAGGAAGACCAGGGTTATCTATTAGCAGCTACTGAGGACTTAGTGAATTCCAGCACCATGCAGTGTTTCATAGACATCTCCCCATTGTGACCTCATGACATAGGTATTACTCTTCTTATCTTAGAGGACAGAAAACTCATCTTAGGGAGGCCACATAACAGATGCACAGTTGCACCGCTGGCCTGTGGGGGTGTGGGGGGGGAGTTCCAACACAGGCCTCTTTGATGTCGGAGCTCATACTCCTGATGCTGTGCAGTCCTATCCCTCCAACTGACACCAAGGTGTGGCCTGAAATGATGGACCCCCTTGCAGTAAAATGCATGGTCCACACTGGCCTCTGGCTGCAAGTGTAAGAGGCAGCGGCCACATTCCTGGTGGTCCTTATTTCATAGTAGTTATGTTCTTGAACATCACTGTGAATGCTGAATTCATGAATACTGAACGATTCCTCATAGATAAAACACAGGGTTAGGTTCCTGTGAGCCCCACATCACACCATTTTCATCAAATGATTAACACATAACCTTGTTTTACATATGTTTCTGTTTAAAATCACCTCATTTAATACCTGCTGTCAAGTCATTAACATTGGACTCACAGACAACAGCACTGTAACTCATGCCTGAATGAAGCTTATCTAACATGCGTGTTTTCTCCGTAAGGCACATCATAGCCTTCATATGTGCTTAGGAACACTAGACAGCACTTCAGCATTGTGCTCGGAGGCAGTTTTAAACAGCAAAACCGGCAACAAAAAGCACAAAAATGCAAAAAGCCTGGCACTAAGCACACTGTGAAGGGGATGCTTGTTGACAGTGTCGGCTGAGACAAGAAGGCAGAGCGTTGCCTTGTTTGACCTCAGCTGAGAACGTGCATGTGAAGTCACCACTCTTCATATGTCTGTGAGTGTGAATATTGATTTGGGGGTTACAAACAAAATTTAACAGGTAGGTGAATATGAGTATGCAAATACAGAATCTGTGAATCATGGGAATCAACCATATATTTGTTGACTGATGGATGTAGGCTAAAGTATCTTCTTTATTCCACATATGAGTGAAATCATATGATATCTGTCTTTCTCTGACTTATTTCACTTGGCATAATAAACTCTAGTTGCATCCACACTGTTGCAAATGGCAAGAGTTCATTCTTTTTCACTCATATGTGGAACTTGAGAAACTCAACAGATGAACATAGGGGAAGGGAAGGAAAAATAAGATAACAACAGAGAGGGAGGCAAACCAAGAGACTCTTAAATACAGAGAACAAATTCAGAGTTGCTGGAGGGGCGATGGGAGGGAGGATGGGTTAAATGGGTGATGGACATTAAGGAAGGCACTTTTCAGGATGGGCACTGGGTGTCATATGTAAGACATGAGTCACTGGGTTATACTCCTGAAGCCAAGACTAACTGTATGTTAACTAACTTGAATTTAAATTAAAAAAAAATCTTTATTAAGTGCTATGAGCTAGAACAAGCAACGACCTCGTGTAAAGTACTGAACTAATCAGTCACGGTCACACTCTTCAGACTGCTACAGATGATGAATATAAAACTTTCTTCCAAAGAATGAAGACTTCTGAGAACAGCTTTGCTCTCTGTGCACTGCACAAGCCTTTCAGCTGAGGGGTGAGAGCTCCCAGCCTCCACTCTGTGGTTAACCATGCCCTGTTTAGGTTGTTTCACTAAAGAAGAGGTGCCATTTTATCACTGGCTTTTTGTCATCCAAAGGTACCATATGTGCCAATGTGCTCTCAAAGCGCTCCCCACATGATTTTCTACAAACTTCTCTGAAAGTCTATGAGCTTGCTAAGGGCAGGCAGCCACCTACTGATTTTACCACTGGCACTCAAATGGCTTCTCCAGGGATATTCCAAGAGTCAATCTTCTGATCCATGCTGCTTTTGAGGCTAACAAAGCAAGGGGTCCTCTGAGCAGTGGCTACCTGTGTAGTGTTTCCCTTAGTCAACAGGAAGTACCAGGGAAGGGCCAAGGTTACAACCAGCCAACTCAATTTGGGAGTTCACTCTGGAGGACTCCATGCCTCCAACATGATGAAGAAGCCCGGGGCCATGCAGTGCTGAGGCTAGTGCCTGGTAAAGTCTCTTACTGACCAACTTCCATCCTGGCCTGTGATAAAATAAAAATCCGGAGGTGCCTGGCTGGCTCAGTCAGTTAAGCATCCGACTTTGGCTTAGGTCATGATCTCTCAGTTCATGAGTTCGAGCCCTGCGTCAGTGCAGAGTTTGCTTGGGATTCTCTCTCTCCCTCTCTCTATTCCCCTCCCTAACTCTCACAGTCTCTCTCTCTCTCAAAACTAAATAAACATTTAAAAAAATTTAAAAAAACCCTGCCACCAGCAACCAAATCACAATGATCCCAACAGAAAGTTCTGACATTTCCACACAGACTAGCAGATTCCAAGCAATATGTCTGACAGCACATGGACAAAACTGAACCCCAAACCCCCAAAAATCACCATCCCACCTACTGGGATCCCTCCACCTCATCTTCCTCCAACCTTCGGAGTCACGTGGCCCACAGCTAACTTCCTCGTTCGAGAGCTGTTCCCAGAGCTCCTCCGGGCATGCTCTCCCTTGCTGCAGCATGCTAAAGAATCTAACTTTGTACTCCAGTGACTACAGGGATATTCCTGGTCATTTCTGATTGGTGGGCTTTGATGCCTGAGAATCATATTGTACTGGGAGAGAGAAGTTTAGATTCACCTCCAGTGGGCACATGGAGGAGTGGACTGGAGAGTGGTTTTAATCCCGTGTAATCTTCATCAGCAGCCCTTCGCCCGCGAGCACCCCACATATACATGCGATCCAGGTCTGAAACTCTTTCTTTGTTATGTGATCACAGCTTCAACAACAACCCAGCCCTGTTCTCCCAAGAAAATTGCCTCTCCAAAGACCCCAGACATTTGGAAACCTTCATTTCTCATGCTCATTTCTCCTTGGTTTAGGATTCATGGGAGCTGACCTTGTGAATAGCTTTGAACAACAGAATGTGGCTGAGGTGACGCTGTGCCAGTGGTGAGCCTAGTGTAGCTTCTGATTGCTCTCTTGGAACCCTGTCCAGCTGCCATGTAAATAAACCCAGGGTAGCCTGATAGAGGTTGAAATACCATGTGGCCCAATTGCTTTCACAGTGCCAGCTGACAGCCCGTCAATTGCCCAAGGCCAAGCTCTCTGGCTGCTGAGAGCTGATTACACACACACGCGCATGCATGTGCATACACCCACACACACCCACGCCCACACACACACACACACACACACACACGAGGAAGGTCTGTGAAGCTCAAAAGAACCACCCAGCTGAGCTCAGCCCAAATTTCTGACTAACAGAACCATGGGCTGAATAAACAGCTGTTGGTTTAAGCTACTAAAACGTGGAGTCATTTGTTATACAGTAAAAGCTGATACAACTCCATTCCTTTGAGAGCTGAGCTGAGATCAATTAATGAGCCCTGAGAGCAGTTAGTCAAAGTAGGATGCTTTGCAAACTCCTATAAAATACTTTGTGAAAAGGAGAGTTCTTTGGTCCATTTTGAAATCCCTGCTACTATACTTCCCATATGGAAAGTCGTGACCCAAATTGGCATACCTAGAGCTTGTGAGAAACCCTGCCTTTAGAAATTAAACAGACAATAACTTATCATTTCTTAAACACTCAATTAAAGAATCCTTATTTTCCACATAATACCTATGATGGCCTTCCCTTCAGTAGTGTCCTAAGAAAACCATGTGGGAGACACTGCTCTAGATCAGTAAATGAGCCTTGGTTTCCAGTCTGTAGACCACAGGCCCCCTGAGATGCCTGACTTATTGGAAGGGTGGGCGGGCATCCGGGCATGGAAGGTTTGAGGAATGCTCCAATGCACTTGCTGGCTGTCAAAAAGGAGTCTCCATACTCCAAAATAGATTGGGGATCACTGGTTTCAGACCGCCTGGTTGCTTCATGGGCTTGTGCCTGTTGACGCCACGAGACTAGCCACAGAGATGACGTGAAGTGTCCCCTGGAAAGAGCTGAAACAAGACATGTGCTGGCTCCAGAAGGTGGACGAGCTGCTTGGCAGTAATTGCCAAAATTCTATATTTACAGAAAACTGGCACTTCGTAAATACCAAGCTGTGCTATTTATGTAGCTGTTTCTCATCAATATATGTGGGAATTCTGTAATTATCATGCGTGCTATTCAAAGGCTTCCGGAATCTCAGACAAATGAGGGTAAAAGATAGAGCCGGCTAAGCCCAGCAAACACCATCGGCCCTGAGCTCCCACTCTCTCACAGAACCTAGCTGCTCAGATGAGAGCAAAGGGACAGGACAGGGCTCAGGCCTGAGCTGTGACCAGAATCTCACCCAGTGGCCCCTCTCCTTGGGGTGTGGATGAGGGAGTAGTGAAGACAGACCCTAGTTACCAGGGGTCTGGACATGGAGGGGTGTGAGGCCTGTCCAAGCATCCTAGCCCACTTGGTGCTGGTCTTGAGGCTGGCTACATTACCCCGAGAGTGTGGCCACAGGCCCCATGTCCACTCTCCAGGAACCCTGGCTTCTCTGGCAGCTTATAGGAATCAGGAGGTTGTTTCTGGGGCCATATCTAGAATACAGACTGAAAACCCTGATCAGACAGTGTGTCCACTAATCAAGCCTGGGGTCCCTTCCAAACTCATCATTCAAGTCACTGTCATGGGAAGAGGGCTCCCTCTACACAGTGGCCCCCGCTCTGGGGCCTTATGGCCTGGGATCAGACTCCAGCTCTCCTATTCCTGAGCTATGTGCCCTGGGCAAGTTGCTTAATTTCTTTGTGCCTTAGTTTCCTCACCTGTGAAATGGAAGAAGTCATATCTACATCATAGGGAGAAAGTCATCTGACCTCTCAGGGCCTTAACCTTCCATCAGCAAGATGGGAAGAACAGCCAGGTGATAAGACAAACCAATGTATATGCCGCTTGCACCATTCATTGCTGTGTACTGCTTCCCAGTTCATGTCTTACAAGATGTCAGACTCCTAGAAGGTGAGGACCGTGCTTACCTATCCCTCCCTGTCTCTGTTCTGCACTGCTCATTTACAGAGCTCTCAGTAAATATTTCTTCATTTGATTGAGCCCGAGTTATCTGTGCATGCATTGGTCTAAACATGACATAAGCAATTTGTTCCCCTGGACTAGTAACTTCTCCAGGCCTTGCTTTCCTCAGTTATAAAATGGAGAGGTGACGGACACCTAGAGAGATCAGAGGAGAGGGTGTGAGAAGATCCCAGCACACCTCTCCCCACGCAGTAGACCCCAGCCAGTGCTGTGCCCCTCCTCTTTCTCTTCTTGGCTTGGGAGCAAAATGACTGGATGGCTATATGTGTATATTATGTATTCACACATGTTACATTTCTCTTTCTCCCACTTTCCCTTGGGAGCATCTTAGTAGGAGATAAGAAATTCCAAATGACTTGGTTGATTTTTTTTTTAACTTTGGGGAAACTGGTACACCAGGACAATGCTGGGCCTAGGACAATGCAGCTGAAAAATGAAATGGGGGCACCATTGGCCCGTAAACCTGGTGGCCAGCACACAGCAGAGGAGCAAAAAACATCAGTGCCCTTTCCACTCAGGTCTCATCCTGGTGCCTGCAGCCTGGCACAGAAGTGATGTGCGTGCAGTGCAGGGAGGAGCCGGGCCACTGGCAAACCAAGTCTGGCATCATCTGGCATCATCTGGCATCATCTGGCATCTTGCCTTTTGCCATTAATATTATTTGGGGGACAGTGGCTATGTTTCTCTACAGGAGTTCTATTCCTTATATAGAGCACCGGTGGGCCTCTGTTCTGCTCATGCTGGTCATGTGGCTTGATCTAACCCCAGAGCCATGAAGATGCACCTGTTCACTCATGACAAAAAGGCATAGAGCCTGTGAGAGTGCGTAGTTATACCCTAGTGCTGAAACTCCCAATGACCACCTGGCGACTGTTAGCTGGGCAATATCAAGATTCCTGTATGTTTCCAGAAACTCCAGCCTTCTCAGAAGGGGGCTATATCTTGGGGGAAGTCACTCGGGAGCTTTATAGATCTCAGAGTCTTTTGGGGGTAAAGGGTGGATCTTGGACCTTGAGAACGTTTTTCTCATTTAAAGTTGAAGAAGCCAAGATCCCAAACGGCAAGTGACTTACTCAAGGTCCCAGAGCTGGTTATTGGTGGCTCTGGACAGAAGCCCTCCCCACCCTTGGGCCATCATGGAAATCGACAAGCTTAAGATATTGACATCCTCACCTGACCACACCATCTCTCCTTTGGTGAACAGGTCTAGTGTCATCACCCAATTACTCAAAAAATAAACAGAGAGAGCCCCTCAGCACTCAATTGATTTAAAGACACTCACAGTAGCATGGCTATCCTGTTGATGCCCAGTGAGTATGATTTCTTTGCATTTTGTTATTAGAAATATCACAACCAAAGTCCTTCTATATCCTACAGTGCAGTATACCCACTTCCCTTCCCTCTTCGTGCCCCAACTCCATGCCAACACCACCACTAAATCAAGTTATGTTAATACACTCACAGAAGAGCTTTACCCTTCCTTTCCAACAGTTTTTTTTTTTAATTTTAATGAGGGCCAGCTAATTTGATAAGGGATGACAAGGTAAATTATCTCTTCGGTCATGCTGAACTCTTTCTAGTTTGAACAGATTCCTCTCTGAGCTGACTTGTCTATTTACTATAAGAAGGGAGACAAGATGATCTGCTTTTTTGCCATTTTTGGTATAGAAAATCGGGTTCCTTTGCCAGCAGAGCAAAAATTGGAGCAGAAGTTTTAGACAGCAGGTTGTTACTGAGTATTCACAGGCGAGCAAGGATTGAGATGTGAGTGAAAACCTGCATGAGACAGCAGTACAGAGGGTCTGAGTGCAATCAGAGGAAGGGGATATACCCAGTTACCTAAGGGGGGATGAGCTTGAAACATTTGAAGAATGGGGTGCAGGTCTGTGGGGTTGAAGTGTGGCATGCACGGCAGGTGAGGTGAGTTTGGAGAGGTCAGAAGGGCTAGAATGCACACTCCTTATCCTCACATATGTTTTAAAGGACACCTGGACCACTATATGGAATGTGCACCTGAAGGGGAGATCCTGGTCCAGATGAGGGATGATGGTAGCCTAAATGATGACCATGCCAGCAGAAGTGGAGATGGGATGGGATGGAGACATAGGTGGAATGGTCAGGACTTGTTGATGAGTGGGGTGCAAGGGGAGGAGTCAATGCTGATTCCAGTGTCCAGCCTCAGCAACTCAATGGATGGTGGTGACAACTGCTGAGGTGGCCAAACTAAGGGGTAAATAAGTTATAAAGGAGAATAAAGGTCACTGTCTTTTAAAAACTCATAGCTCTGTTTCAAACTATATTCTGACTCCGTGTCAACCCATGCTGAATTGCCAAGGCAAACATTACAAACACACACACACACACACACACACACACACACACACACACACACCTTTATTTCTCCAGAATCCCACTTTAAGTAGTTGTGTCTAATATGTTAAAAATTATTTCCCATTGTCTTTCTAAAATGGGTAATTGTATCCATAGATGTACACAGATGTATGTGGAATGTGTCTATTCTGATGTGTTATGTGCATAGGAGCCTGGGGATAAAATTACCCTCCAGGCTCTGCCCTTTTCAGAGGAGAGTAATGGGTCTTGCCTCAAGCAACTCTGTAAAACCAGAAATAGTGATACAGTCAAATGAACTTGGGCCTGTGTCCAGGAGAGGATGAGAGGGCCCAGCAAATGCCAAAACTGCTGGTCCCGTCACAGCTCCAGATGCTGAAAAGCATTACGCTAACTGCCAAAAATACATGTCTGCCTTAATCCCGGTAGTACACAGCACAAAGGAAAAGACAGTTCTCACAAGTTTAGGAAGGGAAAAAATAGATCCTCAGGCCTCCCCCTCTGCACATAAGATGAGAACAGTCAGAGTGCCAATGAAGTAGCCTACAAGACAGATTCCATGATCACCTTTGGAATCTACTCCTGGGCAAGGAGCTGAGGATATGTCAGGAGAATCAATGAAAAGCATCCCAACCAAAGGATCAAGAATGAGGGCCATATTTGCATACTTGCTTTGAGATTTATAGAGGAAAAAGCATGTCACCAGGAATGTATTTGCAAACAGCTTTAGAATTGATGGGAGAAAGGTGAAGAGAACCTCAGGAAATAAAACTCTTGAAGAGAGTGCCATAGGTTGTCAAGGACACACATCTTTCCATGGCTAAAGAGTGGAATACGCATATACCATCTTGGGCCCAGAGGGGAGAGTTGATGGTTGACAGTTTATTCCAAATGTCCTCTGAATCAGCTCCTTGGGAACTGGCTCCAAATTCCCCAACGAAACAGCTGGTAAACACTGAAAGGGCAAGTTATCTTTGGGGATCCTTGAGATTCCTAAAAGTATAAGAACAAGAGAACAACAGTTCTGGAAAATCTTCAGGGGCCTTTGAAGAGAGCAAGAAATTCCCCAGGATCTTAGGGAAAGAGGGGTTCCCAGGAGAACCCTGGTATCTGGGACAAATAGGTATTTATCATTGGGTCCCCCAGGCTGAATGGGGTTTAGAAAACTGAAGCTGTGTTCCCAAAGCCCCACTTTTGCTCATCCTTAACTGAACACATTTGAGTGCCTTTCACATGTGGGCACTACTTTTGGTTGTGGAAAAAATACCTTAGTAGGTCGAGGCCAACCTTTCAGGGAAAGAATTTAGCTTAATGGAGTTAGAGAACATTGTGATTATCATTAATGATGTTGTTTGTTTAGCTGCTATGTCTTTGTACAAATATTCAGAAAGGATTTTGAGTAACTGTGAAATTGTGCAACACACACATCTCTGCAAGGGATGGTCTCCCCTGCCACTGGATCTTTGTAATGCCCACGCTACCTGGGCAGCACTGACATCATGGAGAGAAAGGCAGGTCACTGAAGTAGGAGGCCTCTGGGTTTTTGCCTTAACTCACTCATTCCTGCCTCAGATGCTGGGGTATCCTTAGCATTTAACTCAGTACACTTCTCTCAGTGAAGGTCTATCTCCAAAAGACCATCTCATTATACTCAGGATTGACGAACCCCCAGAACCTTATGAAAAGATCATATTATTTTTAGTGAACAGACCCTATACTCAACAGCCAAGATACTAAGCTCATTTCATTCATTCATTTACTTACATACTACACCTTTAGCAAGCAATTCCTGCTGACAAGCTGCCATGCTGGGTGTTATGGGAACATGAAGATGACTAAAGCATGGTCCCAACTCGGCAAGAGGGGGAGAGGTAAGACACAGGTTATAACAGAGGGCAGCTTGCATGGAGTTCCTTGGAAGATGAACAAAGTGGTAATTTAGAATATGAGACAGATTTGAGCCAATGTAAAGTCCCACTTCTTATGAGGAGTAAGAGAAAGCTTCAAGGAGGATATACCATCCAGCTGAAGCTTGCAGGAGAATTGCAAGGAGACTAAAAATAATGGGAAGCTGGTCAGGAAGCAGAAGCAGGAAGGCACCTGGGATTGCTTGGCAAGTGGTGAAGAATCCATTTTTGCTAGACTATGATATACAAGTATATAGAAGAAAAGAAGAAAGACTGGAAAACTGGTTGACATATGGATGGTGGGGACACTCTGAAATAACAATAAGGACAATGACTAACAATTACGAGCACTTCCAAAGTGCCAGGCTGTGCTCTAAGCACTAAGACAGCATCTCCAAAGCAGATACTACCAATATTCTCAAGCTACAGGAAAACTAAGGCACACAGAATTAAGTTAACTTGCCCAACGCTATTAATGTACCTAAAGAGCAGTGAGGCTGGCATTTGAACCCAGGTTGTCTGATTCTGACATCCACCGCCCCCCCCCCCTTCACTTCCAAGCCTGTCAGCCCTGCTAGGAAAGGACATGAGCAGGGGAGAGTTCTGAGCGAAACATGACCAGGACATGTCCCTCAAGACTGGTATCATCTGGTTGATCTGGTATGAGTGGTGCTGAATTTTGATTGAAAGGGAACAGACTGAAGCTAGGAAGACAAGTTTGATGGCCATCATCCAGACAAGAAGCGACCAGAGACTGATCCAGGGTAGAACAATGAAAGTAATATAATAGCTAACCTTTTCTTGTTCCTGTGATGTCTGAGGTACATTACCAAGCATGCTACCCACTTCCTCTTACCTGGCAACAAAACTCCTATGAAGCAGGTGCTAGCCTCGTTCTCATACACAGATGAAGAAACTGAGGTCCTGAGTAGTAAAGGTCATGGGGGCAGTCTGTGGCAGAGTCAGGGCTTACACTCTTTACCTTCACATGAATGCTGAGAAACAGTAGAACTAACAAAACTTGTCAAGTTCAAAGTTGGAGGCAGTGCTGGAGGGAAGACTGGGAAGGGAAAAAATGCTCGGGGCCAAGAAAAGATCCTTGTGGGGAAAGAGGGAAGACACTGCACACCCCTGGGGGAGCAGTGATAGGTCTTCTTTGTGGAGGTATCAGAACTGGGTAGCTGCACACCTCACACAGTTCCCTCAGTGAAAGGGTTAACAGCTTTTTCCGCCGCCCCCAACCCAAGCAGGTTCCCACAGACTGTGGAAAGCTACAGGACAGTCTGCCAAACAACCAGCCTCAGGAGTCCCCACCCGGGTAAACTCACACAGAGGACATTTGCTGGATTCGGACTCTGAGGGTGAAGCTGGGGAGAAGAGGCAGAGAAAAGTCACTGGCTAGCATCTTCAGGGCGAGCTCAAGGGATGGGCACAGGTGCAAGTCTGCTCCTATTTGGGGTGGCTTGGCGAGTCCATCTCATGGCAGACACCGTCAGTGCCCATCCTCATCCTTGGCACTCGTTCCTGGCACAACTTCCATCTATTGACCAGGGCTTTGGAGTGGCTCAGCTCCCATGGAAGTGCAGCCCTCGGCCAGTGACTGAGAGGAGGCTGTGGTTCCCTCGCACCTCAGTTAGGGTAATCAGGGGGGCGTGTTCTCCACTGTCTGCCCTTCCTTGTGCAGTGAAGCTCCAGTCACCCTGACCACAGTGGGTAACTGGCCTCACCACACAGCCCTTATTGTCTGACTCCCTCCTCTGCCTCCCTCTTCAGGGTGCTTCCTGGCATCATCCCCCAAAGGGAGCATAGGCCCTGAACTCCTTGTCTCAGGGTCACCTTCTGGGGGAGCCCTGTCTGAGACACGCATCTTGGCCGCAGGAGCTCCTCTGGTACAGATCCAAGAAGGAAACTGGCTCCTCAAACTGTGGAACAGGCTGCAGATCTGGGCCCCTGGATGCAGAAGCTTTTGGGCTTTAAGGTCAGGTTTTTTGTTAAACTTGAAACTCCTATCTGGAATCTCTGTACTACACCAGAGGCAGGGTTAGGGTGGGGGGAATGATAGATAGAGGGAATATAAAAAACTTCCCTCTGGAGAGCACTTATTCTGATGTCTTGAGGCATGATAAACAGCAGGTCTTATATGGAGGTTCTCCAGGGAATAGAATTGCCAGGAAACTACTGACAAAGATCCAAACCACTGGGCACCAACACTTAAAATACATGGGGTATTTTGTGATAAATTAGAGTACTTAATTGACTATTTTATCCGGATTGATTTGCTGAATACGTGGTAAAGACTAGTTCTTTAAGCTAGGGCATGTGATAAATCCAAATAGCAGTACCTCATGGCTTACTACGTTTTTGAACTTCTACTTTTCACAGAAAAAAACTACTACAAAATTTCAAATAGTGAACACATAAGTACTGCATACAAATTGTGACCGCTGGCAAAATCATCTCAGAGGAACACATAAATAAAAATTATTTTCCATCTAACAAAATAAGTTAAAAAACATAGACAGTGGATGAAGTGAACCAAGTAATAGATAAGTAAGACAAAGAGGAGCATACAGCAGGCTACAGGTGTCTGTCCTCCATGGGTTAATGTTAGGAATGTAAGTCACGTGCATGCTCTCTGCCATCACTGTTTGGGGCTCTTCATAAGGCCAAATTTCCTACTGTTTGCTACAAAGTTCATTCCCCAAGCTCCTTCCGTATTGCACTGGGTTCAGGATATGAGCCACAGAGACAGGAGATCAATGCATGTCACCTCTTGCTCTGTGGATGTCTATGAGGGACTGGAGTCTCTGAATTCTGCATCTTGAATTTTAGAAAGGGACCTAATTTGCATCATAATAATGGTAGGTTATATCTATTCAATCTGTGCCTCAGAAGCAGAACTGGATACCAGGATTCCAGTGTAAGCCCTTCAGCTGGAAGAGGAGGGGGGCAGGTCCCAAAAAGCACCAACAGACAAGCAGAAAAATGAGCTGGGGAAGAGGGGCAGCTGATTAAGGTGTCATCAAGCAGGGTCCTGGATAGGCACCTAGAGCTTATTCCTGCTCCGGCCAAGTCTTGGGAGAGGGTGGAACCTGTGCTTCATACAGCCCAACTGGGGCGTGAGGGAGCGGAGCTATTTACCAATCAACCCCACTCCACCTGAGGGCTACTTCTGGGCTGTCCTGCATTCTGGTAGAATGGGCTCAGAGTTGCGGGGACTGGGAGTTGGGAGGTGGGCAGGCACACAAGTTGCAAGTGTAAGGGGGTAGAGGTAGGGTATCATCTATGCAGTGCCAGACACTCTGCCAAGAGCTTGGCACACCTGCCTTCATGTATTCCTCAGAGCAAGCTGATGAGGCAGGCAGGTGCTGAATCTATCTCCAGGGACAGAGGAGGAAACTGAGGCAAGGCAAGGCAAAGCAACTTGCCTGTGGCTACGCAGCTAATCAGTGCAAGAGCCAGGACAGGAACTCATTTGGATTTCATTCCCAGAGCGTGCTCTAACCCATGTTCATGCTATGTATCCAGCTCAGGGGTCCTGGGGAATTAATCTCCCAGCAAGGACCTAATGGTTAAACCTGGGCCTTCTGAAGGGAGTCCCAGGAGCAAGGAGGGGAGGGAATAACTTAGGATCTATTGAAACATAATAATTTACTCTCTTTGTGCTAATCCTCTCTGGACGCCAGTTTTAGCTCTGTGTTGACACTGACAAATTAAGGACATGCTCAGCACTTTTCCAAGAGTAAACAGCAAATTCCACAAGCTCTTCTAATCATTCTCCTCTTGCAGGGTGAAATCCCTTAACTAAACACGTCTGCCCAGCGAATGAACCGCTGCTGGGACCTTGCTGATCAGATCATGCAGGTTCCTTTAAATTTCAACCCCCCTCCCTCACAGTAGCCTGTCTCCCAGCGCCCTGGGTCTGGCCAAATGCCAGCTACACAGAGGCCTCCCTTATGTCCCGTCTGGCTGCTCACAGGGACGGCGCTGTCTCTGAATGGATCTGGCTCTGGTCCCATGACAGGTGTTTGTAACAGGTTAATCACAGGTGAGCTGCCCTTGGAGGGCTGTAGGATGGGGAGAAGGTGAAGATTAAAACCCTACCATTTACTGAGCACCTACTGTGCACTTCCACTGGACAGATATGGAAAGTGAGGCCAGACGTTCTGTGACTTGGTCCAAAGCAAAGCCTGTGGGTGACATACCAGTGTTCTCACTCCTAATCTCGGTGTCCTTCCTCCTCAGCAAACATCCCGTTCTCCCCTGGCAATGTCTTCCCTGCATCTTGTTTGAACTGCTAAATCCAGGCTAGCCCTGAAGAGGACAGAGTAAGGGAACATCACCCCTTTGCAGGTGACCTTTTTTCCTGACCATCTCTGCTTCTTGATTTCAAGCTGACAACATGGAAAAAAAAAAAAAAAAAGGAAGAAAAGGTGCTGAATCAGAACCCATCTGAAGGCCTTCTAGGGCAGTCCCTTGTCACAAGTGGCTATTTAAATATATGTTCATTAACATGAAATAAAACAAAGAATAAGTCCCTCAGTCATGCTAACCACACTTCAAGTGCTCAACAACCACACACGGGTCAGCAGCTGCCCCTACTGGACCGCATAGACAGAGAACATTTCCACCAGCATGGAAAGTTCTATTAGATAGGGCTGGTCTGTAAAAGCTGACTTGAATTTCAGAGCCATAAAAGCAAGGAGACAGACTTGGAGAGACAAAAGTCACCCCTGGGGTGGAGGCAGACCGTGAGCTTTGACACACAAAGCCGCCTCTTCAGGGGCTGGCGTGATGTGTGGGTAGTGGAAAGGGCCTTCTCCACCTCCCGCTGGTACCCTGGCCCTTCTTCCCCCGAATAACTGGCCGTTGCATCAAATAGTTTATTCTCTGGCTCTTAACGAAAGCAGTCTGGGCCCCGGGGAGAGGAGCACATCAGAGGAACTACTCCAGATATTAAAATTAAATGGCAGAGAGAACTAGAAGCTCAAGCCACAAGGAAATGACATCCTTTGGAAAGGCTCCTTCCAGATGGCTTCCTCCTCCAAGACTGACAGGGGAACCAAAGTCTGAGAGGAGTAAGGGAGCCCTTCCCATCCGGGATGTGGGCTCTCCCCGGAAAGGACCCCCACCCAGCCTTTCCAAGAACATATCCCAATTAGCCTTTGCTTACACTCTGGGTGGAGGGGGTTTCTTGGGGATTGGGGTCTGAGAGCACAGACTCCTCCTTTGGGAGCTGCCCCGCCCTCTGTACCTCCAGAAGCTTGGTGTTTTAATCATGCTGGACTGGTTTGGACCTGACCCAGGAGAGGTCAACCCATAAGCCTGCTGGTAACCCATGGTCAGGCAGGAAAAAAATGAGGGACAAAGAGGCCAGTATGGGAACAGAGATGGTGTGGCAAGGGAGGGTGGGATGGAGATATCTAGTCATACTGACACTCAAGTTGGCTGGGAGCACTGGGAATACAGCAACATCAAGGCAATATGGAACAGACCTAGAAAAACCACAATTCCAGAGGGAGGCTGGTATTTGAATAGTCCCCCCTTCCTCACATCCCATCACTTTTCAACACCTCTATCCCCAGGGCCTTGACCAATGCCAACTGGTTTCCTCTGCCACTTTGTGGAGAGCAATGATGTCTTAATAGAACCATGAGACAAAAATGAGCAAACTCTTGAGTTTAAAAAGCAGATTGATCTGGGAATAAGAATTTGGAGGCAGGCTCACAGAGCAGGTTCCCCTAAATTCCCAGACCAGATTTAAAAGTCCCTGGGCTACATGAGGAGGAAAGAAATATAATCAGGAGCTGGGGGCTTGGGAAGACCCCCACATTCAGGATCCAGCCCCAGACACCATCATACAAGGATGCCACAGGGATTGACATTAATGGTCCTCACTGCCAGTCCTGGAGAACCTCCACATTGTGGAAGCCCCAGCTTGATGACCCAACACAAAAATACTGCCTGTACTTCTGAAATATCGCATCCTGTGTACAGCCCACCTCTTCTGAATACACATGAGCCCCTAAAATAGGCACTGGATATTGGGGAGCAGTAAAGATGGAGATGTAGATGAGGGAGTCCCCACCACTGGACAAAGTGGGCCTCAGGCAAATGGCCAGGGGACCTCCTAGTGACCAATGCATTGGGTTTGCTGCCTTGGAAAGCTTCCTGTAGCCCAGATGGTGGTTGCCCGAACACTCCACAGAGAATGAAGTCCCTTCTGTGTGCACAGAGTTGACGCCCAAGTTTCCTGTGGGGCTTCTCCAAGCATATCCATGTTTTAGCATATGAAGATGGACATCAGAAACATTCTCACTGCTGTTTCTTTCCTGGGCTGGTCCATGAATGGGTCTGAGTTGCTGGACCAGTTAAAGAGCCCAACTGCCTGCCAGACTCACTTAGCAGGAATTTGCCTTCATAAGGGCTATTCCTTCATTTCCAGGAGTGCTATACTTTATACTACCTCACACACACGCATATAGAAATACCTGTCTGCCAGAAGAGAGAAATTACATTAAAAATGTGAGGGGTGCCTGGGTGGCGCAGTCGGTTAAGCGTCCGACTTCAGCCAGGTCACGATCTTGCGGTCTGTGAGTTAGAGCCCCGTGTCGGGCTCTGGGCTGATGGCTCAGAGCCTGGAGCCTGTTTCGGATTCTGTGTCTCCCTCTCTCTCTGCCCTTCCCCCGTTCATGCTCTGTCTCTCTCTGTCCCAAAAATAAATAAACGTTGAAAAAAAATTTTTTTAAAAATGTGAAAAGAAGGCTTGAACTTAGGAAGACTACTTTTGAAAGCTGACAAGGTACATGGAGGGTATTTATTTCTGCAATGGAAGTTAACTTACTAAGGACAGATTTGTTTCGAGAAAGAATTTCAAATATTGATTATTTAAAGCTTCTTTTACTAGACAAGAAAATGTATACCTTGGCTTACAATCTCCAAGATTCAACTACCTACCAACAGGAGAATTAGCAAATTTTACAAGATATTTATAAATCACAAACAACCATGATCCTAGAAAATTATTCACTGGCTTCTCTATTTAGGGCAGGCTCCATGAGTTTATAGGGTGCAACTTTCCTCACTGACAGAGAATCTTGCTTTTAGTGTCTCAATACTAGAACAGATTGGCTACAAAAGCAGGTCCTAAGACAAGTGTGTTTTCTTGGGGATATTCACTGTTGACAAAGTTATTACACCAATAATGAATTTCCACACTGGTAAGGAACCCATACATGAAGAACAGTCAGAAGGAATAGAAATATTTCTTGCAGGGCAATCCCAGGATTTAGCGTTTTTGAAATCCACAAAACCAGAAAGATCCAAGGAAATATTGAACCTAAAGCATTTGGAAAATTTAATCAGAAATGGCTATCTGGGAGCACCTGGGTGGCTTTAATTGGTTGAGCGTCCAACTCTTGATTTTGGTTCAGGTCATGGCCTCACGGTTGTGAGATGAAGCCCCGCATCGGGCTCTGAACTGGCTATGGAGCCTGCTTAAGATTCTCTCTCTCCCTCTCCCTCTACCCCTCTGCTCCCTTCTGTCTCTCTCTCAAAAAAAAAAAAAAAAAAAAAAGGAAAACGGCTGTTTGATTTCCATGAAGCTCACACAAAAGAGGAAATTATCTGCGTGAAAGAAAAGAAAAAGAGAAGCACGTTGTGATAGCTAAGATTTAAAAGATTGTTTTGGGGTGTCCTCAGAACCATCCATTTCCACAGACCAGGAACCAACTGTGGCTGAAGGCTACGGGCTTTATGGGGCCCCACACGTAAAGCAAACCCATGGGGCCCAAGTGGAATGGGGAAGTTTGAGTTTGAGCACAAATGCAAAGTTCAGTCAGGTTTCAGATTAAGATCTGAAAGGACTGGGTTCCCTGGTCTAAATCCAAAATGACAGTCAGTGAATCCCAATGAAAGGACGGGCCCATGGCCCTCAACCTGAGGTAGGCTGAGGTGACAGGGCACACCTCTGGGACCCTCACCTCACTGGATGGGCAGACATTGCTCTTCAGGTGCTTACGGGCATCTGAGTGATGTTCAGTCCCCCACACCCCTTCTCGACCTTCCTCCCCAGGCCTTCAGTATTCTCAGGATACCTGGAACTCTGGGACCCCTGTCCAAATGGCCCTGAGCCTTTCTCTCTGGCCTGCCGGGGTCTTTGTCACCTGACTAGAGTGCAGACCACACTGGGTCCTCTCTGGCTGTGCCTAACCCTACTCCCTAGGCAAGGAGGGATGACGAGATCAGGAATCTGCTTCCCCCCACTTCCAACTCTGCAGCAGAGTCACCTCGTGGCGCCTCCAGGTGCTGCTCCCCCCACAACCTTCCCTGTCCTTCATTTCTGTTCACTCCAGACCCCCTGTACTCTTGAGTCTCTACATCTTTGATCATGGATTTCCCTTTCCTGCCTGGAGTCCCTTTTCTCCCTTCGTCGGAAAATGCCAACCTACTCCAGCTCAACTGCGCCTCCCGACACTGGACGTGGACTTCTCTGTGTTCCTAAAGCACGTGGCACAGAGCATGGGCAGCACTTAGCATGGCAGGGGTTGTCCATAACGGGATCCCCCCACAAGACAATGGCTCTGTTCAGGGTGAAGCTGTATCTTGGGGTTCTGGAGGGGTCCATCCCAGCGCTACTGCATACAAGGGGCTCAGAAATGCTTTCCAGATGGCTGAGAGCAGGAAATCTACACTCAGCTCCCTGCAGCTTCGACTCATGTAATCATCTGGCCACCAAAATACCACAGGTCGGCCCTGGTGGTGTTTCTCTTCATATCCAGTGATGTTCATCTAACAATTCCTGAGCATTTTAAGTGTACCAGGTACCATGGTACGAGAAGGGGATAAAAAGAATCTTGCATTCCTGTGCTGAACTGTGCAATTTTGTTGTTCAATGCACCAGACACTGTACAAAAGGCTTCTTCAAAAGGTTACGTCCTTATATTCTTGTGGGTAGGAAAACATAAAATTTGGCCCTTGACCTCAGGGAGGGCACCAGCAGGCCCGCCGTATCATGTGCCTCTGACACATAGAAGAGGTCCTCCTCATCCAAGCCTGGCTCCACCCTGCATGACATGCATGTGTGTGTGGACACCCCCGGCAGCAAGTTCAAGCTTCTCTACCTGGGTCTCTTCCCTCCAAGTGGCAGATCTGAGGAGGAGGCCCACACAGGCTTCAGCAGCAGGCACAGGCCATTTGAGCAGAGAATGCTGAACATCCATGTGCCTAGAGCAGGGTCCTGAAGGGGTGGATGCTAACCTTGGCCCCTGGACTCCTTGCTGCTGTGATTTCTACAATGCAGGGCCCAAGGCAGGAGCTAACTGTAGTATTAGATAGGGTGTCAAGGGTGACAAAGTGCTAACCTGCAGGCCTGTGTCCACTCTTGCAAGGGAGTGTGTAAGGGGGATTTATCTGTTTTTGTCCTGTTTTTTCTTCATGCCCTCCCTGGGAATTGTATGATCATGGAGACAGAGGCCTTATGGGTAACCCCTGGCTCATGAAGAACAAGGTAAATGCACTCTGCTCTGCCTTTAGTTGGATTCAGAGGACCTATGGGGGGAGATGGGAAGAAGGACTCTGACAGCTGCAGGCGATGACACTGACCTGGGAGGATGGACACTCGCACTGTTTGTGCCAAGAGTGGACATCTCATGCCTCAGACTTTGAGGCATCTGGGTGTTAATGGCTACAGGGGAATTCTGCATCGAACTCAGTGACTGGGGATCCTCAGCCTTGAGACAGGAGAGCCTCCTTGGTGCCTAAGGAGGCACCTGGCATCCATTTTAATTGCTCTGTGCATTTGACTCTTCTGAAAGGTAGGGAGGATTGCAAAGAGTCTACTTTCTCTGGTATTTTTAGAGAATGTCTTTGCTGAAAAAAGACTTCTCATAACTTTTCTTCAAGAAAAGGGTTCTGGGGGGGGGGGTGCAAGTGGGGAAAGACCTGAAGAGTTGATTGCTTTCACCATAAAGGGAGTCAGGCTTAGGACAGCTTCTGGGTCCAGAGAGGCTAAATATCTTGTCAGAAGTCACACACAAATCAAGGACAGCAGAGCTGGGCTCCATCTGAGTCTGGAGTGGGCTCCAGAGTCCAGGGGGTGCCCACTAGCCTTCTCCAGGTGTGGACTGAAAAGTAAGGTCTTTGTTCCCTCCCCTTGAGTCATGGTGGGTTTGTAACTTGCAAGACAGTCTGGTGGAAATGGTGTGTGTGACTTCCAAGGCTAGGGCATTAAAGGCCGTGGGGTTTCCTCCTTCTCCAAGCCCTGGGCCACACAGAGCCATGCTGGGAAGGCCACACAGAGGTGCTGTGGTCAACATCCCAGCTGAGCCAGTCCTTTGGCCACCCCAGCCTGGACACCAGACATGAGAATGGAGAAACCCTCTTGGGAAGGGTCCTCCAGCACCAGGGGCTCTGGCCCCAGCCAGAAGCGTGGCTGCCAGCCATCTGAATTACTCCATCTCAGGCCCAGATCCTGTGGTACGACATTCCCTCCATGCCCTTTCTGAACTACTGACTCACAGAACGCATGAGCAACTAGGACAGTTATTGAGTATGTCACTAAATTTGGAGAATTTGTTTCACAGCAGTAATAAGCAAAATGGAATCAAGAGCATTCAGGGGGAGAATGCATAGGGACAGGAAAGCATGGTGACATACCTAGTCCAGAATTTGGCCTGTGTCTTTCTGATTCTGGGGCCACTCTTAGATAGATTTTCACACACATAGCCTCCCCAAACTCTCCAAATGGGGACAAGGAAAACCAAAGGCCTTCAATCCACTGGGTCTACTGAGGAAGAATTAGGGCGGTGGTGTCCATTAAGAACCAGAACACACTTTTATAGCTCGCCTACTATACGCCAGATGCTACGCCAGTGCCATTATATCTAATCCATTACCATTAGTTTAACAACTACTTTGTCCCTACCAGGTGCCAGAAACAGATCTGAGAATGAAGCCACGTATAAAACAAAGTCGCAGTTCTCCTGGAGTTTACGTGTGAGTGAGGCTGATGGGCAATAAACAAACAATAATAACATATTATGTCTGATAGTGATCAGTGGTATGGAGGAAAAAGAAAGCCTGGTAAGAGGAAAGACAGTGGCCTTTTAGAGAGGCTGGATAGGAAAGGGTTCCCAAGAGGGTGACATATGAGCAGAGAGAGAAGCAAGGTTAAATTGCAGAGAGCAAGTCTGGTTGCCCTCAGAGCCCATGGTTTGGGCTCTGATATCAAGGAAAGAATACATACAGTGTCTTCCAGCTTCCGAATCTGTGGCCTCCTATAGAGGGCACATTTAGAGCCAGTCCTCCACAGGCCTCAGGGGACGTGCACCATGTATGCAACTTACTGTCCACCCACCACCAGCCAGGCCTCCCCTCTGGACCTCCAGGCAGAGCCCCAAGAGGGGTACTTACGCAGAGCACGTGGAGAACCACCGCCCCCTGTCTTCGATCCTCGTTGGTGAAGATGTCATTGGGGAATTCGTGCAGGGCTAAAGAATGGAGAGAGAAAACCAGCTCAGAACAGATGACAATGTTTTCAGTGCTGGAGTTCTGGGATGGCATCACCAGCCCTCGTTTTCATGTGGAATCCATGAACTTGGATGAAAAAAAAATTACATCTTTATGTTCACACATCTCTTATCTGGAATTGAGTGTCTCCTTCAGATAAGAAGGTAGGTAGCAAACCACAGGAATGTGAGAAGCACCGGGGACTCTGCCCCCGACAGATATTTTCATGATACATTATACTATTATAGTCAAAGAAGCTCTCACTCATCACT
Source organism: Prionailurus bengalensis (assembly GCF_016509475.1). Lineage (NCBI taxonomy): Eukaryota > Metazoa > Chordata > Mammalia > Carnivora > Felidae > Prionailurus > Prionailurus bengalensis. The sequence goes on along the minus strand of NC_057354.1, from coordinate 44,578,830 downwards.
TCAACATCTGGGTAGTTTGTAGATGGCCCCTTGTGACTTAGAGGGTTAATGAGGAAATACAGCAGCTACCTTCATTCAAGTTTTATTTCCTAATACTCCAACAATTTCATTTCAGTATGATCAGTTTCCTTCTGTAAGCATATATATTTTATCGCATGCATTGAAAAATGTTTTCCTGAGCAGAGGTCTGTAGGTGTCACTGCATCACCAAGGGGGTCCATGACACATAGAGCATTACAGCCCCTGCTCTAAATTGGTCCTCATTCCCCGCCATGACTGCCTTGGCTTGCCAGGGCCTTGGACCGGTTACAACACTCTTCCTGCTTTCTCATTCCCTTTTCAAACTTGACCCACATTTGCCACTGCTGAACTGGACCATCAAGCACAGAGCGGCTCATGCCCCTCTCCCTGCTTCCAAAACTTCCCTGCTAGGAGATAAAAGCCCCAGTCTGTACACTGGCAGTTCCAAGCTGGTCTTGGCTGCTTCCCACATGAGCTTTCTTCTCTTCTCCCGCCTTCTTACCTTTTGAGTGAATGTACTCATTCACTCAAACAATGACTGTGCAGGTACTTCACACCAGGCTGTGCACAACAATTCGACAGCCAGCTTTGTCACATGGGCTGTCATACTCCCACCAGACAGGATAGGCTGCTGTTCCTTGAGCACACCTTGCGTTTGCTTTCTTTTTCTATCTTTATCTGCACAGATGATACCATTAGTCACGGCTATCCCCACCCCCAACTGCTCACCCTCTCTCCATCCTCTCATAAAATCCAATCAGCATCATGGCCAGGGCCTTCATAAGCCTCTCCTCTCTGGAGGATGTTATCAGATCAGGCTCCGTGGGAAACTGTGCACACCACACTGCCCTCGGCATCATCTTCAGCAAATGCGGCTGGCTGATGCAAGTGACCTTTCTCTCAGAGCTCCACAAGCTCTCAGTTCTTCTCTAGCTCACAGGTAGAGAAATAATCACCAATCGATGGGAAAGATGTACAATGTGACACCTGCTTGCTGCTGGTCTTATTCTGGGTTTCCCAAAAAGTAGACTGTCAGTCAAGGGTTTGGGGGTGCATAGTTTGTTTGGAGGTGACTCCTGTACACGCTGTGAATGAGGAAGGTGATGAGACCAGGGAAGGAGGGGAGCCCAAAATGGTGACATTAATGAGCAAGTGGTGACTGCTCAGGACACCTGGGACCCAGTCCTGCTGTAGACCTGGCTTGTTGAGACTGTGGCTTGTTGGCCAGGGGGTTTGCCCAAGACACAAGCCTTTAACTATCCCTTGAAAAAGTTCTCTCTGCTTCTAGGGTAGCACTGGATAAGCACATCGTGCAACTCTTGGCCAGTTGTCCAATCCTTCATGTGATGAAATGGGGGAGGCGAGGAAAGACAGGGATGTCATGATCCCCCTAAGTGATTTTCTAAACTAAAGCTGTTCCAAACAGGCTGCACTGAGTCCTCCTGATCAATGAATGGGAAAATGAGAGCAAGCCTGGAGGATTTCACCTTGAAGATCAAATGACACTACAATCTGGAAATTACCATGAGGGGACAAGGGTTCACAGATTAAGCCTGAAGTTCATCCATCTGGCCCTGGGCATTGCAAAGCCTCTAGCCACTCTACTGAGAGGCCTCTGTTCTAGCATCTTCCCTCTACAGGCGTAATGCCCCTGGCTAGCATGCTCTTGTCCAGTGAGCAGAGCTGGAGGAAGCCCTCCAGCCTGATGAGAAATGCCTCTACTTCCTGAAACCTCTCTGCTGGCAACAGTGCCCACACAGGCTGGGCCTGGAGAGACCTGGCTTTTGCAGTCCCAAGTCATTTTTTTTAATGTTTATTTATTTATTTTGAGAGAGAGAGAGAGAGAGAGAGAGAGAGAGAGAGAGAGAGACAGAGAGAGACAGAGACAGAGAGATGGAGAGGAAGGGGCAGAGAGAGAGGGAAAGAGAATTCAAAGCAGGCTCTGCATGGTCAGTGTGGAGCCCATGTGGGGTTTGATACCATGAACCCCGAGACCATGACCTGAGTTGAAATCAAGAGCCGGACACTTAACCAACAGAGTTGTCCAGGCATCCCAGCCCCCAGTCATTTCTTGTCTGTCCTTCCTTCCCCACCCTCTGGCTCTCCCTGTGCACATAGGATGTCTTACACTCTTAAGAGATGCTTTCTAATGCTTTTCTCTTTTGAACTGAACTTTCAATGCAAGTGAATAAATTATAGTCCAAATAACCATCCCAAGGCTTTCACATTTCCGTCCCCTCCCCATGTTGTTCAGTATGGATTGGAAATCATGAGAAATGTCCTTTTCTGTCCACCTCCTAAACCTAGGAAATTGACAACTTCCACAGGCCACCACTGGTGGGTAGGGGCACAAAGTTAAGGAGAGGAAAGGCCCTGCAGGGCAGGCCTCTCCAACACCCCTCTCAGCACCCAGGGCCAGAGACTTTCCAGCACTGACTGATCCCCATGTTTACCTGGACTTGCCCAGACATTGTGTCCCAATCTCTGGTTCTGAAGAAACAACAACTACCTTCGCATCTGATGTTCCTTTGTTTTGTACAGACATTTAAGTGCCCTTGGGAGGTGGGGCTTGGGATGGGCTGGCTGGTGATGGACTGAGATGGGCTGATGAAGGCTCTGGTGGGCAGTGGCCATGACAAACCTGGGCAGAATGACACATTCACTGAGCACCTGCTCCTGGCAAGACCTATGCCTTGTACTTTACACCCACTATCCATTTTTGTCCTCCCAGAAAGCTATTATTGCCATTTTATAGACAAGGAACCCAAGGGACAGAGGATTAGATTCCAACTCGAAGACCCACAGCTGGAAAGCTGCAGAGCAGGGCCACCCACACAGCAAATGCAGGCCTGGTAACACCCCTTTCTGCTGTTATCCAGCTACTGGCATCTATTTGCAATCTCACACTGCTAGGTGGCCTCTTCCTTCATGGGACTTCCTCCAAGTAGGGGGTCTGACCAGATCCATATTCTGCCACCACACACCAGAGGGAAAAGCTAGGCTGCTTTTTTTCCCTTTACATTTCTCTATGTCGTTGCAATGGGGCTTTTCCACACTGGCCAGTTCAGGGTTTAAATGTGCCATCCTATTGCCCTTCTGCCCCCAGAGGACGAGAGACAGGACTAGTATGCTAAGTTACTGTATGGATCACAACAGCCATTACCCTCGAGAAACTTTAGCCACCTGTGATGGGTGCCTTGTAAAGCAATCATGCATAGGGACCACTTATCATCAGTGAGGAGTAGAGGTGGGTACAGATGTGGGACTGAGGGGTGTTCCATCACTGACATGTTGAAGCCAGCTACTTCTTTACTTCCTGCCCTTCAGGCTTCCTATATGAGGAGTAATGTGGTTTTGAGCAAAAATGGGGCTAAGGGCAGCATGTGAGGGAGTGAAGGCACTGGAGAGTTCCCACCAGTCTGCATCTACAAGGTGTCCACACTTGTGCCAGCTCTGGCCTCCCTGCTTCTCTGCTGCTTTATCCATGAGCTAACCCAGGGCCCACAGTATGACTCGATCAAGGGTACCATGTCAGTAAGTGATACACTGTGTTTTGAGTCCTGGCATTTTCCTTGGCACTCAACAAACAGCAAGTGGATGTGTAATGACCACGAATGAATGGACCCACTAGGCTTCATGTTTTGGTTGGGGAAGGGTCTTGGCAGAAGTCTAGATGCCCAGTCAACCCTGGGACCTGGTTAGAGCTCTTGGAGAAGACCGCGCTGGACGCTGTGTCCTTGGATAAGGTGACCCACAGAGCCCAGTGCTGGTTCAGGAAGGGCTGAGGCGCTGTCCGAAGTCCTGGCCAAGCAGGCCACTGTCAGACTTCCTCATGAATCTGGATGTGGCTGGCTGGTCAGCGGCAGAAATAAGGATGGGTGTGATGAGAGGCAGTGGGAAAGGCAGAAAAGAGTCAATTCAAACAACAAACAACAAAAAACAACAAAATTCTTAATTGGTGGTTCACAGCAATGTGGAAAAAATAAGCAGGGTAAGTATTCTCCCAGGAAGCTTCTCCTGACATGGATCCCTCTCTGGCTATTTATTCACTATTGTGCATCCATGAAAACATGTACTGGGCTGGTGATGAGATATAATAGTGATTTCAAAGAGCTAGCACACATTTTTTTTAAGTAGCAGTGATTTCAAAGAGCTAACACACACCCAACACAGCCCAACACAGGGCTTGAACTCAAAACTGTGAGATCAAGACCTGAGCTGAGATCAAGAGTCAGATGCTTAACTGACTGAGCCACCTAGGCACCCCAAGCTCGTGCACAATTTGCAAAGAATACATAGATTTTATTTTACTCTTATAGCTGCATTGTCTTTTGACAAAAGACACAAGAAAAGATTTCTTTGAAAATCTGAGCTGGAAGCACAGGATCTCCTCTTTACCTCCACGCAATGAGCCTTCCTTCATAGTCACGTATGCCTATATCTGAGGCTGTCTCAGGAGCCGACCCTGAGACAAAGATCTGAATGCCAGCAGTTTATTTGGGAGGTGATCCCATGATGGGACAGGAGGCAGATAAGTCAGAGAAGGGGCTGACAAAGTAGGCTCAGACTTGCTGGGGCCCCTCTGAGAGATAGTGTAGAATATGCCTCAGCATTGTCCATGGATGGTCATCCATCACTGTTGAAGGCTGTCCTAAACACTTTAGGGCTGAACCTTAACTCTTCTCAGCTCTACACTGGCCAAGTCAGTGTGTTCATGGTACCAGAGAAGGCCCTAGACAGAGTCACATGTGCATCAAGAAACCATCTGCATATGTGGTGTGGTGATGCCCAGTGTCTGCTCCAGCCTGAACGTCCCATCCCTATGATCCTCCAAGCATCTCTTGTGTAGAAACTAGAAAAGAAGAGGGAGTCTGCAAGAGTAGGAATGAGAGACCATGACTTGCTCATGCGTCACTGGCATCAGCACACAGCAGTGGGGTGTCGGGTGGAGGTAGCAGAAGAGAGGCTCTGTGCAATAGGCATAAAGGCCCAGATAGACTATTCTGGGACTTGCATTCTGAATCCAGCATGGTAAGGCCCAAACGTTAAGATTTCAACTATAGTTACCTGCATTGTAACATGTTCTTGTATTAAGCATTGATTCCACCATGTTAGAGGCTTCTTTGTTTCATTTGCAAAGGACATTACCAGATGACCTTGCCTGTAGAGAACATGACTCAGGGACAGCCCTGTCACCAGACCCACTAAGGCAGCAGCTTTGTTTGAGGGAAGCTCTTAATGTTTACTAACAATCTCATCAGCCTCTACTTATGCACTATATACACACTGTTATTTCACAAAGTGCTGCATGCTGTGGTTCTAAAGCAGTTTGGTATGACTATTTTAATGTTAATAAGGAAGGGGTCAGCCTGGGGACAAGGAAAGGATCCTCAGTTGGGCATTTGGAAATGAATGGGTCAGTCCCAACACTCTTCACAGTGTGGCTTTTGGCGGTGTGTGTTTTAGTCTTTCTGGGCCTCGATTTGCCTATTGGCCATCTGAACAATGGCCTGCAATTCCTCTTCATTGTTCCCTCCATATTAAGCTCAGAGTATGGTTAGTGCACATAGAAGGTATCTTAATAAGTGTTAGCAGGATGAAGAATGCCAAAGAAAGCAGACCCTAGGCACTGACTGGGATGGAGCACATCAGCCTTGTCCAGCTGGCCCAATGGGTTAAGAAAAGATCACCCAGCAGCAGCTGAGCTGGCTTCCGTGAGGCTAAGCAAACTCCCCACCTGGCCGGCACAGACTCTGAGGCCCCAAACACACCTGAGAAATGGTATTTTCAGAACAGCTGAAGCTGTCCAAGACAAGACTATACAGAGACAGGGTGGCACAGTGGACTAGAAGGCTCTGCCCAGTACTTCTTGGCCTCAGTTTCCTCATCTATAAAGCAAGGTGTGGCTGCTAGTGCCTCCTGCAGAGCTAATGGCAGTGCTGATGTCATCCCATCTGTCTTCCATTTGGGTGTATTTCCTCCCACCCAAATCCAAAGAACCAAGGGCATGTCTTAGTCAAGGTGGGAACTGGAGGGTCGGCCATCTTTGGGACTCTAACATTTTCCTTGGGCTGTTGGTTAGATTTTGCATAAGGGCCCAGGGTAGAGAATCAGATCTGGGTCTGGGTTCAGATCCCACCTACATCACTCACGGGTCGTCCTTTCCTCTCTCAGAGCCCCATTTCCTTCATCTGTAAAATGGGTATTTAAATGCCAGTCCTGCAGGGTGGCTGGGAAACAGTGCAGGCAACATATATGACATACCTCTCACCATCTTCCTGGGCCACCTATCGCTGTTCTTCGCAATTGTAGCAGTGATGGGATGTTGGTCTGGCCTTGGGCCAAGGACACATTTTTCCCTGGTCTTAGTAGCAAAAACCATCTACTGCCAATTCCTGCCTGCTTTGTGCTGGCATCTGTTTCTCCAGGACAGTGTACAGTCCAAGGGAGCTTCATTAATGCATGTGCCTCTAGGTACATGCTTCCGTGTTGAGGCTCTGCTGGAGCCAAATGGCCCATGTGGTGTGCTGGGAATAGCTACGCATCCAGTGGAGGGTTCCTTCGAATACCTTCAAAATCCTCAAAGTCTCTTTCTGTTCCTCTCTTTCTCTCCCCCAGTTTTCCTTTCACTACATCTTGCCAGCCTGGGGGAGCCAGCAAAGATAAGCAGTGCTGTTCCCATAGAAACCACAGAGCCCTGACCGGAGTAGATTCCCCTTACCAAGGCAACAGCAGTCAGCCGACCTGCTTCTCCTGGCTGCTTTCCTGAGGCCCGAGTTTGATGAGTCCAAATGGAGGTTTGCAAAGGATAGGGAGTATTCTCTGTTTCGTCTGGGGGAAAAGATGCAGCAGAAACATTCATGGCATCTGGAGACATACTGATATTATGTGGATCAAATGGAGCCACCAAAGAAGAAGATCCAAAACCACAGCTACCTTAACACGTCGAGTGAAAGGAATCTGGGCCGCTGCAACCATCATAACACTGGTCTCTCATCCCAGGACTTTTTCATGACAAACTACCTATCTTGATTGGCCTCTCAAGGGATGCCTCAAGAATTTAGGGTCCTGACATCTCTCCGGGTGCTCCGTCCCATAAAGCCTATTCTGCTCCCTCTTCCCCTGGAACATTGGGAGAACACTGTCAGCCAGCTGTAGTAATAACTGGCTTCCCATGGAGCCTTCCAGACTCATTTTGTGGACCCCTTATCCTGTGCAAGTACCCAACAAGTGGTTTTCCAGCCAAACTGCAGTCACTTGCTGCCTGAGTGTACCTTTGATTCCTACACTGTGAGCTCCCTGTGGACAGGAACCCTGCATTTTTCTCTCTCTGGGACCAGCATCCACTGGGCCAGGGTCCACGAAAGAGAAAAATAAATACCAAGTGAAGACAAGTGTAAATAACATTAAAGGGACATTTCTCCCAGGGGGATGGGTTTAGTATAAACACAAGACAGAATTACTAAGAAATGACATTGGGAGAAACTGTTCAGTAAAACTCCCAGCAACTGGGAGTGGCCACTCAGGCTGTTCACAAATGCCCTGTTTCTCCTTGTTGGGGAGACCTGGAAGGAACATACTTCTAGGTTCCCTTTAAGGTAGGTGGGGCCATGCAGCTTTCTTTGGTCAATGAAATGGGAGCAAATGGCCACTGTCACACTTCCAGGCAGGCTTTAACAGCCAGTATCTGATTCACCACTTTGCATTTTCTTGCACATAAGTCAGGATGCATCTTCTATCAGTTTGTGTCCCTGAGCGACTGATATCAGAATCCCACCTTACTGCTACTCACATTTATACATGTAGTGTGAGTAAAACAATAACATGTTTATTCTCTTAGCCACTGAGATGTGGGGCTATTTGTCACCCAGCATAGCCAAGCCTGCTCTGAGTAATACAATAGCTAATATGGTGCTCGGCATCCCCACTGCATTCTCTACGTGAGGGCTCGCCTCAGCAATTTTTGGTTTCTTTGGTCTTCTCCACTAGACTGGGGGTAGGCAATTGAGGTTGGGGTAAATTTATTCTTCTCTTCTCTGTAACCCCAGTGCCTAGCTAGGTGCCTGGCACAGATCACTCATTTAATTAAGAGTGTTTGTTGATTAAATGAACACACATGTCATAACTGAAGGCCCTGGGACAAAATTATCCACAAAAGAATGTGTGTGAAAATGGATATATTCTCAACTTAACTTTCTAAATATTTAGTCTCTGGAAAAGTTTCAGAGACATTTTGGTGCCTTCCTCTTGCACTCAGTGAGGTTCAGCGAGCCACAAAAGTACAGAGGGGGTGGGATGTATATGGCAATGGGAGGTTGCAGAGTGTCCCAGAGAACTGCAAGCTGCTTTGAGGTCATCTTCGGAATCTGTGTCTCAACAACACTGGGAAATGTATTAACAAATCAATCATGTGCAAATAAACACACACTTATTTAGCCCTTAGCATGCTCTGGGCCAGGTACCATACTCAACCCTAGTTATACAAAAACACTGAGAGGAGTCCCAAGTTGAGTGGACCAAAGTGTAGGTTGGGGGCCAGGAAACACTCAGCTCTCTCTGCAGTCATCCCAATATTTAAGGATGTAACTAATCTTTATCAAATACTGTAAATACATATTTATCATTTTGCATAGTTTATACGATTGGAATCTTTATCCTCGATTTACAGATAAGTAAACCAAAACCAAAAGAAGGCAAGTAATCAGCTCAAGTTCACACAGACAGTACTAGAGGAATTGAGATCATGATTGGGGTCTGACTTTCTAGCATGTTGATTTTTCTGTGTTAGCAAGGGCAAATTGATCTTTTTTTCCTTGACTTTCAAGGGCACAACTTCTTCCCTTTGAAAGCCAGAAACAAAGTGTGGATTTAAAGGATTGATGCATGCATGGAAAGAAGACTGTGAACAGGTCATGGTAACCAAGAGCCTCCAAGTGGGACCATCAAATTGTCAATCAAAAAGATGCTACCAAGCAAATTTGCTGAGAAAGATTGTTTCAGCCAAGGTCTATGTGGTGATATTTGTTTACTACAGGCAGACAGGGTTTTGTAAGAGCCTGAAGGCCTAGACCTGAAGCCCTCCTTCACCACTTATGAATCCTGTGGCCTTGGGGGAAGTTCCTTGGCTTTTTCAATCTTAATTTCTTAATGTGCAAAATGGCAGGATGAAAACAATACCAGTTTATGTAATTATTATAAGGATTAATTGTGATGCTATTTACAAAACATGTAGTGCCTAGAATCAGGCAAGTAATTATCACAAATGATAGCTCCATTTACCTTATTAAATAGCAGAGAGGGAGACATATGGAAGGGGTTTTTCCCAAGACGTCAATGCCTTGCCTACACTCCAGGGGTCCTACCACTTTTATGCAAAGCAGCTACTAACACTTGCATTTCTTGGCCTGAGGACTTTTTCCAAAGCTGAGATAGGGTTCTCTGCCCAGACACTACATGCTAAAGGATTAATACTGCTCTTTCCCCCAGGCAAAGCCCTCACCAAAGTCTGATGACAGATAGGTGTATAAACACCCCAGCTCCCTCACCATCTGGGTAGGAGAACTCTCATGTGTGTCCTGCACCATTTGTTAGCATTCACAGCAGGATTAAACTCCAGTTGCTCACCGTGAAAACTGGCTTTATAACTCTCTTTTGATTGGCTGCCTTCCCTTCCCATCTCACTTCTTGACTCTCCTCCCTGGATCATTTCCCAAATAAACTTGTACTCGAATCTGCCTAAGGACCTACTACTGATGAACCCATATTTAGACAAGGGAAGCCAAGAATTTTGCACTTTTTCACCTCTCCATTTCAACAAGGGTTAGTTTTTCCAGCAGAGGGATCATCCATATTCAAGTGAATTCCCACCCCCCACCCCCAATAATGGCAACAGTTATCAATGGTCTTATTTCTATGCATTTACATGGAAACGATGCATCCTGCTTTGTTGACAGCAGTGCAGAAACACCCAGCCCCCAAATTCAGGTTGGAAGACTGTCTGCCCCTTTTTGATGGTGCTGAAGTTGGTCCAACACACCCATGAGAAGCTCCTTGATTTCCACTTCAGAGGTCTTTTTCTCATATCCATATTGGCAGAAGATTTAAAAAAAATCATCCCACAAGCTTTTCTCCTGGAAGGGAACAGACATTCTTTGCAACTAAAGAACCCCAATCATTAGTTACCATAGACTTTTGGCCTGGCAAAGCACTGAAATGTAATTTGACGAACTGGAAACATATTTCTTTATCAATAATAAAAAGCCATGGCATCAGTGTCATTCATGTCTCCCAGCCAGTAGCTACTGTGGAAAACACAGTGATCCCGTGACTAATGTAGTGTTCTCAGGCCACAAACATGGCAACACATAGGAGGAGGCCTATCTGTAGGGACAAGAGCCTACAACCTGTATTTGTTGCTCATGTGGGATTACCATGGCTGTGTCGGTAATGAATCCTCATTAGAAGATATGGGAAATTTATGGTAAATAGCCCTGTGGTGTTCATGCCTTTCACGGACTGCTCTGTTCTTCGAAATGGCCCTTGATGCCAATGTCAGAGAATGTGTGGATGGATGAACTGGGGTCTGACACAGGCGTTAAATGTCTCATGCTCTTATGTCTCTTTACTGATCCAGAGAAATTCAGACCAACAAGCTGATGTGCACAGAAGCCCACTAAATAGCTCCTTAAGAAGATGCACATTGTTAAAAGAAATGCCCATTCCTCCTCAGCACCTTTGGAGGGGATGAGGGTGGATGAAAAAATTTTACTAGGAAAAGTGCAATTAAAACAGTTCTTTAGGGATATAATAACTTCCCATGGGAACCTACATTAGAAATTTCAGACTTCATGCATTTATTTTACAGAAGAGACTGGAGACTCCAAAATCAGTGATGTTTTTGAAAAAAAATGTTACCCCATCAAATTGCAGAGCTAGAAGTAACCTTTAGTGTTCTATTGGTCTACAGATGGAAAGGTAATAACAGAAGGATTTGGTGAGAAGCACAGTTAAAGTTTTCCTTCTGTTTTCCCTTTCAATAGCTATTTTTTTCACTTCACTAAGATGATACTCCATGATCATCAATTTCAGGGACAGAAAATAGATCTCCTCTCACGTGTTCATCAGTTGACTAGTAATGGCTGACTATTAGGCTGAGTCTTAGATGGGGTTCAGTGTGGCAGAGGATCTTGATCTATTTACAATGTCTGTCATGGTTATGGGAACAGGAGTAGGGGCATGTATGCTTCTTATTTCCCTTCACTGAAACTTTGCTGACAAAGTCCTAAAATGAAAGAATAACTAGCACTCCTTGCTCCTAGTAAAAGTGATTACTGCCATAATTTCCTTTGTTCTGCACCTCTTTTTGAGTATCACCCATTTAAATTATGTTGGGGGAATTAGAAATATCTCTTTTTTAAAGTTTGTTTTATTTATCTTGAAAGACAGAGAGAGAGAGAGAGAGAGAGAGAGAGAGAGAGAGAGAGAACGTGCAAGTGGGAGGTGGGCAGAGAGAGAAAGAGAGAATCAATCTCAAGCAGGCTCCACACCATCAGCACGGAGCTGACATGGGGCTCAACCTACAAACAGTGATATCATAACCTGAGCCAAAATCAAGAGTCAGATACTCAACTGACTGAGACACCCAGGCACCCCTAGACTTCTCAATACACTCTCCCAAAAATATCAAATATATTCAAGCAGATGTATTAGGTTGTTACACACTTTTAATATAATAGCTTAAAGTCTTGTCTATAATAATGAAATAAATGTCAAAAAAAAACACCTCACAGTTAATTGCAGGAAGAGATGTAAATAAATAGAAAAACTACTGGCTAATTCAGCTGGTAAAATACAAGCTGTATTTACTCCTCATTTAGTACTTGGCAACTTCTACCTCTCCTTGGAAGAATAATTAAGATGTTACCTGGAAGAAATCATTCTCCCTTTTATGTTACCATATATTAAGTATTAGATACCTATGGTTTTGGTTCAAAACACTCAAGAATCTTCTAATTACATCTGAAACTCTTTTAAGGGTAGGGATCACTACCCTTGTTCGATCACTAAGTTTGTATATCCAAAGTCTAGATTCCAAATATGATGTCTCCATCTGAATGAAATATAAGAGAAGAATGTAATTAGTCCAAGACTAGAAGTAGTTTTCTCGTATCAATTTTTCCTTCATTTCTTTTGGCCCATCATTGGGCTGTGCTGATGGCACATTATAGTTCTGAATGAAACAGACTAAATTCCTTCTGTCTTCACAATGTGCTCTGTTCTCCAAACTAGGCTTTTAAGGGTATAGATCAAGAGTAGGAACAGGGCGGATATCTTAAGAAGGCCACTGTGCTGTCTTGCAGTTAGCAGAGCAAGACTGGTTACAGTTTAGAGCAGGCAAGATTAAAGCAAAAGAATTTAGAATCTACTTGATGCATGTCTAGTCATTTTTGATGATATATTTGACTTCACAGATGATGCACTGAGGAGACTCTGGATTCTGTTGTCTTCCCTGGAAGAGCTGAATTTGTTCTAGTAGGACAGAAGATTACTGGAAGGTAATCTCTACTGCTGGTTTTAGGCTTTCCTCTAACAAAAGTCTGTTCTGATTATGCTCTCAATCCTGAGATGTGATCCCCATAGGATCTGAATGGAAAGTCTGAGCCATTTACCAAGCCCCTTAAAGCACTAGGGACTTCAACTCCAGAGTCTGTCTCTCCAGAGCTGGGTGGCTCTGAAATCTCTACTCAGAAATTCCACACTTTTAGCTGTTGTGGGCCCCCCTGCTGCTCGGTGTGCCCCCAAGCATAGATAGTTCAGGGGTAAGTCAAGAATGTCAAGGGAATTTCTATGTATGTTTTAGGGCTCCCTCTCCATGAATCCTCCCTTTCTGGAATGCCCTCCAATTTCTAGCTCCTCCAGGATCTAATCTCAGATTCCTCAGCCCAATAACATCACTGCTTTCCGTTCCAGCTCTATCCTCCATGCACACACTACGGAGTTTCACAGGGGGAAAGCTGATAGATGTGGTTTCCTTCTTTCAAATTTCATATTCCTTCCACACCTCGGGCAGAAAATTTACAGTAAACTCAATTTACATTAAAGATTCAAAAAACTTGCTATTAGCCACATTAAGTTCCCCATGGAACTAATGTAGCCTGAAGTAACCATGCGGCCCAGTGGTAAATAAGGACCTGGGGAAAGTGAAGGTCAGTGGTGTAGACTGGCAAGACTTGATAAAGGGCTAGGAGGTAATCTAACTGCACACTAACTTCTATCTATAAACCAAGGATTGGACAAAGAGGGTCCTCAATACAGTAGGAGCTTAGGAAGAGATACTGCAGCATTCCACAGCCCTCAACTACAAATATTTCAAGGTCAAGGCAACCTAAAAAAACATCTGTGGCAGTTCTGATGTCTCTGACAGGTGATACCCAAAGGCTCAGAGGCAAGAATGTGTGTAAGGGGACAAATGATATTGGAAACCAGTTACCGCCAAGGGAATGAAATCATGTTCTACTTCTTTCAGAGTCTGGAGGTTCTCTTACATGTTTCCCGTAAGTGTCAAATTTTGACATTCTACATGAGGTTGGCAAATTGAAATTCACAGCAACAGAAGGTAGGTGTTTAATAAGTGCCTTTCAAGTCCAGACAAATTTGTGAAGCTTCAGAAATAGGAAAGAAAGGTAGGCAGCAAATAAAACTTCTGACTAAATCTGGCCATTACATCAAGCACATAAACATATTAGTGTTTAACTTTCTTAAAAGGGAGAAAAGGAAAATCCTGCTAAATTCCTGAATTTGTCATGAACAAAATAATAAGTACTACAATTTCTGTTCAAAGAAAAGAGGAAAGGTATACACGGAGGAGGAGGGAGAGGTTCCACTTTGTTCTTGCCCCTGAACCCCATCATATTCCCTGTTACAAGCCAATTACCTTTCAGTCCCCTGTCAGAATTTAGGATTTTGTGTCATTGATGGCTAGCTTATATCTTTCTAGGTGCTTGCATGTCATTGTAGGATTGTTGGACCTGAAAACACATTGAAAGAAATCCTTAGAGAAACCAGCATAATTATTTTCAGAATAAAAATAATGCAGAGGCAACACAAATCTTATGATGCGTTAACCTTAGTCATCATATCACCGAAACCAGATGCAAATGTACATATTTACTGCATAAACCAGGACAAATCTTAAGCTCGTTTGAGAAAAGGCCAGAGAAAATGAAGACCCCCTTGCCACTCTACCATCCAAAGACTTGTTTCATATGTACTCAAAGATGCCGGTGTGCACCTCACCTGATCTGCTTGGACAGTAAGTTCGTGCAATGGGTGAGTAAAAGAACTTAATGGATTTCCAAAGGCCAGAAGAGTTCACATCATTACTTCCTTCCATCTCTTCTCATGTAAGCCCTGAATTTCAGGGCATTTCATATAGATCTAAGGACAAAAGCTATGAAAATAATTCTCTTAAACATGACCCTTTTGATGTTTGAGAAACATGGTTTTGTTGTTGTTTTCAGGGAGGTATATAAATAACTTTATTATTCTAGGAGAGACTCCAATGTTTAAGTTTTCTTGTCATAGCTCAAATAAGCAGGACCAGACTGTCATGGTTATCTGCATAAAAAAATCTCCAGTCTCCTAGGTAACAGTAAGATGGGGAAACAGGCAAAGGGGCTGTTTTTCAGTCTGAAGATGGAAGCTGCAAATTCCACAGGGGTCCTGGACTGAGGAAACAAGATCCTGCCTACTTGCTTCCAAGAGGTTGGCTGTCAAGTGCCCATAGGTACAAGGGCTGGCAACAGCAGTGTTCTCTTTCCCTGAGTCTATGACACAAAAGAAAATTGACTGGCTTACTCTCAGAGATTTCCAGCAAATTGTTCTTTCCAAAGATACAGGGTTCCTTTGAGAAAGATTCAAGTACCAAAGGGACTCTGATTTCTTTATGAACACAGTTGCGTCCTGTAAAGGATAGCATGCTTTTCAGGGACACAGATGTGCACACAGATGTTCCCTTGTCAATTTCATTCAAGGATGCACAGTGCAGTGGTTACATTTGCCAGGCTGCTCTAACTCTGGCAGAGGATAACCAAGAAGTATACAACATAGCCTTGCCCTCGTGGAGTTTATAGACCCATTGAAGAAGCCAGATCTAGGTGCACAAAAACACAAATTGGAAGATAGTAAAAGGCAGGCTATACCCACCCCCCCCAACACATATATATGTATGTGCACACACATCTATCTGTATGTGTATATACAGTTACACACATAGGTATCATATACATACTTATTGCCACCTAATGAGTATTCTAAAAAGTAGTGGCTTAAGGCAACAAAACTTTTTTTACTATGTCTCACATTTCTGGAGGTAAATGGCCCTTACTTGGCTACTCACGAAACTGTAATGACTTGGAGTTTGGAACTGGAAATGTGATTCCTACTCAGTGCCTTTCTGGCACCTGTGCTGGGGAGTGTCAAACACCTGGGGGGCTGGAACTGCTTGGGCTCTTTGGCCTCTCTTTCTGTTTCAATGTGGTTTCTCCACATGGTCTTTCCTCGAGGTCTCTCTGGCATGAGCACTTCTCACATGGTGGCTCAGAGCTACAAGGCACAAGTTTCAAGACAGAAAACCAGAGGAGGAAGTTGTATGGTCTTTTACAATCTAGCCTGGGAAGTCACACAGAGGGTAGTTACAAAGGTATGGCAGGCTTTAAGAGGAGAGGAACAAGATTCTGGAAGAGCACACGGTCCTGGAGTTTATCACTGTGACCATTTTGGAAGATGCAATCTGCCACTACTTACCTCTATCTGAAAAAGAGAACTACGTATATGGCCATATTTACAACAAATATTTATCTATATTAATATGAATCAGACATTGAATGGTACTTGGGGACAGGAAGAAAAGTACCAGCATGAGCCAGGCCAGTGAAGGCTGCATGGGTGAGTCAGATGTGTGGAGCCTTACAGAAGGAAGGGCTTACATGCCTACAGAGGAGGCATTCCAAGTGTACAGGAAGCAGAGACAAAGGTATGGAGGTGGGAAGGAACAGAGCCATTTCCTGTTCTAATGGGGTGGGTACTGTTCAATGTATTTCTCCTTGAATGAACAGCCAAGTTCTCCAGGGGAAAGAGTAAGAGGTACTAATGTGTTAACGTATCACCATTTCCCTTACATGATCTTTCCTAATCCTCATGGCTATCCCCAGAGCTCTGCTTTGCAGAGGGGGAAATTGAGGTCTAGCTCACAAAGCAAGAACGATCCTGGGGCCAGATCTAAGTCAAGTGCCCTTTCTTCTACACCCCAGTAGCCATGTTTTCCCCCAGGCTCAGAGAAATCAAGCACGTTCGTAAGCAAAGTCTAGCTTTTTGTTTTGTTTTGTTTTGTTTTGTTTTTCCCAAAGGAAAAGGCTTCACCCAAAATCTAAGAAAGCACATGGGATTGCATTGAATTTCATGGTGCATTAGAACCCAGAATGGGACCCAAGACTAAAATTGGCCAGTTTTTCTGATTAGCCTTTTACTAAGCCTAGGGCTAGAGAACCTAACTCTGGCATGCGTTGGGATTCTGCCCCCCTGCGGGCCTTGTGGTGGATAGCTTTCTCCATCTAGGGCTTCCTACTCAGACAAAACGGATTCCTACCCCTTCTACCAAAAAGGAACTGGTTCGGAGTTCTGCCTTATTTAAATGCTGGAAATGTCTACTTGCATCTTTTTTTATATATGAAATTTATTGTCAAATTGGTTTCCATACAACACCCAGTGCTCATCCCAACAGGTGCCCTCCTCAATGCCCATCGCCCACCCTCCCCACCCTCCCACCCCCTATCAACCCTCAGTTTATTCTCAGTTCATGTGTTATAGGCCGAAAATGAACTAGGAGTAAACTCACATTCTTCTGCTATCTAAGATACATCATGATGGAAAGCATGTTGGCAACTTTTGCAGCAACTCTACCTGTGCCCTAGAGCCCCCACTTTATCATTTGCACATTTTAAGGCCATGTGATGCTGGTACCCCAGTATCTGTTTGGTGTGCTGGGACCCACAGGGGTAAAGGCAGAAAAGAGTTGCTATCAGGGTTCCCAAGAGATCCCAACTTACAACAGAGTGAGGTTTACACTGGGGGAGAACTGAGGGTTCTTCCTCCTATAAACTCCTCTGGAAGTTGCTAGAAGGAAAGTGAAGCAGTGTTCGTGGTTTAAGCCCCTAGCTGCAGATCCCTTTGCTGTTTTCCTTCTGTCCCTCCCTGAATGCTTTTACATCTGACTAGCCAGCACCTAGGGCTCCCTGGAGCTAAAGTGGCTGTTGTAAGTCTCTGCTTGACACTGCATCCTTCCCCTCTCTCCTCCTTCCTTGGTCCCACCGCTCACTTTCTACCGGTTTTTCCAGGGAGCACTTTCAAAATCACTTTCGCATGAACGCTCATGCCAGGCTCAGCTTCTGGGAACCTAGGCTAGCCCAGGAACCACACAAATGCTGCTTCTTCCACAAACATTCCCTTGATCATCCCAAAGGAATCCTGCACTAAATCACCACAGAGATTGGGATCCAGACCACATAAGTGGAGGTTGGATGGTGGGCGGTGGGCAGCAACTTGTTCCCCACACCCCTGGCTATGGGTACAGCAATGCACACTCTCCCTTCAAATGACAGGGCCCCAAACAAGCCACACACATCACTCATCAGCCTGTCAGTTCCTAGGGAGTCTATTTGAGCTCAACAGACCAGCGGTTTTTTTCTACTGAGATTCCAGCATGCCTACAGGTCCTTGCTGCATGTAGATGAGCTGGCTGGCGTTTAGGACAAAATGATACTAGATGGGACTTGCTCTGGGAAATCACTCGCGAGAAGGGGAGCAGGCCAGGCGTGAGGCAGGGAATGGAGAGCCGCAGAAACAACTACCCACGGCCAAAGTTTCCATTCCCAGTGCCAGGTGTTGGGAGCCAGGGGGGTCCCAGGGGCACGTCTGACTTGTCTGAACCAAGAGGCGGCAGCAAGACTGTCTTCTTACAGGGTTTTCACTGGTCTTGAACACATTCCAGATGTTTCTGTCTTCTCCTGTCACATCATTTTTTAAAAATTGTTTTTACCAGAAAGCTCAGATCCAAATAGTCAAAAGAATAGAATCTGTGATTTTATCTTGGTCCACTGGAAGTGGACACAGACTCAGGTGACAAGAGAAGACCCAGCCCCAAATCTGAGGTGCTGTGGAGGAGCTTGGCATTAGAACCTCATGGTACGAAACAAAGTGGCAGCTTGGGTTGGAGAGTGGAAAAGGCTGGAATTTTTTTGTGACCATTTCCAAATAACAGTAAGGCACAAGCTTGAGAAAAAGCGAGAAGCATAAGTAATGGTCAGGGGCAAGTCTAGGCATAGTCAAAGGAGGAAAGTCTTGAAAACATCTTCCACACAAAAGGTATGGACCACACACATGTTGGCCAACCTTGCCTTTCCTTGGGGGAACTAGACTGCCATAAAATGTATGAAATCAGCTCTTTTTATGCCCTCATTTTTAACAAGCCTGGCTGAATAGCTGAGTGGCTACGTCCATGGCTGGTGGTGCTGTATGCCGGGGAAGGCAATAATGTCTGACCAGCTATGCACTAACTTAGGCATCTACTCTCCTCCCTATCCCTCTATAAAACATGTCTACAACCTGCTAAGGTATAATGTCTTGGAAAGGGAAGTAAATCTCGCAGACTGATGAATGGTGCTATCTTGTGAAGGTAACAAAAAGCTTGTGGTTTGATCACACCCAGTCTGTGTGAAGTCAAGCAGGACAACAGGGTGACTGTGTACCACCAAAGTGGACAATTTGACACCCGCTCAGGATTTCCTTCACCCAGGCCGGTGCACCCAGCACCCAGTGCCGAGAATGCCGTCGGCTAATGGCTCCGTGTGCCTTCTCCAGAGAATCGCTCCGGGTGAATGCCTGCTACCTCACCCTAAGTGCCTGGAAGACTAAGTCCTCACGCCAAGAGTGAGGTGTGGCCAGTGTCCTGACTCAAGTTGGGACAGCTCCGTGCTGCTATTCATGTGCTATGGTCCTGTGGGATCAGGCTGAGGCCAGTCTGCGGCTGAGAACACAGCTTTGTTGACTTATCTTCCTGCCTAATCCTGCTTCTCTTGCCCCCCCCCCCCCACTCCTGAGAACTCTCGAGCAATAAGTCCCCTGCACAAGGATCTCTGTCTTGGGTTATCTAAGATAAACCCTTGGGCTGGATTTTGCCGGTAAGACTCCGAGGGAATGGGGCATCTCACTGAAATGGAAGAGGTACACCAGCGGGGAGAGGGGAGTCCCTGTGCACTCAGGATGCCCTGAGCAAACTCTGCCTCTTTTAATCTCTCCAAATCACTGCAGCCCAGAACTGGACCAGGGGTTCTAGCTCCTTCTGTTCCAAGTTAAGGCCCCGGGCCTGAGAAAAGTTGCTGCCCAGGCGGTATGCCCTGGAAACTGACCCACAGCATGGAACCAGATTCAGATTTGGCACCACAAAAATGATTTTCCTTCCCTCCACCCCCCCCCGCAAACATCCGTGGAACAGTTAAAATTGGGTAGGATTTCCTTCCCCCAAATCTCCCTTTGAAGTTTGCAGATGGATTCTGGGAAGGTTTTATATTTTAATAAGAAATTTATTTCCCAGATGATTCTGTCACTTGGAAGGTAATGAGTTTGGATGAAACCAGGAATCCTTGTCGAGATGCCCCAAAGATTCACGTTTACAAAGCTTTCCTCGGCTAAGTTTGTAGCTCTTGAAGACAGAGCCCTATCACCACAGGAGGGCTTCTCGACTGCAGGACTCCCACCTGGAGGAGGGTACTGCTCTCCTTGAAGGATGAAAAATGCTTACAATGTTTTCCACAAGCACAGTTGATTGAGTGGGAGGGGCAGCGCTTGGGCAACACTGAGGTCTAGATATTCGGATAACAAGGGCCGCATCTCTGCTGTCAGGTGAAGGCCTGGTGGCAGAGGTCACGGGCACAGACAGATGCCCATCAAAAGGAAGATCAGCAGCCTAGAGTTTTCTCTCCCTCCATGCAGATCTATGCCCCAAGCCCTGGGTAGGCTGCTAGTTCCCACCCGGAAGGAGCGTGAGCTATTTTAACTTGGAATGCAGCAAGCCAGGCCAAAGGAGCCACAGCCAAGAGATACAGTATACGGCAAGCATTTTCCCCACAAACCATGTCTCTTGTGAGGACCCAAAGAGGCCGGCAGCACAGTGGACTGCCTGTAGCCCGTCCCTAATCAGCCACATTTCAGTGTTTTGGGAATGGGAGGGCTGGAGTCGTGGGTGAGCAGGCGGTTGGCATGGCCAGTGTGCTCCCAACACTGACTCCTGACCCCTCCCGGTGTTCCCATTTTCTTACTGGTTCTCCTGTCCCAAGAAACTTCCCAAACCTCTCCCTCTTCCCTTCCCCTATGCTCCCCACCCTTACACTCCAACAGCACTTCCCATTTCCAGATTATTTTACTCTTTTACCCTCAACCTGGTCTGGAAGAGTGCAGAAAAGAGCAAATGTTGGTGAAGGAGTGGACGCCTGACTCTTACAAAGAATGGTTTTAGTACTTGGTTTATTCATTCAACAAAAATTTTGGAATTGCTACTTTGCTCCAGGCACTGTGTTCACTAAGTAAACAGGCAATGCTTTCCCTGTTTGCTCATCTTTCTTTTTAAAATTTTTTAAATTTCATTTTATTTTTTTATTAAATTAAAAAAATTTAAGTTTATTTATTTTCAGAGAGAGAGAGAGAGAGAGAGAGAGAGAGAGAGAGTGCACGTGCGTGCACGCACGAGTGGCAGAGGGCCAGAGAGACGGAGACAGAGAATCCCAAGCAGGCTGTGCATTTGTCAGCACAGAGCCTGATGTGGGGCTCAAACTCACGAAATCATGAGATCATGACCTGAGCCAAAACCAAGAGTCAGATGTTTAACCCACTGAGCCACCAAGAGCCCCCCTCTTGTAGTTGTTTTTTCAATATATCAGTGTATCATGTGCTGCTATGTTCCATGGTTTTCAGGTCCTCCCAACTGAGATGTCAGAGATGGGATCTGAGGTGGTGACTCGGTGTGACCCAATCAGGGGACCGGAAAGAGAGTGAGTGAGACGATGACAAAGAAATAACTCCCCCCCTGTAAAGCGTCTCCAACCAGCTGGTCATCTGGTCAACTGGTACTGATTCCTGTCACCATGATGATGAGGCCAGAACCAACCATTTAATTCTGAAAGCTACCCACCAGCCCAACCAACAACCTCAGGGTCCAGAATAATTCTCTGCCTGGGGTCAGACACTGGCAATCAAAAGCATCACACGTTATCAGAAAGATTAGGAATAATGTACTCATAACTGCTCTGCAGGCTATGGGGCTGTTGAGGTCCATCGCTGTGGCTGGACAGCACCCTGAACAAAGCGCATGCAGCAGGAGTGCCTGGTGTTTTTTGGGGAGACATGAGATGATATCGGGCCATCCAAGAACAAATTATGTCAATAGTTATATAACGCTTATTTTAATGTTATGATAAAAATATCTGTGTTCGTTTATGAGAGATATATAAGAGCACCTTTAAAAATAAATTCTTTAATTCTGCATTGATAGTGTGTCAAAACCTTTTTTTGTTTCTTATGAGCACTGAAATTTACCCAAAACTGTACTGTCAGAGTATTCCCAGGTGTCTGGGTGTATATGTTTAAGCAATAGTGTTTATTGTGCAATCTTGTTCTGCTGCTATAATTTAGGAATGGATTACGAAGAGCAGTGCACATACACGATTACTGTAAATGTATGTACAGGTGCTTGTCCATGACTGCTTTTCATCTTCTCACCACAAATGAATTTTCTTGTTTGTGCACTGGAATGATTCAGGAGCAAGTGACTGTAACTGGATATATCCACAGAAAGGGACAATTAACTATCTTACAGGGAATTTTAGCACACAAATAAACTTATAACTCTATATACTTGGGGAATCTTGTTCTCTACAAAGCTGAGAAAATTGTCATTGTGATTTAGTAAAATAAAAACAAAATTCTTGTCGGGAGTAAAAAAAATCATTCTGAAAGTTTAAAAAGTTCAAAGTTTTAAAAGTTGAAAAATTTAAGAAAAGTGTATAAAGGGGTGCCTAGGTGGGTCAGTCGGTTGAGCGTCCAACTTCAGCTCAGGTCATGATCTCGCAGTTGACGAGTTCGAGCCCTGCGTCGGGCTCCGTGCTGACAGCTCAGAGTCTACAGCTTGCTTCAGATTCTGTGTCTCTCTGTCTCTGCCCCTCCCCCACTCATGCTCTGTCTCTGTCTCAAAAATAAAATAAACATTAAAAAAAGAGAAAAGTATAAAGAAAATAATTGTCCATGGCCAACATGGGATGCAAGTGGCTACCTTGGCCTCAGAATATAAGGGTCAGAGGTCCACAGTGAGTGAGGTTACTACTGTGGGCATGGAAGACAGTTGGCTTAGCCAATCTGGGAACGTGGCACATGAGGCAGGTGCTGCTAGGGAAGGGAACACTGAAGAGGCGTGGGGGGTATGGGGGGGAGGCAGTTGGTGGTGGTATGCCTGGCATCCAAGTACCAGGCTGGCAGTGAGGACCCATCCTCCCTAAGGAACAGCAGGGCCAAGTACATGTGCTTTGAAGGAGGATTGACATAATGGAGTTATTAATACATGGGAAGTGGGGAAAAGGTAAAACTGAATTTTATTGAAATTCCACATTTTAAAATAGGAAAAACACGCTTTCTGCTCATTGAAAAGATAAACAAAGACAATCCAAATTTTAAAACTGGCAGTGGCATGACTGCCACTAGAGAGCAGAGGAAAGAGAATCTTTTGTCCCAGAGCCAGTCATTTCCCTATGTAACATCCGTAGATGCACATTTCTAACACCTCTGAGGGAAGGCAATGAGCAAGGGGGAGGAGATTAAGTCCCCAAATCCCCATGCGGCAGATCCCATATTGTTTTGTGCAAAGAGCCCATGCGATCTTGTTTCCTTCAGGAAAGGGGACATGGAAAGTGGGGTGTGGAAAAATCAAATCGAGAAACAATGCTCGTTTTCAACACCACTGTCTTCTGTAAAATCTTCACCCTACCCTCCAGATCTTACAGCTCTGACCATGTTAATCACTGAAACATTGTCTTTTAGCAGACTTCCAGGCTTTCTCAGTGGTTTAAATACGGTGTTCTTGGGGCACCTGGGTGGCTCAGTTGGTTAAGCATCCAACTCTTGGTTTTGGCTCAGGTCATGATCTCATGGTTCATCAGTTCGAGCCCCACTTTGGGCTCTGAGCTGGCAGCATGGAACCTGCTTGGGATTCTCTGTCTCCCTCTCTCTCTGCCTCTCTCCCTCTCTCTCTCTCTCTCTCTCTCAAAATAAACATTTTTAAAAATTAAATAAGTATGATTTTCTTGGACCTTTTTTTAAAAAGTAGTTAATTATTATAGTACCTAGATATCTCTTTCCCGAGAAAACCGGTAGTTCAGTAACAAAGTCAAGGACCCTCAGGCTGATTCGCCTCTCTCTTAGGCTCTGTGGATGGAGTGAGTGTCAGGAGACATTTTTAAACTGCCAGCTTTCTCATGAGTCTGAGAAGAGTTTCTGCGTTGGGGAAGTGGACCAGGATCCACTTTCTCAATTCCCAAATGGCCACGAACTGTGCATGAGGGAGGTGCTACTCTGGGCTCAAGATTGAGTTCCATCTCACTACCATCCATAGGGACAGATGGGAGGATAGGTGGCCTTTGAGATCAAGAGGACAGTCTGAGTGAACTGGCAACTGTTCATGTGGCCAGTCTGGGGCCACTGATGATCAGGTAACGTGGTTTCTATGATCCCTGGCAGTCCTTGGAAGTTTATAAAGTTAGAAAAAAATATAGAAATTCAGAATCACATGCATACACACAAATGACAGAAACTTTATTCCCAAAGACACTTCCTACCACCTTCTACCCAAAGGTTCCAAGAGCTACTGTTGGATTCAGAAAGAAAATGGGGCAACATTAAACTCTGTTACTCAGTATGGGAAAGGGAATGGCACATTCCAGAGAGCTACCTACCACGTGTTAACATATAGGCCATCAAATAAAAAGACCACATGTTATAAAGCACTAACACTTTTCTGGACATAATTTGATTTTTATTCCATGCTCAAAAGATAGTTTAGGACCCACAGATCCTCAGGGCCAGTATTAAACTCAACAAGTTAAAACTTTACTGACAAGCACCTTGGTGCCTTTGAATAGTGATTTCTGGCTGACAGAATCCTGGAACAACACCCCACTTCTACTTTGCTTCCAAAGACCCTTGACCTCCTTTGAAAAAATTAGTTGGGGAAAAATTCACAAAAGAGCAAAATCTGTAAATGTTTAGAATATAACTACCAAAATTCAGGTGTTTACTAAATGTAAATTACTAACTGAAAACAGAGGAATCGAGCCTGTGTAGAATATATTACTATGGGGTTTACTTAATTTTCTTGAGTCATGTACTATGTAATCATGTAGTCATGATTTCTCTGCAATCGTAATTAAAACAATATAAAATAAAATGCAATACTTGCTATTAAAACCTATTTAATGTTTATTTTTATTTTTGAAAGAGTGTGCACAGGGGGGTGGGCTTGGGGAGAGTGTGCACAGGGGGGGTGGGCTTGGGGGGGAGAGGGGGACAGAGGATCTGAAGTGGGCTCCGCATTGACAGCAGAGAGCCCAATGTGGAGTTCGAATTCATGAACTATGAAATCACGACCTGAGCCTGAGCCGGACACTTAACTGACTATGCCACACAGGTGCCCAAAACCTATAATCTTAACTAAGGATTCTGAAACATTCATGTTTATGTGAGTATATACATTGAGAAAATAAAAAAGCTCACAGAGTCAATGAGTCAATCCTGTAGAGAAAGGGACCTGTGTCTTTACTTATTAGTCCCTGTGAATGGGACTGCGAGTCTAATAATTCTTCATTGCATCACAGGATGATGCAGAATAGAACCCAGTCCATGAAATTCTCTAACAAAATACTGTCCTGGTTTTATCCTCCTATGTTAAGACCCCTGTATAACTTCTCCGACTAGTCCTGGGAGTGCTCAAGGCAGGAAGGAGGAGGTCCAATCAATCCTCAGAGGTGAGCAGGGAACAGAGCTGAGATTAGGGGTCCAGCTCAATGCTCCAAAGCACTTGCCCTGTGACCTGTTTGGCCCAGAGGAGGGAACTAAGCACTGCCTGAGGCCCCATGATTGCAGCTGTATCTGTGGGACAGATGCCAGAGTAAATAGGAACAGTCACATTACTCAGAGCATGCTAATTTCTCTTGCTTAGTATACGAAAGTCTTCCTTGGTGATGCCTTCCCATCCCCGTCAGTCTCTGGAGAAGGGGGTATAAGGATATAAGGGTCTGTTTTGGGCTATGATGACAATAAACATGCAGAGAAGGTTATGGATACATCCCCCAATTAAGCCTAAATTTGAAGAAGGAAATAACCCACGTATCTAGCCTCATCAGTAAAACACAAACAAAATAAAACTCTGTAGGGAATTTGACAAAAAAAAAAAATTGAAGCAGCAGCTAACCACAAAGAAACATCATTCTGAGAGGCGTGGAACAGAGCTTTGTGACCTCAGGGTGGTATCAGCACCTTGGGGATCAGCAAGTATTTCCAGAACTCAGTAGCTTATCTCATCCTATAAATTCACTGGGAAGTTGGTGTGGCGTACAGATCTTCGTCCTTCCTCTTTTCCACTCAGTGACTGACTAGGTTTAGTGGCTGTGACTGACTCAAGATGGAACTTTTTTTTTCTCTTAAAGTGTATTTACTTATTTGGGGAGAGACAGAGAGAGTGTGAGTGGGGGCAGGACAGGAAAAGAGGGAGAATCTCAAGCAGGCTCTACTCTGTCAGCACAGAGCACATGTGGGGCTCTATCTCACGAACCATGAGATCATGACCCGAGCCAAAATCAAGAGTCGGACACTTAAGTGACTGAGCCACCCAGGCGTCCAAAGATGGAATTGCTTGATGTCTTCCAGTACTGATGCTCAATTGTGCCACCAGCTGGATTCAGTTCTCCAGAAAGCTATGGGTTCACCATGGTGAGTCATGGGTTTCCTCTGAGCCTCAGTTTCCTCATCTACCAAATCAGGCAAAAGACATTTTCTGATTTGGAAACTGTAAAGTGCTACTGTTGGCCTCGCTATTATTACTCAGAAGTACTGATTCTGGTGCAAGGAAAACCAATCAGGTTTAGTCAAAGGGCAGTGAGGAACAAAGGAATGTTGAAAATGAAAATAATGAACTAATAAAGGAAAAGACAGAATGAAGCCAGAGTGGACAGAACCCCCCTT
Organism: Prionailurus bengalensis; assembly: GCF_016509475.1. Lineage (NCBI taxonomy): Eukaryota > Metazoa > Chordata > Mammalia > Carnivora > Felidae > Prionailurus > Prionailurus bengalensis. The sequence goes on along the minus strand of NC_057354.1, from coordinate 44,552,475 downwards.
GTGCCTCTGGGTGGACACTAGGAGGATTCCCAGTGGCAGTGACCTCCAGGCTCGGAGACCACTTATCACATTCCCAAGCATTTAATTCAATCCAAGAGGAATATTTCTGGTATCTCCTGTGTTCCGAGCACTTGGTTCTATGGGAGATGCCAAAGGAAGGTTGTAAGAAAATAGTTAATTCTCCACATTTACCTAATGGATCTTCCAAACTCTTCTATGAAGAACGTATCCTTACTATTTTCCTCACTTCATAGATGAATAAGACTGAGGTTTAGGCACTTAAATAACTGTGTTCAAGGATCTGGAGCCAGAACTCAATCCCAGGTTTGACTGATCCCAGTGTCTATACCTTTAGCCACCATCCAAAGAGGCAGTGTCCATGGCAAAGACAAACCTTGACCATGGTTGCCTCTGAGCACCAACTCTGTAACACACCTAGTCACCGCCACCTTCAAAGTCCTCTGCACCATTGCCCCAGTCCCTGCACCTGTCTACACTGGTCTCCTTGCAGGCAACAGAGCCCATTATCCAAAGCCCTTGATGGCTCACCCACAGGAGCTAACCCCAAATGTGGAAGGCAGCCTAGTTTGGGGAAAACAGAATGAGACAAATGGTGCTTATTCTAGCCACCTGGATGACACTCTCTGTTTCTCTCCCTCACCTAGAGGGAACACACCTTCTCCAGCCAACCCTTAAGCACCTCTCGGCGCCTCAGTTTCCAGGAAGCCTCTCTCTTCAGTCTTTAAGCCCATCACTGAATCTGTCCCAAGCTCCCTACTATACTCTTGGGCTTTTGCCTTCCAAGGTGACCTCAGAATAAAGCCAGAACCAGCCCTAACAGTGTGGACCCAACCTGGCCTGGTAGTTTTAAGAGGCTGGGCTCTGAGCAGAGAAAACTCCTCCCAGAGCTCCTGACGCAGCAGCTGTGTGTGCTCAGGCCCCAGGGCACTTGGCGAGGCCCCCTGACCATGCTGACCCACAGACTTCTCTCCTGCTCACGGCTGCTGCGACTGTGCGCACAAAGGAGGCGGCTCCTTAGGGCATTTGGAACGTCATTTAACCTCAGAGGCAAGACAAACAGCTGGCTGGTACAGCTAGTAAAAACGCTACCTACCCTTAAGATCTTGCCAAAAATACTCCAAACCCTACATTTAGGTTTGGGTAAACCATACACACAAAATCCCACAAGCCACCGAAATGTGACAGCCGAATTCTGTGTCCAGCATCCTAGGCTGGCTGCCTCTAGAATTTCTTTTCCTTTTGTTTCAACTGCAAATAACTCTTTTCCCTTTTCAGTCCCCTTTCCCACTGCTTTGGAAAGCCAGGCTCGGTCAAAAGTCTGCCAGGGAGCTTTGGCTTGTTAAATGTCAACTCCTGCTGCGTGGGTAGGAGGAGAATTATTGGTGACTGCGTGCAGGTGCTTCCTGGAGTCCCTAGTCAGTGGGACAGTTTGATCAATGAATCAGGACCAATCACTGGCCCTGATTTGCCTGCCCTCAGTAGTCATTAATTACAAGCAAACAAGCGAATCATTAGTAGGTAACTTCTTGCTGCAGAGCCTCGATCCTTGCAGTGGAGACAAGACGGTGTGCTGACACGTGGGTTCAACCAGAAGGCCAGGCTGGCTCTGCCATGCTTCAGAGAGGGGATGACCCCAGCAATACCACAGTGCATTGCTGTAACCCAGCACACTTCCCATCTGCTAAGTTGGTTTTCACACTGAATCATAAACTCTGTGTTTCCATTCGGTGCACAGAATTTCAGAGCCTTGCACTGGCTGAGCCATGTCCTCAAACTCTGCCCAAGGGTCTTTCCTGATCTCCAAGGTCAGGGGCTGGAGGAAATACCTCAGCAGAAGAGTTCTTATTGTCCAGAACATTTCAGCAAGGTATGGGTCTGTCCTCATGGAAGGTTAAGAACAACCTCTAAATGGAAGGGAAGAAAGACTGCCCCAGGCTTGCTTCATTCATTCATTCATTCATTCAAGTAACCCCTGTCAAACACCTGTTATGTGCCTGCCATCTGCCAGGCACTGAGGCACAGGGAGATTAGTAACTGACAATTTAATTTCACTAAGGAATATAAAGTTCCAACTGTGATGAGCACAGGAAGATGCTCCCTGGGACTTGAAGTACCTGTGAAGGGAGGGAAGAAGTAGGAGGGAAACAGGAAATGAGTACAGGAAAAACTGGTAAGACAGAAAGCCCAGAAAAGCTGGGGTGGGAGTGAGGGGCCAACATGTGTTGGTGCAATTCAAGAAGGATAGTGAGGCTGGAAGGGACAAAAGTAGGGGTGTGCTGAGAGAGGTGAGGTGGAGAGGGAAGTGCCAGACCACACATACCAGATGGGCCAGGTTAGAAGTGCTTCCCTGGGGCACCTGGGTGGCTCAGTTGGTTATGCATCCAACTCTTGGTTTCGGCTCAGGTCATGATCTCACGGTTGGTGAGTTGGAGCCCCGTGTCAGGCTTTGTGCTTTGTGTGGAGCCTGCTTGGGATTCTCTCTCTCCCTCTCTTGCTACCCCTCCGCCACTCATGCTCTTTCTTTCTCAAAATAAATAAATAAGCATTAAAAACAAAGAAGTGTTGCCCTTTATCCTTGGAGCAATGGGAAGTTATTTATGCATGTTTCAAAAGGGAGGCATGATGACTTTCAACATGTAGAAGGATCATTCTGGCCATCGTGTGGAGAGAACTGGAGGGGACAGAAGCCATGAGGCCTACAGCACAGTCCAGGAGAGAGAAAGAAGTGCTTGGCAGTCCTGTGGAGGACATGTGGCCAGATTCGAGAGCTCATGAGGAGATACAGCCCCAGCGACTGCTAGTGGATGACACGGGGTGTGAGGCACAGAGGCTTTAGGAGACATCCAAGTTTCTGTCTTCAGCAATGGGTGGGTGCACAGAGAGAGAGTGCACCTGCAGCCTGGTCCGGGAGGAGGACCCAGTCAGGGAACAGTCAAGGGGTCAGTTTGGACGTGTGGAGTGTAGCACACTCCCTTCCCAGGAGGGGGTGTTAGCCAGGTGTAGAACTCAGAGGAGAGCTGTGAGGGCAGGGGCAAATACAACAGGCCCTAGTGCCCCCTCCAGAGAAGAAGGTCATGTGGGAAGGTCAGCTAGTGAACGCACACTGGCCATCTCTGGATGAACCGAAATGCTGCCTTGACTTTCCAGACTTCTCCAGTGAGCCCCCTTGGACATTCACCCACTATCCCACCAACCCCACTTATCCTGACTCAGACCTGCTCTGTTCTCTCCCATCTCAGAGCTACCCAGTAGGCTCTCATCCTATATCCAGGATGAACTGCCAGGGCTACCAAATCCCCAGGCACCCAACTGAAAAATCAGAGTTGGCTCAAATTTTCCTGACCCTTGATGCCCTCACCCCAGACCCAGCTTTCTCAGCCCCTCCTCTCCATCCCTACCAGGTTCTTCTCATATTCTTCTCATCCTACCAGGATGGATTTTCAGTAAGGTCTGAAGCCAGGTCTCCTGGATTCTCATTCTAACTCTACCTCTTACCAGCTGGGCAATGTTGGGCCTCAATTTCCTCATTTAAAATTGTGACTATTACCTCCTATACTTTATACAGTTGTGTGAAGCTAAACACTAACATATATAAAGTGCTAAAACTAGTGTCCAGCACATAGTAACTGCTCAATAAACCCTAGCTATCATTTTAATATCTCTTTTCCACATACTTTGTGCACATTGACAGACAAGACGTGGCCATGTAGTACCTTCTCTTCAGAGTGCCGCCTCAACTATCTGTTTCTTCCTCTGGATTGGCCACTCCTCACAGGCAGGAGCTGTTTCTCATTCATATTTGACTCCTAAGCTCCCCTTACAAAGCCTGAACCTGCTCTGTAAATGACTGCTCTGTCAGTGAATATACAGCAACAAGAGATTTTACAAGTCTGGGCATACAGTAAGTAGTGGGAAAGGCAAGCATTTCAAACGTTCCTGTCAAGAACCCAAAGTATTTTCAGAGGCTTTTTATTAAACAGGGTAGTCAATACACATTTGTTGAATTCTACTGGATTCTTCTTATATTACTTAACTCAGCTGTGCTGTTTCAAAGCCTTCCAGAAGAACACCAGAGCCCCAGTGCCAGGAAAGATAGGTCTTCCACGACACAAATGTTCCTAGACAATAAATGCAACTCTCAGATTGAGTCCACTGACCCAGGGAGCTCAGGTAAGTTGACATTTCCTCTTGGGAACTTTTCCTTCTCCAACACCCACACACAATTGTGAGGTCTACAGAATGTTCTGAACTCCTCTGTGAGCAGGGGCTCAGGAGCTAAGTGGACTAGCTTTCTGACAAAGGCAGAGAACCAAATCTAGAGCTAAGAACCCTACTACCTATCAGCTAGGCAACCTACCAGGCAGTCTCTAATGAGGTAGTACAATAGTGCATCTCAAACTGGGTACCATATTTTTTTTTCTTTTTGAAAAAAGCAGAATTCAGGCAGCTGTGTGTCCAATGATGTAAATATAATTCCCAAGGCAAACTTGCTAAGGTGTGTGAAAATGGGTTTGGGAGGCAGAAAGACCAGTGGGGAGTAAAGCGCAGCCTTCCATGAGTAACTTTTCCATAGACTCATCAGTGATTAGAACCCTCCTCTAGTCCAAAATTTCTGAATGAGAAAATGGGCCTGATGAGAAAAGAGGGGAAATGACTTTCCTTAGCTCACTAATCTTAAGGCCAGACACTCATGCTCCCCGTCTCCTAGTAACTGCAACTTCTTGAGGCATGTTTGTGCAGACACCTTATCACAGTGCACTGAGCAAATTTAAGTCTGAAACAATCAACAAAAGACAAGTACGGTAATGGTACCATTAATGGCTAAAATGTTCTTGAACTTCCTTAGCCAGAGAAAGCTCTTTTTATGCACTTCCTAGTTTTGGTAACCACCATATGAGTGTGTACCACAACTGTCCTTGTTTTTCTGAGGCAAGAATTGAATCCAACAGAGTTTGGGCTGTCCACCCAAGCAAGCAGGTACAGAAGCCAAAGCCCCTTAGAATTTTCTTTGAAGATCCTCAAAACCTGAGTGTAGCTAGTACTCGTTAATATCCCAACTGTGCACCCTGAGCCCTTACAGTCCTCATGTAAGAGCCCGAGAATCTCCACTCCAAGGCTGTCTCCCATCATGCAGTTGGGACAGTGGAACAGACTAGAGAGCTAGGGGTTAATGCCTCAGGGACAGCCCCAGCCAATGACAGGTGGGAGCTGCAGGTTAAAAACCACCTCCCAGAGCTCCCCAGTGGGACTGAACCCCACCTGGTTGTTGACACACCTTCCCTTCCCTTCCCTTCCCTTCCCTTCCCTTCCCTTCCCTTCCCGTTCCTTCCCTTCCCTTCCTTTCCCTTCCCTTCTTTCTGATTTCCTTCCCTTCCCATCTCACTTCCCTACTGCCCACCAGGTTTCCTGGGGTCACCTCCCAGGTTAACCTCCTGCACTTGCATCTTATCCCAGGGTCTGCTCCTTGGGGAACCCAGGCTAAGACTTGAATAGAAATAGGAACAGTCTCTCTCCATATCTGTGAGAACAGAGAGCCCAGAAGGCATCTGAAACACATAAAAGAGATGTCAGGAAAGCCAGTCAGGAGGGGTGGTCCACAAACATAGATGTGGAACAATTACGAAGCCAAGAAGAGCTGTGTGCAAAATGGACAAGAGTGAAAGACTCTGGCAATGAGCAGTTAATCTGAGGACCTGCCTGCAGCCAGTCATTCCTGAAGAAGGTGCTGAAACCCATCAGATGTTGGCAGGAAAGGAAGCCGCGTGTGCAGTACATTAGCTGTGGAATAATGAGGCAACCCCAGCTATGACCCTCTCTGGGCTCTGATCTCTCCACGCAAGGGTAGTCAGTCAATGAACCCAGCCTGGGCCTGTGAGAAGCATGGGAGAATGCCACACCATCCTCAGAAACCTGCAACAGGCTCCAAGACAGCAGAGCCCTCTTGTGAAGGAGGAAACAGAAGGTTCTACAGCCAGGGCATCCACAGTGCTTTGCTCCCTAAGGACACTTGGTGCTGGCAACCGAGGCCACCTGTTCCCTCAATCAGCCAACAGGAGTTGATTGTGCCAGGCACGGGGCTATGTTTGGGGACACAGATGAACTGGATTTAGTTCTCATATTCAAGATACTCATGGTTTATAGTTCCTTGTCACACAATGGGAATGACCAGGTGAGCCTGAACTGATCCATGGACAGCTCTTACAGAGCATCAAAGCTCTGGAGTAACTCACTGCCCCACTGGTGGAAATGTTCACCCTTACCCCAGCTGGGCTCAGAAACGCGGCTGGTCACGCTGAGTGCAGTCACATTTGGGGCACACTGTAGCTTTCTGAGCCTGACTTCTCAAAAAAACACAGTGGATCAAGGGCTGTGGTCCCTTCACTTCCCTCCTAAAACATCTTTGAAATTAAGGTTCAGAAATGTTTTCCAAGGAAGAAGGGGGTGTACCTGAACCCCAAGGATATTCTCCACATCAGATATAAGAAAAAATCATGGCATAAAGGATTGTGCCAGGAAGAGAGGCAGCAATACATTTTGTCAGCTGATTTACAGACCTGAATCGGGTCAGAAGGCCACTTCTGAAATAAAAAATAGAGTCCTAAAGATGCATCTGTTGTTACGGAAAATCAATAAGGCCCTGAGCCTGTACTTCATTTCTCCCAGGAGTGGGAGGAGGGGTGTGTCATTTATCAAATGCAGGAAGGCTGGGACAGGACCAGAGGCAGCCATACAAGGTCATCCCCTGGCTCCCGATTCTGACGGACAATCTCTGGATTCAGATCACTAAATGAAACCTCTACAAATAATCAAGATGACAGATGGCAATAAGCGAGAATGACTGAAGACTTCTTGCTGGCCCCATGGATGGGATTCCTGAAGGCCTTCCAAGGGAGGGAATTAATACCCAGAGACCTGGGCATTCTGTTTCTCTGTAGGGTTTTTTTTTTTTTAATCCCCGCTAAAGGCTCTCTTGTGAAAATACAATCACATTCTTTCATTTACTTCCAAAACTCTCAAAGTGCAATATTAGTAGTTTAATTTCTTTTGGCATCAAGTCTAAATGGCTTTATATTACACAGATTATATATAATATGCATACAATAGAGTGTATGCAGAGTTTATACTATCTTCATGTATTAGGCTGGCAAATGCGAGAAACTGTGGGAGAAGCAAGAACATAATCAAGCCATGTGCCTTGACCGTGATGTTACGAACACTTGACTTTTAGGCATGTGGCATGTGGTACTCTCCTGACAGGCAAGGCCACCTTGGTCAAGGGGAAGCTAACCTGTTGGCTGAAAACATTCTCTGATACAACAACTATGGCACCTGTATAATTCTTAACTCTGGGTTAAGCACTGCTTTTTCCCTGCAGAGTCCTTTTAGCACAGGCATATTCTGTAGAAGAGAAACTTTGTAACTCAAAAATACTTCCAGGTAATTAATTTATCTGCTATTAAAATTCCTTTCTGTGGATTTCGCTTGCCTTCAACTGAACTGGCAATCCACTCTCTGAAGGTCCTTCCAGTTGCAAACACCTGCGTCTTTCTCCTGCATTTGTCATTCCTGCCAAAGGCAGAGACACCCACACAGGTTCAGGACAGAAGGTCTGGAATCATTTGGCCTCCTCATGCTTGCCCCAACCCATATCCAGCCAGCTTCCAAATCAAGAGGCCCATTTCCTGCCAAATTTCTTCTTTCCATAGGGTCTCCTTTACCCCAGCACCACAGGGGGCGGATCCTTGGGAGGCCCACCTGGTTGTGCCATTACACACACATGTAATGTTTCTCCAGCCAGAAACCTTCCTTTTTCAATCTTCCCTGCTCACTTCTACCCAGAGAAGAACCCTGTCTCAGCTCAACTGCCAACCGAGTGGGGGCCACAGTGCTTACCACAGTGTTCTATATACTCCATGGCTGCGTGTCCCAGTCCATGCCCCAGCAGACACCCCAGGGGCTCATCCAGAGGAAGGAAATGAGCCTTCACCTGGCACTGTTATTTCTGCCTCACTCAGTTCCTAAAAAATCCTGTAAGGTGCCCGGAAGAGTCAAACAGAGAAAAGGAGGATTAACTGCTGGCATCCCTCCTCCAGGAGCTGCCTTTGGAATTCTTTGTGCTCTGGATTCCCACAACTGGACAATTACACCCCTGGTTGCTCCTTTCTCCTTGCTGTGAAGGCCACACACTCTACTGTGTTTCCCTTCTCTTCTGAAGCTACGGTCCGCAAGCATTTCCCAAGCCTTCTCCAACAGTGTATTGCAGAATTTTATGTATTTTGGATAACACCCCTTTATCATATCTGTGTTTCGCAAAGATTTTCTCCCAGTCTGTGGCTTGTCTTTTTATTCCCTTAATGATGTCTTTCAACGAGTCCAAGTTTTTCATTTTAATAAAGTCCAACTTACCATCTTCTTCTTTTCATGGATCGTGCCTTTGGAGTCCTATCTGAAAAGTTAGCGCCAAACCCAAAGCCACTTAGATTTTTTTCCCATGTTATCTTCTAGGAGTTAAAGTTTTGCATTTCACATTTAGGCTTCTGTTTCGTATTGCACAGCAGGAAAAGCAAAGTCATTTGCTAAGTAGTAAGAACAGCAGGACTGCCTTTTTCTGTCTTTAATCAAGACTAGGATTTGCATCCGAGGCCAGCTCAGACTTATCATTATTAACCGCTAGCATCTTGGATTTATAGCAATTGCTCCTCAAAATGAGGCTCTGGGGGCATTCACGTAACCAGCTGCAATTCCAGCAAGAAAGAGCATGGAAGGGCAGATGGTTCATATTCGCCCATCTGTGAGGGGTTTGCTTGGGTCTTGGAAAGTGGTGGGAGAACAGGGAGGGTCTTATCTATCAGTGAGACGGGACTCCAACTTGAGTCTTCCCAAGTAAGTTTCCAATTTCCCCACGCACTTTGCTAAAAATCCTTCCCTTCTGCCTTGGTCAAGTCTGTTCCCTTTGTTAGAGACTAGGTTCATGTCCTGATGGCAGTTTCTGGCTGTGTACTGTGTCACACCCGTCTGTCTGGTTTAATGCTGTAGTGCTAACAAAAAGTAAAACACATCTCAGTATAGATGAGGGGAAAAAATGTTCCTTCATTGCTCCTCTTCAAAATATTTTTAGGTCTTCAGGTAAAACCAAAAATAGATCCTATAGATTTTTAAGTTAAATAGGAAAGATGATTTAAAAATAAGTTCCCATGATCTATCCAAGAACATCTACTTTAAAAAATATTTTAATATATATTCAGATACATGTTGAATTTTTCTATATAGAGGTGTGCACCATCAAACTCAATACCAGTTAATACATTATATTACCACTCTTTTATTGTTATTTTCTGAATAAAAGATTCGGCGTGTCTTTTAACTGGTCACTGTCAATATTTGGGAAAGCTATTGATTTCTGCATATATACCTGTGTCTGACCACTTAAAACTTTCTTACTAATTTTAAGAGATTATTGATAAGTTCTTATGATTTTCCAGGTATGCAACTATATTATCTGAAAATCATATGCATCATTCTACTGATAATAACTATTCACCAGGACCATTTATTTATTTATTTATTTATTTATTTCACCAGGACCTTCTAAAAAGCAAGTGTGTTAGGTCACCTGGATGGCTCAGTCAGTTAAGCGTCTGACTGTTGATTTCGGCTCAGGTCATGATCTCTCTCTCTCAAAATAAATAAATAAACAAAAGCAAGTATGTAAAAATAAAAATGGTCATGGTTATAGATGTGATTTTTATGGATCATGTATGTTTCATGGTCACCCCCGAGGACTGTTGGTGTCAGAGAGAGAGTGTGTATCTTTTTAAAACATTTTTTAAATGTTTACTTATGTTTAAGAGAGAGAGAGAGCCGGCGGGGGGGGCGGGGAGGGCAGAGAGAGAGGGAGGCACAGAATCTGAAGCAGGCTCCAGGCTCTGAGCTGTCAGCACAGAGCCCGAAGTGGGGTTCAAACTCATGGAGCACGAGATCATGACCTGAGCTGAAGTTGGATGCTCACCTGACTGAGCCATCCAGGTACCCTAAGAGTCTTTTTGACATCAGGGACACCCTTCCCTTCAACATCAAAAATTTTTTTCACCTGATTTTTTTCCATGGAGTCTCATCTCTACAAAATATGGCATCGGTAGATATTCTACTATTAATCAATATTAATCTTTGCACTAAGATTACTCCTACCTGCTCATGAGAAATACTTCTTTAATGTACTGCCAACCTTAGTTAGTATTTTCTTTGGCAGGTCTGAATTTTTAATAATTTTCTTTTCAGGGTATTCTCTGTTAGAGTCTAAGATCTGGGCTATGATGAAATTCTAAGCCATTGGGAAATAAACACTACGCTCCACCATTCCTGGGCTACCCTGCCTAGGGGCAGTGGGAGAATCCCCTGTGGACTTGGGGGCTTTCTCAATAATCTGAAATCATGTAGCAATAATGAATTTTGCTTCAGGTCAGTGCCACTGGAGGCCACACTGAGAAATTTAGAAGTAACTGACACCAAATCCACCCCAACTTCAAAGGAAAGCTCGACTTGAGTTGCCACTGTGGCTGACAGGCTTTCTGAAGCAAGCTCCTGGGCCTGTGTTGAGTAAGACAAGTAGAAAATCTCCTCAGACAGTTTAATTAAGTTGAGTGACTTTCACTGTTCTGGAAAATAAACCAAACCATTTTGTCTATTAGCAAATATGACAATTCAGCATCCAGGCAGACTGTTGAATTAATAAAAGTTCATTTAAAAAATCCATCTTTTAATTAGAAATCTCTGCAGACCCAACCACCGAATTACAAACTGATCTGATTGGAAAGGACAGGGAGAGGTTTTTGGGGCCAAGGCCTGCACCAACCTGGTCCCTCCTGCACCACCTTGAGGGCACTTCCCCAGGCATCCACAAAGGAGCTATCAGACTCCCTGTGGAAGTGCCAACAGCTCCCCTGGAAGGTCTTGTGCGGTCTTGTAGATATTCCAAGACCTACATGGAACTTACAAGAAGGCAGTTAGTAGGGCCAGGGAGAGCTGGTTCAGATCCTGGCTTCCCAGATCCCCAGCTGCCTGGCCATGGGTGAGTGACCCTGCTACATGAGCCTGTAAAGGTGAATAACAATAGTCCTTATGTAGGTTATCGGTCATTGTGGGATGAAAGAAGAAGGAAGGCCAGCTGTCAGTGACTATGACTGCCACTATGCTATTATTATTTCTCTTTGGCAGACTGGAGTAGATTGTGAGTTAGCAACCTAGGGCTCTTGCCTGAGTTAACTCCATAAACTTCACAGCTCGGTTTTCTCACCTTTGTAAAACAAATAAATAATGTCTATCTTGTTCTACAGCGTTCTAAGGAGTAAGTGTTTTAAGGTCCTGAAGATGAAGAGAGAAAAGAAAAAGAAATGATCCCATCAGTTCTGAGAAACAATTCACTGAAGAAAATATATTCCCCAAATAGCAACTATATTGAGAATGACATGATTCTATTCCTCAGAACATAGTTTGTTTATATACTAACCCTATGAAGGTGTAGTGTGCATTCATGATTTTTAAAGAAAGCATTGCTTCCCTAGAAAAGGAAATTAATTAACGCACAGATAACTGCAAAAATATCACCTATCAACCAGCCTAAGGATGCACCAGGAGCAAGGCAGGCAGAGGTTGGTTGACTGACAACACAGGACATTTACCAAGTTGTGGGGCAGGAGCTCCTATGCTAATCCATCTGCAAGGGGTACCCAGAAGAACCCCACAAACCTAGGAAGGAGCAAACAGCTATTATAAAGCAAAGTGTCTCAGTGTTAGTGAGTTTTCCACTTCCAGTCGGTGACTGACAAACTGAATTTAATCCCTCTCTGTAAATTATGACCGCTTGGACATATACAAAAAATTAAATAAAATCCTGAAGAATCACATGGCTATGAGGCTTCACGTGCTGCTGAATGTGTAACTATAGCAAAAGCGTAAGTAAAACCCTGCCCCACCAAGTCTCAGGAGCAACATCATTGGCTCTGAAAGTGGCAAAATTCAGCTTTGGGGGGCTAGAGATGTGCGGAGAGGCTGGAAGTACTAACTCTAGTGTCAAATGCAGGAGTCCTTCATGGCCAGGCAAGCCCTTCTCACCCCACCATCAATGCAGTGACCACGGAGTGCTCCATGAAATGGCCGAAAGGCCCCTTGTACCCTCCTCAGTCTTCTTGGGGTTCTGAGGAGTGCTCCCACTCCTGCTGACACCCGGGGCCTCTCCACATGTGTGCAAGCAAAGTTGATGGGGAGACACTGTGAGGGCCTTGGGCATGAACATGCGTGCTTGGGAGGGATGGTGCACCCCCCTGTGACTGGTGACAGATGGGGAGACGGCCAGCCACAATCCCCTCCCTCCAGCAGAAAATCCTTTCATCCTTAGGAGGGCCAGGTGCAGAGGCCTTGGTTCCCCCACTTAACAAGGAGACAGAGATCAGCTTTTTGAGAGACCCCCACATGGTGATTACTATTGTCACGGAGGACTGTCCTCACAGTCCTGGTGCAAGGAGCATGTATAACACCCAGAGACTCAAGAGCAGAAACAGGCACAGTGGCCTCATGCATGAAGGGAGGCAATGAGCTCTGACTTCTGGCTTGGTTTGGTTTCCTTCCCCACATATGTAAGTTACGCTGAAGCGTCATCATTGTCACCGTCATCATTAAAAATCTGTTGCAGACCTTCCTCGCAAAGCCCAGGTTTCACCTCCCATCCCAGGCAAGTGCAGCGTCTCTAGCAGGAGAAGGGGGCCATTTACACAGACTATGCACTGACTTTAAACGTGTCCTCAACTTGGAAGCACCTCGTAGTATCCCAGAGCTGACCACCCATGAATTTATGATGTGCATGACAGAGGGCCCCAAGGCACACGACAGGCCATCACCTTCTGAGGACTGAATATATTTTAGAATATGTTGAAAGCTGCACCAACTCCCTAAACGCTCTCCCCAGTGGCTCCTTCCAGACATTCCTGGACCCCAAATTAAGAACAACTGCCTTATACAAGAGGAATTCGTAAAGACACAGTAAGCTAAATATTTGCAAAACTGAATAATTAAAAATCTCCAAGATTACTTGGTATTTAAAGAAGTACATGGCAACTTCCTTTGTAAAGCAATAATCTCTTTGTCATGCAGAAATTTGCAAACTATTACTTTCATGTGCTAACATTTTCAGTTGTTGCTCTCTTTTAAAGGAGCACTTTGAAAGTTGGGTATATAGGTACATAAACCAGCTGTATCACTCAGTTAAAAAAATTTGGGGGGGGGTGCCTGGGTGGCTCCGTCAGTTAAGTATCCGACTTTGCCTCAGGTTCATGGGTTCAAGCCCTGCATCGGGCTCTGTGCTGACAGCTCAGAGCCTAGAGCCTGCTTCGGATCGGGTGTCTCCCCTCTCTCTCTCTCTCTCTGCCCCTCCCCCGCTGTCCTGGACCAGCCCCTAGAACCATATATTAAATATTCAGAAATTTTACAAGCCAAGCTCTTGTTAAATTTTATTACTGTGGCATTGGCCATTGTGTGGGTAGCTACACCAAAGAAATCAGCAAAGGCTACAAATCACAAACTGGGTCTTTGTTCCATTGCAGAGAACCAAGTTACCAGGACACCTATGCCTCACTTCCTAGTTATATATGTGCAGTCAAAACCCAGAAGTTTTCACAGAGATAGCACCTGGCTTCCTGGCTTCCAGAACAAAAGCGGAAATGCATTAGCAGTGAACCCTAAGGAAGAAATTGGTGCCAAACTTGATCTAAATGGCATATTATTTAAGGTTGAAATCTGAAATAGTTTCTGTGAATGTTTCAAGACCATATTCATGGAGTGACTGAAACAGTAAAAGACCAGGCAAATCTGGGATCTCCTATCAAGAGGGCCTCATGCTGACGCCACAATTGCAGACACTGCCAGCCACATGGCCACGTGTGGCATCAGCACAGAGGCTCCTGCTTTACTGCTTCTCCCTCCAATTCCCCAAGGATACTTTGAACCAGAAACGTCACAATAGGCAAGAATCCCTGATGTGCCCTTCAAGGCCCTGACATCCACTCTGCTGGGCCCTTCCCCTTCCCCAGACCCTGCCTGCAGTAATCATAGGCAGCATCCTACCACCTCAACTCTGCAACCTTTGTAGAACCCTCCTTCTAGGAGAAATTTATGCTGCTTTGAGCTCCCATGATGTTTTGCTGACAGGTTACCACATGTCACTTACTACATTTGCATCATGGTGTGTGTGTGTGTGTGTGTGTGTGTGTGTGTGTGTGTTCACCTCCATTAGCCTGAACCTCCCTGAATGCCTGGGGCTATGTGGGTTTCATATCACTAACATGTGAATGAAGAGTAAACCAATCAATGAACAAACGTGTGCATCTATGATCTACCTATTTCAAGTCCTGTGCAAGGCACAGGAGATACACAGTGGGTCAGTCTTTCTTTGTGTCTAATTTCTGGGATATTGTGTTGTTAATGTCAGCATTAGCCAAGAGTGGTCTTGCGTGTATGTGTGTGCATGTGTGCACATATACACGTACGTGTGTGCAGAGAAGAGAGAGGAGTTCAGAGTGTGCACTTAGCACTGTGTATCTGAGCCATCATCTCCAAGACTGTGTAGTGCTCCATGTTTTAGGGTCTGAGCAAGTGCTACTCAGGAGAAAGAAGAGCCCTCTCTTCACATCTGGGCAGTGCAGCCTGGCCTGCTACTTCCAATCCACTCCCTTCTCAGAGAAGGAAAGCCAACCCTAAAATCTCACACCTGCAGTCACTGAGCTAAGACCCCTGCTCTGGGACCCACCAGACCCCCTATCTTAAATCAAATCTGGCCACTGGCAACCTATGAGCCACAGGCCAATCCACTATCATCAGCAGGTCCACAGCAGAAAGGAAAGGGATGGTGTTTGGGTTAACCTCTGTGGACAGGACATAGGACCCTAGTTTGAGTCCCTGACTATGAGACAAGACAGGTAAAGCTGGACTCTCTAAGGAGCCAAGTAGGCATAGGGTGGTGGGGCCTCTCCACACACATGCATCCAACCCTAGACTGTGTGAGTAACCTAGCTTGCCTGGTGCTCCTCAAGCAAGCATCCCTAGCTTGACTTGACAGCACCTCCAAGGTTGCAGGGAGGACATCTGTATGGACAGACATCCCTTAACAGTATGATAGGTGTCTCTTCTGCACAGGAATACCTTTAGATTTGAGGAGGTGAAGGTGGCAAGGTGACATGCTTGGATGGGCTTGGTTTGTCAATGTTCACAAACTAATGGTGTCCTTTATCAATGTAAACAGCTTGAAGTGTGCTGGGTTTTCTCAAGGCTAATGAGAGAGGCCAGGTGCAGGATGAAAAATCATGGAGGGCTAGAGCAAAAATGGCTCTAGGTCAAGGAGTGAGTACATTTACTCTTCCACATTACATGTGAGTAAACTGAGGTGGCATCACCTGTCCACAGTCACACATGGACATACTGGCAGAACTGAGCAGGTCTTTTTGTCCCCAGATGTCCCCAGGTGAATGCACTATGTGACCATGGACTTGGCCATACAGCAGTGGATGCAGGCCACATGGTGCACTCCCTGCTCAGCACCGTGAGACAGTGGCATCTTTCCAGCACTGCAGGTTGGCTGGAGCAGCTGGGAGTCCTCAAGCCTGGGATGTGTTGTTCTCCAAGAAGCTTCTACAGCACACAGTAAAACACTGGCTCCAAGCCTGAACAGTGAGAAAACTTAAGCATTCCAGATAGCTTTCATTTCCATCAAAGCTCCCCAACTGGGGTTTCCAAACCATGTCTCCTCTTCCTTCTTCAACTTCCGGGTTAGTCGCTGCTTCTCCATCCTTGCTCCTGTCATTATCACAGTGACATCAATATACATGGGGATAACCATCTAGAACCCTGACCTCTCCCCTTCCTGACCTCATTATCCCCAAGGTTCTCATTCTTTCCCCCTGCTAAGCCTTGACTCTTGTTATCATAAACGACATCTCTACATCCAACATCCTGTTTTCAAGCATCCTTTCTGACCACGCCCACAAGCTGTGTAGGCCACTTACTCTAGAACTCCAACTGCCACAAGCCCTTTTCCACTATTCATCATTTTCTGTTCTTTACTTCCCTCATTGTCCAGTGAGTCCCACTGTCTCCTTCTCATTACTCCTTTTCAAATACCCTCACCTCCTTGCCCCTCATCTCTTGTGTGGCACTGTGATAGCAAAACTTCAGACTGTGGTTTAATGCAATGCTCCACTTGCTCTGGGCCACACCTGAGCAACCTACCTGGCCAGAGAAAATGACACACCTGGGTTGGCAGGCCTCACCTTACAAGGACCACTGAAACTCAAAGCATTGACTAGGGAGCCAGGCAATCAGGCTACATTTTCTATGTGAACTTGACCCTGCTCTTTGGGGTGCTCTTCAAAAGCATCCTCTCCATAAGCTCATCACTTTGCCTCATATTCAGAAAAAAGATAAGCAATCAGGCTCTTGTCTTCCTCCACCAGATCTCTGAGGCTCCCTGTATCTACACCTGTGTTCTCCCTCACCTGCTGTGAAAGCAGAGCATCCCTGTTGCTTCAGAAGGATTGGTGAGTGTGTGTTCTGGGTATCACCCCCTCCTGGATTTTTGACATTTTTACCCCTAAAGTTCTCCCCTCTGCTCTGAAACGTCAGCTCTCCCTTTCTACTCCATCATTTCCATCAACAAACAAAGATGCTGTAGAATCTCCATCCAAAGATACCTCTTAAAAACAAATCCTTTCCCTGTTCAGCATCCTATATCCAGCTGTTTCTAAGCTCAGTTTTCAAAGAAAAACTTGTGAAAGTATAAACTCGACTTGCTAATCTTCCTCCTTGACTCACTCTTCAACTCATTCAATTCATTTCACGCCCTCCAACCACCTTCTAGAGCCGCTCTTGTCATGGCCGCTTATAGGCTCCATGGTGCAGGACACCTCACTGAGCGTCTCTCTCACCTCATGTCCCCAGTGACCACCCCTCTTTCCCTCTCTTGGCTTCTAGGACACCATACTCTTTTTTTCCTTCTTCTTCTTCACTGGCCACTCCTTGGTTTCCATCACCTGTACCTCTCCGATTGGATTCCAAATGGTAACAGATCAGAGGGCTCATTCTCTAACTGAACTGTCTTTCCAGATCAGTCCATAGCTTCAAACATGGCCTATAAGCTTAAGTTTCTAAAACGGATATCTCCAGGCTTAACCTCTTGCCAGAACTCTAGGCACATCTCCATTTATGATATCCACACTAACATCATTCAGATGACAGTACACTTGATATTTGTCCGCAAACCTGCCCCTTCTACTCACATCTTGATCTTCCCTGTCGTGGGAAATGTTACAACAATCCACCAAGTTGCTGAGTTGCATATTTAGGAGTTTGTCTTGCTTTTTTTTCTGCTATCCTGTCCAAATCACCAGCAAGTTCTCTCTCTTGCACTCTCAAATAGGCTGCAAATCTGCCCTTCCTTGCCACCTTCATTACCACCTCCTCCCTGGGCCACTGAAACAGCCTCTTAATTGGTGTCCTGGCTTTTATGTTTGTCCCCCTACAATCCATCTTCCCACCCAGCAGCCAGAGTGATCTTTCAAAATGCAAATCAGGTTGTGTCACTTCTGTGCTTAGAACATGTCACACCACCCCGCTTATTTCTCTCACAGCAATTGTCACAGCCCGTGACTACCTCAATGTTTTCTTGTCTATTGTCCATCTCCTCCAACTGGAATAGAAGTTCAGGGGCCAGGAGCCCTGTCTTACTCACCACTCTGCCCAGCACAGGCCTGACCAATCATGGATAATCATTGCCATATTTCGGGGGGGGGGGGGGAAGAGGTCTTATAATCTAATCTCAGGTCCAGGATAGTTTTTCGTGGTCAGCAGAATCTTTGTACATTAGAAAGACGAGATGTGCTTTAAATAGGCACCGGCCCTGGCAAAAGACAGGGCACTGGGAGAACTCCATCTCTGCAGAACCTTTTATCGCCCTCAGAAACTGAAAGCCCCTAAATATAGGCCAGCCATTAAAGATTCATGAGCTCCTGCCGTGATATATCAGAGCCGTGGAAATCGGAGACTTCCATCATGGTGGACACTTTGACATTTGTTCCTAATCAGAATTCACATATATTTTATTACTTTTTAAGGGAAGGACGACCAGGGAAATATTCCAGGAGCATAAGAGGCTTCCCCCTCAAGCAGGGATTATGCTTTGCTCTCCAATGCAAACACAGAACACCCACGAGCCACTTCCACTGAATATAGGCTGAAAAGAGAGGTGATTCTGGCTGGAGTCCCTTCCCCATGTCTCTTCAGGCACCACAGATGCTCACTGTCCTCTTTTCTGTGGTGCATTTTACTTAATCCCTGTTTAGGAGAGGTTTGCAGTGTCTTTCCTGCGGCAATGAGACCTTTTGATCAAAAGAGCTATTGTAGGGAACAGCAGTAGAGGGGATCAGCCTGAAATAATGCCATCATTTGACATTTTACAGAAATTAGGCTCAGATTTACAGTTTGGGTTCCTATATTCAAGAAAACACAAACTTCTATATACATGGTGAGAATAGGAGGTTATACTTTCTCTAATGAATAGGATGAGAAACTTTATTTAAGGTTTACCAGCCTACTTGTAAATGGACCTTGGGCAGGTTACAAGGAAATCAAATGCAAAACAAGGCAGCTGGGGCAATTCAAAGACCACCTCAAGCAGGGGTGCTCACTCTGGGGACACAGTACATGCTCTTGGGTAGCGTTCAAAAATGTCAGTTCTTAGGCACACTAGAGAGCCTAGTTTAGTTGGCCTGGGGTGGAGTCTGGGCCTCAGTTATTTTTAAAGCTCTCTGTTGATTCTACCAGACTTCTAGTTGTAGATGCAGCAGCCCAGAGGAAGTAAGGTTAGATTCTATTAGATTCCGGAGATGAACTGTTGAGCACAACTGGGTGGGCACAGGGTAGGTTTTCTGACCTCTGTGACAAAAGGGAACCATGCTGTGCCACACCAATTTCATTTTATGCTAAGGGGACACTGCAAGTTGGTCTTCAGAGACAGGAGTCCCTGTTTTCCTGGAAGATCCCGGAATCAAGCATGAATTTATCACATGAACTCTATTCTACAGAATCAGTGATACAACAGGCATACCATTAACTCTGTTTGTTTTTTTATGTTTATTTTTGAGAGAGAGCAACCATGTGCATGAGCAAGGGAGGGGCAGAGAAAGGGAGAGAGAGGATCCAATGCAGGCTCTGAGCTGAAATACAGGGCTCGAACTCACGAACATGAGATCATGACCTGAGCCAAGGTTGGACACTTAATTGATTGAGCCACCCTGGTGCCCCTCAACTCCAGTTTTGGTGGGAAGTATCTTAAACACATTTCATTGTTCATTTGCTGGATTGCAGCAAACAAACAGGCATCCTAAGGGCAAGCCATGTGAGCGACAATCTTGTATTTCTGTATTTGCCTGGGGGAAAAATATTCTCAAGTCCCTCATGGGAGAATGTGTTCCAAGTGGAAGTTCTCTCCAAGGACTGGACACTGCAGATGCTTCCACAACCATTAACTCCCAGGCACCAGCTCTCCACTCCCCTGCCTTGCCCCTATGAAGGGATCCCAGAAGAAAGGGAGCCAAGGAGAGCCTACTATCCACTCTTTGAAATCTACCCTTTCCTTTACATGCTCCAGGTAGGTCCAATACAGGAGCCACAGACCACATGTACTGGGTGCTGCCATAGTGAGAAGCATAGGCATACAGTATTTCCATCTCTGCAGAAAGTTCTACTGGACAGAACTGCTTTGGACCCACAGTATCCTTGTCAAAGTCACTGGAGAAACACTGACTGGGGGAGAGGGAGGGAAGTGAAGGAAAATCAAATGTCTAAGTATAATCCATGACCTCCTAGGAACAGGAGAAATTATGGTGTGTTTGTGGACCTTAGTTTCTTAATCTGTATAATGGGCACACCCTCTCCTTTCTGCACCCCTCCCACTTCAACGTATTTAAACCTTGCTAAAAAGGCTTAAATTCCTGAGACAAATGTCCTGTGTATGTAGAATATACAATTATTATTGTCAAATTTTAATAACAGTATGTACTAACAAACAGTACTTCAGAAACCAGGCCCAGGAGGAAGAATTACTAGGAACAAACGAGCAAGCACACGAGTTTGCTACGTGGTGTTCTAAACAAGACAGAGCGTCAGAGGGTCACTCCTTTCCCAATGGATTTCATGTCTCTCTTTGCCCCTGTCTTTCCGGGCACATGCTTGAATGGGCTCACATTCATACATCCACTGACAGTGCATGTGTGTATCTGTGCACAGGTGTATGTGAAGGTGTGCACCTGTTGTGAATACGGGCTCAGGGGCTCAGTGATCACCCCCACTGGCAGTGCATACGTGTGCAGGTGTATGTGTGGTATGCACACATGCATGTGAACTCCAGGCTCAGGAGCTGGGTGATCACTGAGGAGGATGGGTAGGTCGTAGACAAAGTCACAGAGCAGCTCTGAGAAGGCAGGAAAGCCCACCTCCAGCAGCCAGAGTTGGCCAGAAGGCCAGGCAGGCCCTGACAGCCCGTGTGATGAAGAACCTTTCACTGTAGCAGCAGCTTTTTACAGTTTCTATTAACCTGTAAAAAGGTCAATAGAAAACCATTAACTTCCCGATGGCCTTGGTGACAGCGTGTCACGATTTCCTTCTTGGTGTTTCACGAGTCAGGAGTGAGCATCCAGGCCTGTGGATGCTGTGTGAACAGTAAGAGTGGTCAGAGAAAGTACCAGGGCCACCTCCCACCCCACTGGGCTGTCTCCCGGCAATTTTGGGAGAGCCCCGATGAGGCTACTGCAGCCCATGCTGAGCCCCCTCCCGACCAGACCTCCATTCAGCCAGGATGAGCCCCTCACATCCCTTCCTGTGCTTTTCTCAGCCCTCCCTGCATCCGCAGGCCACCCTTACCAGATGGATTTCCTCCTGAATTTCTCACTCTGCATGTGCAGTAGGGGAGAGGGGTTCTGTTTATGTGTCCTAGCTTCTCAGCAGGGCACTCAGGGCTGTCAGGAAGGACTCCCTGCCCTTGTGGCCTGGCTGAGCCCACCCCCATGCCCACCATGTCTGATGGTCCACACCCCTCTTCCCTATCCCTCCCCTGTTCTAATGTCTAATTCATGCTCTGCATTCACCCGGCAGCTGTCTCAGAACAAATCATAGAAAAGACGTAAAAAGCTCTCCTGTATCTTGATATGTGCTACTCAAAAACACAATGATGAAGAATCAGTGCTTTGGTGGAGGGATCCTGGGGGTTTCTCCACACAGATATGTGAACACGCACCTTCGATGTTATTTCATCAAGATTGAAATGTTAATAATGAAGGGACTGTGGTGAATGTGTGTGTCCCGGCAAAGGACCCATGTACACCACCTCACTCAGGAAATACTGGCATCACCAGACCTGGCAACTACACTCTAGCAATCTGTTGTTAAGGCAAGGTGGGTAGACAGGGAGGCAGTGGTGCTTACAACCTGGAGACACTGGCAGTGAACCAAGTGCCTCACATGAGAAGCCTATACAAATAAACACGGAGCTCCCATGCAGGGAAAGGCCACACACTTAATAAAAGCCATGGATTACTTCTCTTTGCATGGACAAAGAAAGGCACTGATAACGTATTGTGAACTGAACAAAAACACGGAGACAGAAGCCCTTAGAGACCTGGAAGGTGGTCCATCAGGGAGGATGGATCCATTATTCTCACCACTGGGAACATCATCAGTGATGTCTCCCTAATTAACAATGGAATTCTTCAAACAGAATCCCAACTCTGTCCACTGATGCTTTCTTTCCAAGGTGACAGGAAGAGGTGCCTGCTTGAAAATTAACAAGAGGGACCTTTTCAGGGAGTTGGGCACTGCTAACAAACTTGGCATGAAGAGCTTCTCCAAACATGTTTTGGGGAATACCTGGAGTGCCTACTAGGAGTCCAGACGCCGAGGAAGGAAGCAGAAGTCCCGGGTAGTCAGGAGGCAAGTTACTCTGGGAAAAACTTGGGTGGAGCAATAAATAAGTTTGGATTTGCATGACAGAGAGAAGACTGGGCTACCTGAGGGCAGGTAACCTTGAACCTAATGACTGTGTCACTTTGGGGTGTATGAGGTTACACTGCAGTGATATACAACTCGGGATCTCCGGGGTTCAACACAGCATTTCTCATTCATGCCACATGCCCCATATAGTTCAGCAGGAGGCTGTGCTCCTGGAAATAACTCTGGGAGGCTTCACCTCAACCCCTGCTCCCACAATCAGCCAAGCAGGGAAGGAGGATGTGATGAACCACCACTGGCTCTTACAACTCCACGTGGGACAACACACAGTGCTTCTGCTGGAAACACATCACATGACCATGCCTGGCTTCAAGGGCAGGGGGATGTCATCCAAGTGCCTGGAGGAGAGGAAGACTGAGCCTCTTTGAGGAGCAGCACTAACACTACTGCAGAGGCAGGGGGCTGTGGCGAGGGGAGTACCATCATCCGCCAAGACGCAGGCTCAGTTGTGTGCAATGGGACGGCTGCAAGAAGGAAGATCATTGGAGTCAAGTACACCCTTGGTGAGTGGGGCCAAAGTGAGAGACCACATGCAGGGGAGTGTGAGGCATACAGCCCAGATGTCAGGGCAGGGGCTGAAACATCTCGCCCTCCACCAGCATGGAGCCTCAGGTTCACCTCAGGACGCAGGGCATGTAGGGGGCCCATACCTGCTGGCTCCTTGCTGGCTCCCTGCTGTTTGCACAACTCCCCCACCCCATAGTCTGGGAGGGAAGAGCTCCTCTCTTCCTCTCTGAAGTTCAGTTATGCTGGAGGCCCCAAGACTCCCCGGCCATCCCTGATGGTTGAAAACAGTCATTTTACTACTTTTCTCTGCTTCCTGCCACCTACTCTCTAGCTGATCTAGCTTCCATCAGTGACCTTGTTGGGCTCTTAATGTGCCATTGGCATATTCAGATAAATATGGACCTGGATTTCTGTTGGATCACTCAGTAACTGCTAGCAAGAAAGTATGGAGAGAAAAGAGTAGGAGTGTGACAGGGCACAAGCCCTGGGGGGGTAGGGAGCTGATAGCTTCCAAGGGCTTGGGCTTTTCTTGGCCTTCAAGATTCAACTGAGAGCTGTGTCTACACGCAGCTCCTCTCTTCCCTTGGAAATGGGAACAAAGGAAGGGGACAGTTGGCACTCTCTCTCTCTCTCCCCCAGGTTCTGGGGGGTGGGGCAGGACAGGCATGCACTTCACCACCAGGCATCTGTGCAGGTGTAGGGGATCATCCTAATGCCACCAGTGCCCATGAGAACTTGCTTTCTCTGCCAACAGAGCCTTCTCTGCCTGTGTGCATGGCCAGAGAATGAACTTCGCTCAGTGAATAATGGGAGTTGGTGCATAAATACCTCCGTTCCCTTACCCTCAGGTTGCATAATGTTGAGGCATATGTTCTGCTCTGTCTCCCAGAGCCGCCCAGTGGGATCGGGCTTCAGCTATCCAAAGAGATAGCTGGCTGGATAAAGCACACTGTATTGGCTGCCTTCCTTCGTTGTCTCACTTCTCCACTCATCTGCCAGTGATTCCTAGAGTTACCTCCCAAATAAATTACGTGCATTTTCAGGGAAAGAGCAAACTCTGCTTCTGGGGAAACCCAAACTCAGACATATGAGAACTACTGGCACAGTGGTTAAGACTCCAGGCATTCGAATTGGAGCATCTGGATTCAAATCCTTGATCAGCCATTTAATATTTGTTTAACCTTCAATACTTTACTTCACCTCTTGGGGGTAAGTGGAGAAGAGCATTGGTTTTTTCCTCTTAAGGCTGCCACTAGGAATACAGGACATAGTGCAGTAAAGTACTTGGCCAAGTATCTGGCAAATAAAAAAAGTTCAAGGCATGCATATTATATGCATACAATGTACATATGTGTGTCTATGTATAATATGTGTATGTATGCATGTATATTTCCATATATGTGTATATGTGTGTATGCATTTTTTTTCCTTTCCTGTTTTTCTTCTGGTGGAGGAAATAAGACCCAAATCTTTCCGCCACACTTTAGGCAGGGGACAAGGGACTTATCCAAGACCATCCAAAAAGAGCATGGAGCGAACTGAGACTAAGCATCCCAACCTTCTTCCCGGGAAATGAACACAGTGTGAGCAGAGAAGCAGCCTCTGGAAAAGACAGGGATGCTGAGGGCATTCCCCATGTGTGGACATCATTAGCCTCACCTCGTCCTTTTCAGGGACCTGCAGGTCTGGATGTGGGATGAGAGGAGGTTTGTCAGTCCCTCTGTGGGCTGAGAAATGAACTCTTAGCTTGAGAACAACCAAAGTCTGGTCTTCTCTGTCATGTGATCCCACCAGGAAATGTACATCCTGCCACCCACCCACTGGAACCATCCAGGAAAGCCCATGCTATGCAGCTGTCAGCTAACCACTCATCCTTCTTTTCTTTTCCTTTCAGATAATTGAATTTCACTGGAGAGTTAGAGACTTGCAAAGAGGAACATGTAGAGGCTTTGCAGTGATCCCTCACATGGCTAACATGTGGGAGAGAGTCTAATTACCCATGATAAGCACCTGGAGGGAAAAATATCAACATAAGATGGCTTGCACTGAGCATGCTCCATCAGTCTCGCTTTAGCTGAGCAAGTGGTTAAGACACAGCAAGTGTTCAAGTCACAGCCCTGTCACTGACTCACTCAGCATCCCCCCAGCTTGTTGCCACAGGGTGGGTGGGTGTGGGGGCATTGCACACATCACACCACGGAGCATTCAGGAGAAAATTTGCTCTTTTTAAAAGGTTGCACCCATCAGGCAGTGAAAGGACAGACTGAGCTATGTGGGAGTCCTGCCCTGACCTGGTTAGGCAGTGGGTCAATTAGGTGGGCCTAGGTGGCTGTCCAAGGTCAGCTGAGGGAGCAAGAGAGACTGGGAATCTCTGGTCAAACTTTCCACTGCACTGGCCCATGGGGTAACTCAGGTTAGAGCAGCACATCATGTCCCCAATTCCCTGGACCAAAAGCTTCCTTTCTAGTGTGGGGTGAGGGAGGAACTTAGGGTGCAGCATATAAGGAGTCCCCTGGGGTCGAGGCAGCCATGCACTAGCACGCCCAGAGAAGAAGAGCAGCCCTAAGTGCACTTACATAACACTGAAAGCCAGCGCCCCCTTGCATTTTGTGCCTCAGAGGGGTCCCTCACCTGACCAGAGCCCCCCACTCCTGTATATCCTTGTGTTCCCAGGAGCCCTCCTTACACAGAGCAGTGGGACCAGCAACATCAGCCTCATCTAGGCTGGTTAGAGATGCAGAACCTTAGTTCCACTCCAGCCCTTCTGACTCATAATCTGCATATTAACAAGATGCCTGATGATTCCGATGTGCAAAATTAATGTTTGAGAGCTGGCAGGGCTGAGGAATGGCAGAAATTACAGGCTTGTCTGGCATTTGCTATCTCTCAGCCTTGGTGGTGCTGGGGTCCCAGTGGGGGGGATGTTATCAGTGGGAGGAAGACACTCCCCAGGTTCCCCGCATCTCTCAACTACCGGAAGATCACAAATCTACATTCAACTTCCACAGAGACATCACATTGGTTACATTAAAAGAACTAGTTATGGACCATTTATTAAATATTTAACAAAGCTCACACGTTATATTTGGATAGAAGAACAACTACTTTCTAAAGTTCCATCCAGGACTAAGAGTCTACTTAATATTGCATTATGTCAATACAGTCCATGTAATAAAAATCAATAAATATTTACATGGTGTCTCAAATGTATCCAGAACTTAAAAGAACAATATGTCAGGCACATGCCCACGTTCCCACACCTTCCACAACTGAAAGATATGAAGAATGGCAATGAGCAGGTTATTAATATGAGGAAATCTTAAAAGAAATCCATTTGTACTTGGCTGTCTTACCTGATGGAGCCTTAAAGGGAATGATGTTAGGGAAACTCTAAATAGGAATCTTTAAGTTACTGGTAACTATAACAAGACCAGACTCGATGTTCAGGTTTATGATCGGTATCTCTTTAAAATATATTGGAAAAGGGGCTCACTGCTATCAGTGCAGAGCCTGCTTCGGATCCTCAGCCCCCTGCGCCCCTCTCTCTGCCACTCCCCCGCTCACACTTGCTCACTCTCTCTCTCTCTCAAAAATAAAAAAAAAAACATTACAAAAATAAAATGCATTGGAATGTATATACTTTTCATTAAAAGCAACTCAACTCAGTAAACCATGTTCATCACTCAATCAAGTCCAATAAGATTGATCTATCACCCACCATGCTTGCATCCTGCACCCGTGTGCTCTGAAATCTAAGGATACTCCAATGACCTCGGGCTCACACCGGAGGGGAGAAGTGAGTTCTGAGCAAGGCTGACTATCACACTATTGTTTCAACCACTCTGATGAGTGAAGGCAAGTGAGTCCCAAGCTCCCCAGTGTCTACAGCTAACAATTTTCTAGTCCATCAAGTTAAGGGACTTGATAAAGCTCACATGCAAAAACTCACCAATATTTTCCACTTCCCCCACAGAATTAAATATAATTCTTATATTTCCAATATGGACGGCCACAAGATATATATTAATAACATGAAATAGACTGCTCGCTCAATCAGTAGTGAAAAACACAGTCTGAGATAAAATGTGGTATATCCATACAATGGAATATTAACCAGCCTCAGAACTGAAGGAAATCTGTCACAGACTACGACATGGATGAACCTTGAGGACTTTATGCTAAATGAAATAAACCAGTCACAGAAAGACAAAACATAGGATCCCTCTTCTATAATGTACTTAGAGTCATCAAATTCTTAGAAAGACAGAAAGAAGAATGGTGTTTGCCAGGAGCTGGGAGGAGGAGGGGAATGAGAAATTTGTTTAATCAGGACAGAACATCAGTTTCACATGATGAAAAGAATTCTGGAGACGGAAAGTGGTGACAATTGTACAACCAACAAGAATGTGCTTAGTGCTAGTGAACTGTACATTTAAAAAAGGGTTAGGGGCACCTGGGTGGCTCAGCCGGTTTTAAGTGTCTGACTCTTGACTTCAGCTCAGGTCATGATCTCACAGCTCGTGAGTTCGAGCCCCACATCAGGCTTTGCACACCCAGCATGGAGCCTGGTTAGAATTCTTTCTCTCTCTCTCTCTGTCTCTCCCTGCCCCTCTCCCTCTTGCACATACACACTCTCTCTCTCTCAAAATAAATAAGCAGTTATTTTTTAAAAAGGGTCAATATGGCACATTTTATATATAAAAAAAAAGGTCTATGGAAATTTTTAAAAAACCAGCCTGGACTCCTGCCAAATATAAGGCTGGAGTTGGTTAGACATAACGTTTATGTAGCTACACTGAAAGGCTATGTAGGAAGCCTCCTCTGACTTTATTCAAGTGGGACCAAGAATGGAGAGGACACTGGCAGACACACATGGACACGGCGGTGTGTGCCTGTGCACGTGCACGTGTGTGAGAGGCAGGCCTGAAGCCACCCTTGTTACAGGATGTAGAGTAAATGAGTCCAGAACACGTCTTGACTTAGGCGGCACTGCAGCTTCCGGCCAGCCCTACCAGCGCAGGTGTGCACAAGTCACACAGAAAAGGGTAATTATGTAACTGCAGAGTGTGTATGGTCTGGATTCGGGGGAGGAAAAATCTGGAGAACAAGTCCATCGCCGTCCCCTGGATTCTCTGAGACTCCCCCGGGGACACCTAGTCCTGAGGCTTCGCCACCTCCCAGCCTCAGAGCTGGAGTCCCCACTCCCAATTATCGTGAGCCGGAGGAGGTTCCTGGAGAAGCCCCGTGGGGTTCTTTCTCTGGGGACTGCCCCACTTGCTCTCCCAGCTGATGCCCTCACCCTCCTCCAGATGGGACAACAGCCGGCCAGTCACACGCCCAGAGAGTATTTGTCCTCAAAGGGGACTTGGGTCCCATGATGAATGATCCGCAGCCGTTGGGATGCACAAATGTGCCCGGCTTCATAAATAGTCCAAAGAGCCAGTTTTAGGGTAGAACACTAGGAAGCTTCCCCCACTGTACTACTTCTCGAATATACCTAGATATTAATATTTCCAAGGGTAAAATTGCTCTTTTTTTAATGAATACTTTTTTAATGTTTATTTTTGAAAGAAAGAGAGCATGAATGGGGAAAGGGGGGAGAGAGACAGAGAGACAGAGAGAAAGAGAGAGAGTGGGGCCGGATGGCAGTGGACCTGAAATAGGCTCAGCGCTGACAGCAGTGAGACTGATGTGGGGCTTGAACTCACGAACCGTGAGATCACGACCTAAGCTGACGTCAGATGCTCAACCCACTGACCCACCCAGGAGCCCCACCAACTGACATTTTCATGGATGTTCTTCTATTCAGTGGGAGTAAATCATCTAAATTGTTAGAATACACATTTTTTTCAAACAGAATTCAATAAAGCATTTTCATTTTGAGTAAAAAAAAAAAAATAGAGACCCTAAGTAATTTATATTAATTATAGCCAGAATTTATAGCATGCAAAAAAAAAGGGTGGGGTGATTGAAAATGACCCAGTTTCATTCCTTCATTTGAAAGTTAAAGCCCAGGGAGGGACACTGATTTGCCCCAGGTCACACAGCAAATGAGGCACCAGAACCCTGCCCTCCTGTGTACAGTCCCTCTGCCTCCACCAGGGACCTGGTCATGAATGTGAGGCTCCAAGAAGATCTGGGATTGTGCCATGAGGCTTTCCCTTGACATCCCAAGCCACATGTTGGTAAATGCTACATTATTCATTTTTTTCTTGGGGTGAGATATTTTTCTGGATGCCCTTTGC
The DNA here is from genome assembly GCF_016509475.1 of Prionailurus bengalensis. Lineage (NCBI taxonomy): Eukaryota > Metazoa > Chordata > Mammalia > Carnivora > Felidae > Prionailurus > Prionailurus bengalensis. Next base: position 44,523,601 of record NC_057354.1, on the reverse strand, counting down.
AGCGTTTCTTTTTATAGCACCAGAGAGCTCATGCAGGAGCTGTATCTGGCACACGCCTCCCCTTATATTAATCCCAAGAGAAAGCTCAGCCTCTAATATTTAAGCTTCCAAGACATTAATGGGGAGGCTCTGCACAAAGTCTCAGTGTCGTCTTCTGCGTCCGCGAACACAACACGCCTGCCAGGGTATGAGGAGCGCTACATACTCAGGCTGGTGACCAGGCATGGCACAGACTCTCAGGTCAGAGCCCCCCACTCCACCCCCCACCCCCACCAAGCAGAAGTCACTGCCCCAGCCAGTCCTTGCTCCCACCAGCCTGCCTTGCCCTGTGGCCAGCGTTTGGGGTTTGTAGGTTGACAGGATTTCTGAGCCACCGCTAGCTGCAGAGGGGCAGTTTGGGAGAGAGGGTGGTTACTAAAGTGCTGGCCATCAGAAAACAGCATGGCAGGGCTTGAAAAATGCAAAGCAGGCCTGCTCCTCCAGGGAATGAACACCTACCTTCTCTTGCCATAGGACGTCCTCAACAGGCTTCCTAATTGTGGGCCCAAAGCAACAGCATCCTATCATCTCTTTTCCTTCAAGGCTAAGAAAAGGTTTTACGAATAAAGATGGAGAAGAGCAGAACACGAGTCTTGGGGGACACTCCCTGCCAGGCAGTGCAGAGCACTTCCGGGGTGGGATGTATGTACTTCACCTTCCCCAGTACACTACAAACTCACTCATCTGTGTAAAAATGTGCAACATAGAGTGTAGTTCCTTGTATACAATAAGTGCCTACTGGGTGTAGCTTAAGGAACTGATATGTGGTGACACACTTGTCATTTTCGTCTCCCAACCAAATATGGTTGTAATAATTCAGCCTCTATCTTCATCTGGGTTCCCCCAGAAACTGACCTTCAAGTAAGTACTTGATTTGGGGAGTGGTCCCAGGAAGCAGCAGTAATGGAGCAGGGAAGGAAGCCAATATAGTGTGTAGTCACAAGCTTGTAACCTCGCTGGGCAACCCGACCAAGGCCGCTCTGAGAGAAGATGTTGAATCACTTTGAATTGTTCCACAAAGAGGCAGGGAAGCTGACATTTATCTGCCAACTCCTGTAAATCACTGGTGAAGTTTGCTCCTGGGGCACTGATTCCCAGGCATTTTCAGCTTGCTCTATGTTCAGGCTGAGCACACACCCATGACCAACGAACACCACAAGGGAGAAAAGATGAAGAATCCGATAGTTAATTAATCGACCCACCAATGACCCAGTGCTGTAGCAGGCTTTCTGGAAAATAAAGAACTAGAGAACCTTAGAGTCGCTGACATTTTCAGCTGCTTGCCCAGCAGCCAGCTATCCCCTCCTTTCTGCCAGGATCCCGACTTTGCTCAGGGGATGGGTTCTCATAGCCAGTCATTCTGTGTGACCCATAATGGTTCCATTCTACTTGCAAATACTGGGCTCAGGAATAGGCTTGAGATATGAGGAGGAAGTCTTCAAGGAGGCATTAAAAGTCTCCTTGTTGATAACGAAACACAGAGCAAGTGACAGGGAGGGCAGGAAGAGAGGGGGGTCTGAGAGCAATGCTATCATCTGGGTTCTTTCTATTAATGCACATCCTCAGCCATATCGGGTCACAGGGACGTGAACAAAACCAGAAGGTACAAGCACTCTACAGAAAGTGCTCTTCAGCCAGTGTTCACCATCCCATACTTGCGCAGCTGGTTTTGGGGCGTCCGTGTAGGACTTTGCACTTATCCCAATTAAGTTTCGTCTCCTCCATCTGCAGGCTGTGGAGACAGCCCAGGATCTTGGCTCTTGGTCACACTTTGTGGTCACTACTACAACCCTTGGGTCTCTTGCAAATGTGATAATTATGCCTTTTATGTCTTCACTGAAATTCTTTATGGCTTGACTTTTCTAATTCGCTATTATTTGTGAAAATGTTGAACTTGCTGGAGAGTCAAGTGCAGACATGCCGTGATAGAGGACCCCTCCCCATAAGAAGAACATTAATCACATTTTTGAAGCAGTCTGTCCACCAGCTACTAACATGCCAGCTGTACTCATGCCCAGTTATCTGTCTTGCCTCCAATGGAATCATAACAGATCCTTCAAATTTCATATTGAAATCAAGACACCCCCCCATATCTACCTCACAGTTGTGAATTACCTGGAAATCCTATTACAAAACAGGAAATATAGGACCAGTGCAAAAGACTCCCTCAGTGAGCCTTTAATCCATCATGAATCAGAGGGTCAGAAGTTGGGGATCACATAACATTGATGTGTCTCCCCTCCACTGACCTGGTGACAGTCGACTCCCTAGATGGTTGGGAAGTGTGCAAGGTGGCTGCTCGGCCTCTCCCCACACTGTGTGTCCATAAATATTCAATTACATCAGAACTGTCTCTAAATCCCTGGCTTTTAGCACATTTGGTAACCTCCAGTATCTTTGCCTTTTGAACTAGGAGATCATAATGTCACCAAGGTGGTCAGATTTCTGGAAGGAGTGATTCATTAAAACTTGGAGACAGTGGCTTATAAAGTGGAAAATGGTCCTTTCAGTGGTGTTGGCAATCCTTCCAAATTCTTGCAGTAAGTGAAGCCTCTGGGTGTAATTTTAGTCTTTTTAAAGGCATACAGGGCAGCCTGCGAACACTTTCAGCCCCTCAAAGCCCTCTCCTGGGCATCTGTTTTTGATGTCCCCATTGGACAAGGACAAAAGAGGGCCTGCAAATGAACTGGGGAGAGGCAGCAGCTCAGATGGGAATGAGAACATGCAGGAGTCCTGCATAAAGGAAAGGGGGGGCTTGGGTACATGGAGGGCAAAGGCAAGCCAGGGAGACTGGAAGCATCTAAAACAAATGTTGCAAATATGCTTCAATCAGAACCTGAATGCTTGCCACCTGTCTCCAGGCTCCTCTCTTCCACCATCAACTACTGCCCCCAACCCCAACCACTCCTCGGGTCTCCTTGGACATTGGCAGTTTTTCATTTAAGATCAGAATCTAAGGACCTCCAAAACTTGACCAGGCTCCCAAAGGAAATCTGATGGTGGACAGCATGCTTCTGCTGCATCAATGCATTCTCTCCCCCAAAGGGCTGGAGCAGGGTGTGTGATCCAAGGGATCTCCCCGCAGCCCTCAACAATGCCCTCCCTGTGGATGGGCAGAGTTAAAGTGCCTTGTGGGTCCTCTCACTAAGGGTCAACTGCTGTCCTCTGCTTATTTCCTAGCCCCCACCGAGTACCTCAGTTATTTCCAGTTAAGCATCCAGAGTATCCTACCTGTCTCAACATCTTCCTTCATTCGTCTGTCCACCACTTCACCTCCCCCGACAGACAGACAGACACACACACACACACACACACACACACACACACACACCACACACCCCTCAGGTCCCACACCAGCCACCTGCTTTCCATTTCATTTTTTTTAACTCTGCCACTGACAACAGTAAATACAATTAGGACAGAAATACCGCTGGGAGCCTGATGGCCAGATAGTGGGCTCTGATGTGAACCTCTGATAAATCGTAACCCCCCTTGGAAAATTCTAACCCTGTTCTTTAAAAAGTACACCATCTCTTCCCCTTGGCATCTCAACTGTTGGTCTGTGGCTGAAATAAACTATTGCACTTGTGGGATAAGCCCCCAAGCGTCTTATCTCTCACACGCAATGCTTCCCCAGAGCAGAGCCAGGCTTCTTTGAATTATGTTCTTGTGCTATGACGAGATGTGGTCTGGGCTCCTGAAAATAGCCACACAGAGAATCCTGTCTTATGACATGTGCACAGACTGAGGATATCAAGAAAAGCAAATAAGGGTGGGGAAGGAGGCTCTTGGTAAGTCTTTACTTTACTGGGGCTGAAAACCCATTTGAGCATTGCTAAGAAGCAAAAAAAAAAAAAAAAAAAAAAAAAAAAAAAAACCCAGAGCCTAAGTGTGATTTCCTTTTGAGATCTAAGATTCCAGCTGCATGACAAAGACCGTGTAGTCCACTCTTGAGGCAGGTGTGCAGGGAAGAGGGAAGAGGGAAACAGCACCAGAAAGGGATGGAGTCACTAAGAAACCAGTTGAAAGCTATTTATCAGCAGCTGAAAATGCAACCTCCCCAATGACCTTGAGAATCTCCCAGTCCTGCACGCATTTGGAGCCATCATTCAAAATCTCTCATGCACAGGGAGCTGCCGGCCAACCTTTCATTTGCTCTTGCAAAAGAGGGACTAGCTCCAGTGACAAAATTCTCAGGGTCGCACAAGTGACCTCTCCGTGTGCCACACAGCTGAGCTGTCACTAGCAACGAAGGAGACAAAGAGCTGTCTCTGCTCAGAGGGCCACAGAGGCTCAACACAACTGATGAATAGATCAAGTAGACACCAATTAACAAGATGACCCGCCGGAGGCCAGACACAGTTTCAGGAAGCCCTCCCTGAGACATAAGATATTGAGGAAGGTCAGGGAAGCCATGCACAGTTGTACAGGATGTGCAGTGCACAAAGCCCCGAGCTGAAGAAGCCAAGCCAAGTTGGAGGAAAGAGTGTTTTTAAATATATATGTTCATATTCCTTTAATGTTTTTGTAAATGTCATTAAGCATTACGTAACTTAAGAAAAGTATATAAATCATATGTTGATGAATTTTCACAAACTGAACACACCCAGTTAATCAGCACTTGGGTCAAGAAACAGAATACTAGCACGAACCCCGGAAGTACACTCAAAAGACCTATATGAATCAAGGTGCCATTTGCTCACTAGGCCCAGTGACCACAGATGGTGACCAGCACAAGGGGCACCTTTTTCCAGTCTGCATAGAAGTGTTCTGTGAGCTAGTGGTATCTCAAGAAAGGTGGTCACTGACTGCAAGAACTTACCATATGGTGGGGTAGGGGTGGGCACATAGAGAGATGGCAACCTTCTGATACAGAACGTGACAAGTGACCGTGCACAGAGGGAGGGCTTCCTTCCTCTGTGCACACTCCTCCTTCCTACTTCCCCTTCACCTTCTCCTCCTCCCCACAGAAAGACTGTTCATTGCTCACTACAGGGCTGGGGAGATGGCATCAGAATGGGAAGCAGACTGGCAGAGAGAGCAGAGAAGACGGAATGAGCGTAACTGAGAGCTGCCTTGAGTCTAGATGTTGCTGGTTGACCATCATCTGAATGTTAAAGTGAGTCTAGTCTATCGCTTAGTGGAAGGATCTTCATCACATCATCGGAAGTGTCTCATCTGATGTCTTGTGAGCCAGAGAAAAGGCATGTGCTGTGGTCACACTAACTCGTGGGGACACAGCGCCTCAACCACAATGCTCTCATTTGGCACAGGTGATGAATGCTCCATGTTGGTTCTTTTCAAAGTGACACACACCTTTGCCTCCTCTCCCCAGAATGTTTATGCCTTGAAGACTGAACCCTAGAGCTCTCTGTTCCTCGGGGAAAAGGGGATGTTCAAGAAATACTGAATGAATGAATGAATGAATGAATGAATGAATGAATGAATGAATATGAAGGTTATAAAAAAAGAAAGGTATTGCTTTTCCCCTTATTTTCTGCTTAATGTTTCTTTTCAATAAAGTTTCAACACAGAGAGTATCTGGAAAGCTCTGCCTGCCTGGCGATGCTTCCAGGGCCAGGGTTTGAACCTCTAGCCACAGAACAGTGGTAGGAGGGCGGGGCTCACAAGAGAGCCTACAGTAGTAACATATTCCTCCCCTTTCCCCAAATCTCCAAGGTTTGAGAACATAACCGGCCAGGAAGAGGTTCTCAAGCATCTCGTCTGCCAGGCACTTTTGAGCCAGTGGAATGTGCAAGCTTGAGGACAGGGTGAGAATCAACAGTATTGGGAGGGCTGCAAGAGTTCAGGGCATGAGCTCCAGGCCCGGGCTTTTGGCTGAGCTGGGTACTATGGCTGGGAAGACCTGAGAACCTTCCATTTTCCTGACCGAGGGCAAGGCTTTTTCTCAGTTCCTGACTCAAGGCCCCAGCCTGGGTTACCATCAAGGTGAGCTTCCTGAAAAGGCAGGTCATGAACCACTGCAGCCTGGGACCAGTGGACCCTGGGCCCTTTATTTCAGCTGTGGCTTTGGGGCACATCCCGCATCTCCAGGCAGAGCCCCACCTCCAGCACCAGCATTGGCTCTCGGCCTTCTGCCTCTGGGCTTTCCTGGGCCCTAGAAGTGCGGGGGAGCGGTCCTCAGCCACTGGGGGCGGGGGCTGGAGGAGAAGCCTCCCTGCAGCCATCCCTGCAGAGAGACAACTTCCCAGGGTGATTTGCCCAGCCTGAGCACCATGGAGCCGCATCAGCCCCAAGCACTGCACTCAGTACTGCTCCCCTGACTGGTGCCTCCTCCTTCCTGCCCGTACACCTGTCCTCACTCCAATTTCCTGTCATCACTCTCCTCATGAACCACATGAGTCCTTATCTCGGGCTCTGCTTTCAGGGGATCCTGGACAATCAGGGCACAGTTCCTGAATGTACCAAGCCAGGGTTGCCCACACGGGGTGCCCAGGGACCGCCACTCCCCTGTGCATTCCCTGCCCAGGAAGTGTGGCTTTCCCTCTCCATTAAGGAACTGCTGAACACTATATCGTCCACCCAAATCTAAGATAACATCATATGTAATGACACTGGAATTTAAAAAAAAATTTTAAGCAAAAAATAAGATAAAGATATTTATCTTAAACCTGAAAAAAAAAAGAGAGAAAAGATTAGATGTGAGGAAATGACCTCCAGGCCTTCCACTCTTGCTCCCGTCCTAATAGTTTATGGAGCATTTATGAGGTGGCAGGGCTGTGCTGCGTTGCTTTGTGTGGCTTACGTGTCCAAATCCTTAACAAGTGCCTGCATGATTAGCACAGGTGTCACTTCGGGATGCCATGCTGCTAAGTGGTGGGGCCTACACTGGACCCAAAAGTGGTCTGAATCCAGCCTCATACCCTTAACCATGACCGCAGGGGCCTCGTCCAATTACTCATGGGCACAAACACAACCTTGACCCAGGGAACCATTAAAGGCTGCTTCTGGGGAGAAAAGGGCAAATAATAACCTGTCTGACACTGTGATTTCAGAGAAGTTCAGAGAAGCTATGTGCCATCCTGCCAGGGAAACATGGTATTAGGGAGGACCGGGCTTGCATCCAGGATCAGCCACATATCTTCTCTGAAACCTAAGATTTTTTTTTCATGTTGGAAAATGTGGATTATAAAGACTATTTAAAAGAGGTTGTGCTAAGTAACCATCTGTTATTTGTGCATAATAAACATCCAATACATGGCAGCTATCAGTATTGACAATGTTAATTAGTAATGCTAAAATAATCTCAAAGCACTGAGCCCAGTGCCGTGTCTAGCAGTGAGGTGAGGGTTTGGAGACTACGCCCATCCATCCTTTCCTGTGCAGGATTTGTGGTACCCCTGGATCCTACATTTTGGGAGAAGGTGGCTGGTGCTGTGGACCTCCCCCAGGACTCAGAACCAGCTACGGTAGGAGGAGCTAAATGCACTGGTTAGTGCTGGGAGGAGAAGGGCTCGTTCTGTGCATGGAAGCATGAAATCCTGGGGTTGGAAGGGACCCAAGAAATCATGTGTCCCTACCTCCCAAACCAACATGCATTCATTCATTGATAAGCCTTTATTAAGTCCCCACTCTGTGCCAACCACTGGAGATGTAAAGGTGCATTAAATCTACTGAAGAGATTAAGTTCATTAAGGTGTCCCAAGTGCAACAAGGCTCTTCCAAGGACATGCTTGAGGGAACAAAGGAGAAAGTGGACCATCTACCACTGGGGCATCCTGGAGCAGTATCACTGAGAAATGGCCATCACCCCAAGGGGTGTCTGAATTCCTTCAAACACCACTAGCAAATCATGCTCAGCATTGGCCCAAATACTTCCAGTGATAGTGAACCTGCCATCTTCCTGTCTCTGTATTAAAAAAAAAAAAAAGAAAGAAAAAAGAAAGAAAGAAAAAAATGGTCTTTCTTATTCAGAACAGAATTTTGCCTCCCCAAACTGCACCTGTTCAGGGAACTGGTCATACTGCTCAGGGCTCTGAAAAATAGCCTACACAGGCTTTCATTCATTCAAGTAGATGGAGCGCCACCCCAAATGCCCTTTCTCCAGACCAAACAGCGCCAGGTATCCAGTCTCACCTGCAGGACAGGGCTTTGACATCATGCCTGCCCCTCACCACTGAGCTCACCCTTCCCCTTCTGCCGGAGTGTGGCACCAAGAACAACCATGAACATCCCAGGGTGTCTATCTAGCATGGAGGACAGTAGGATTACTCCACTCTGGTTCAGAAATCCATTCCTTTAGAAAGACATGAAATCTGAACAAGGCTGATACGGACCTGAATCTCATTTGCCCCAAGGGAGCTGTGTGACCTTGGGCAAATTAGCTGGTCTCCTTCCACTCTGGATTTTGATCTATAAAGTGAGGGTGATGAGAACATAAACGCAGAGGGAGGCCATGAAAATGAGATCATGCACGCAAATGCCCAGAACAGTGCCTGTCACACGGACTGGACATAGCACTTGGCAAACATTAGCTGTTCAGTATGTGCAGTGCAGACCCAAGGAAGCTTAGAGCCACTTACAGGTGTGATGCTCTTAAGCCACATCTTCTCCATCCCATACTTCTGTAGACAGGCTTTCACCGAACTAAGAACCTGACTTTATATAATTAATATCCACCAAATTTCATCTTTTAAGATACACCCTCTTATTAAAGGCTCTCAGACCTTTGTGAATCCTGCTTCTGCTCTCACATGATTGAAGCAGCGTTGGCTGTAACTCCAGCAAAACCCATGCCCATCCACCTCACTTGCAATGTGTGGCCACATATAGGAGTCCTGACCAAGAACACATGGGCAGAAATGACAGGCACCACTTCCAGGCCTGGCACTTTCAAATCTCCCTTGTGGTCTTCCATGCTTTCTCCTTCCTCATCTGCCAGGTGGAGGGGAACACCTGAGGTCCCAGCAGATGGTGAGTTGAAGACAGAGGTCCCTAAGTCCCTGAGTCACTGTATGGAAGAGTGCCTGCTGGATACTGCACAGGACCCTGCAAGAGTAAGAAAGGATCTTCCGCGGTATTAAGCTGCTGAAATCTGGGGTCCTACCTATCACAGCAACTACATCTATCTTAAGTAATTGAACAAGGTAATTTCTGCCCATCCTTCCAGCTTTATGGAGTCCACAAGTGGGTGTGCATGCTTTCAGTGTCCTCATCCAAGTCACAGGGAAGATGGTAGACAAGGGAGCCCTGTAGCGAGCCTCCAGGCTTGGCCTAAGTCATCAGTCATCAAGGCCCACTTAGTGACGCAAGGTGGTACGAGCTAATGGCAGACACTGGCAGTAGACTCTCAGCACCGTGAGCGCACACGGGGCATCTGATGCAGGCTCCGTTCACGGATTCACCTGTTTGCCACGTCCTGTTAGAACTGAACAGGACGGACTGAAAGTCACTAAGTCCACAGAGTTCTGTGGACGTGTCCAACGTCTGACAGCCGGTTAGTGGCTAGACTGAAGTCCTCTTGTTTTTGGCTCAGGAGATTTCCCCGTAGGCAGACATTCTGGTAGAATGAGTCAAGGTCACATAAAGGCTATTCTCCCTTCAGTCACTTGCTGCTCAAATGACTCCTCCAAGTCACCTGAATGCAGAGAGTAAGAGTAACTCCATCCTTCCCGGAGTGCTGCACCGGGACACTTGCCTCCAACAGAATGCCCAAAGAAGTGTCCCCTGGCAACAGGCTGCAGGGAGCCATCAAATCCAAGACTTGTCTAAAGGCCAACTGTGAGCCGAGAATTAACATCTTTGTCCGTATTGCTAGGAAACGAGAACTCGGTAATTATATCAGCCCTAACAAGAGCCCTGCATTTCCAGAATTTTACATGTTTTTTAATCTGTAAATATTAGCCTTCCCATTGAAGCAGCTTACTTTCAATCTCCCATGCTTTTTCAGTGTTTAATTAAAAGGCTCCCAGCACTCATTGTATGCTGCCCTCTAAAAGTTGGCTCGAAATAAGCTTCCTTTGACACCTTCCTGAATGTTCTCAAGGGTTACTGGAGCCACACTCTCTGACAGGCAGTGTAGGGTCCTGAAAGGTGAGTCAAGAGTTCTGGTGCTGGCATCAGCCACTGCTGAGTGAAGTCTGGCCAGCCTCATTTTCCATATCTGGACAACAGGGATAAAGGTAACACCACCTTCTTCACAGGGTTCTTAGAAGGATGGAATGAGATCCCAGGACCTGGCACAGATTCTTCCTTTTTTAATTTTTACATAATTACTAAATAAGCTGAGCTTTTAGCAAAGAGGCATTTTATGAGAGGTTTAGCTGGTGCTCTCAGTGGGTAGTTCACATCCCCTCAAGTTGACAAATGCAGAGCACACATGCCTGATTTCTACCTGCTGCCACCTGCACCTCTGTGCCCTAGGGCTCCTTCTGGCTGCCAGAGCCAACTTTGTCCATGGCCAGGAATTCTAGGGGCCCAGTGGATGCAGGAGCTCCTCTCTGTCACTGGCTAAGGGCGGTTGTGGTGAACATCCCCCTCCTCATCTGTCATGTGCACTTTGCACTGCCTTCCATGTCCCCAGAGGGCAGGGGCTCCATTTGTCACAGTTACAACTTCCCTGAGATGCGCCTTCCCCAGAGTTCTCCCCTTCCTTGTCTCACTTTCCTGCTCCACATGCTGCATGTCAAACAAAAGACTTGTCCTTGAATCGCTGGCCCTGGACCTGCTTCTAGAAGATCCCAAACTAGGGCGGATGAACCCTGCATGAATACACATCTGTGCATTTCAGACTAGGTAACTATGCATCCTGCTTCTGCTATCTTCTGTACCGACTGCTCTCCTTTTCAGAACCATGAGGTCCACACTGTTGATGTAAAACAAATTGAGGTTGTCCCCTGAGTCAGTAGAATGAGTCAGTAAAAGTAACTGGATTGGAAAGAAACCTACCACCTTCATGACAGCAGTTGTTTCTGGGAATGGTGGGCGGGGGGAGTGATTAGGACTGGTGACAAGGACAGGACACTTATATCACATGTAGTGTTGTGCCGGCTTTTATTAAAAAGAGATAAACTAAAAGGTTATTGACAAAGTCAATTCTGGTTAGTGATTACCCTGAAATGTGTTAAATTATCTTGGTACTTAACAATGTTTTTTTAATTTTTTTAAATTATTTTTTTAAATATGAAATTTATTGTCAGATTGGTTTCCATACAACACCCAGTGCTCATCCCAAGAGGTGCCCTCCTCAGTGAACTGGAGAGTGTTATGCTAAGTGAAATAAGTCACACAGAGAAAGACAGATACCATATGTTTTCACTCTTATGTGGATCCTGAGAAACTTAACAGAAGACCATGGGGGAGGGGAAGGGGAAAAATGTTTTTTTTTTTTTAATTTTTTAATGCTTATTTATTTTTGAGGCAGGGAGGTGCAGAGAGAGATAAGGAGACACAGAATCTGAAGCAGGCTCCAGGTTCTGAGCTGTCAGCACAGAGCCTGACACAGGGCTCAAACTCATAAGCTGTGAGATCATGACCTGAGCCGAAGTCAGACGCTTAACTGACTGAGCCACTCAGGAGCCCCTAAATATGTTTAAGTAAAATTACAATGAATCAAAAATGTATCAAGATTTGTCTGATGTAACAATAGCAGTGCTTAGAGGGAATTTTATAGCACTGTATACATATATTAGAAAGAAGATTCAAAGTCAATAATCCAAGCTTCCACTTTAGAAAACTAGAAAAAGAAAAATTAAATCAAAAGGAAGCGGGAAGGAAAGAAATAATAAAATTAGAGCAGAAATAAATTGCAAAAAAAAAAAAAAGAAGAAGAAAACTGGGCAATAGTAGAGAAAACAACAAAACCAAAATCTGGTTCTTTGAAATGATCATTAAAATTGATCAATCTGTAGCTATGTTATAAGAAAAATAGGAGAAAAGACACAAATCACTAATATCAGAAATGAAAGAGGGGCCATCACCACTGATCTTATGGACATAAGAGAATAATGAAGGGAAATTGTGAATAACCATATGGCCAGAAGTTGACAACTGAGATAAAATGGATCAATTCCCTGAATGAAAAGTTCTACCAAAACTCACATAAGGAGAAAGATACTATCTGAATAGGCCTGTATCTATTAAAGAAATTGAACCAGTAATTAGTAATCTTCTAAAAGACAAAGCATCAGGCCCAGTTTGGTTCACTGGTGAATTATATCAAATATTTTGGGAAAAAATTACACCAATTCTTTACAATCTCTTCCAGAAAATATAAGTACATGTAATACTTACTACCTCATTCTGTAAGGCCATCATTACCCTAATACTAAACCAGACAGAGAAATTACAAGAAGGGAAAACTATAGAATATCTCTCATGAATGTACATATAAAAATTCTCAACAGAGTATTAGCAAATCTAATCTTAAAATGTATAGAAAGAATTATACATCATGACCAAGTAGGATCTATTCTAGATATGGAGGCTGGTTCACCATTTAAAAATCAATTACTGTAATCCATAATATCAACAGGTCAAAGAAGAAAAATCATATGATCTTATTAATAAATGTAGAAAAAGCATTTGACAAAAGCTAACATCCATTCATGATGAAAAAAAAAAAAAAGAACCCTTAGCAAATTAGGAATAGGGGAGAACTTCCTCAACCTGGTAAAGAACAACATCTATAGCTAACATCATACTTAACATGAGAAAGCAGGTGCTTTATTAACTCTCAGCATTCCTGGCCTTTCCTAAATATGGACTAAGTTGGCTCTGCAGCCAGAGATAGTCCTCCAACAAGGAAGAGTGGGTGGAAAGGGAATATGGCCAGAGCACCTACAACCCCATGTCACATGGAGGACTTAACAGTAAAAGTAATGATAAGAAAGTAGATGCTTTTCCCCTAACATCAGGAACAAGGCAAGGATGTCCCCTCACACCATTCCTATTTAACATCATACCGGAAGAGTCCAAGCCAATGCAGTAAGACAAGAAAAATAAAGCGACTATCTTTTTCCATTGGATACTCTTTCCTGCTTTGTCGAAGATTAGTTGGCCATACATTTGAGGGTCCGTTTGTCGGTTCTCTATTCTATTCTATTGGTCTGCATCACTGTTTTTGTGCCAATACCATACTGTCTTGATGATTACAGCTTTGTAGTACAGGCTAAAGTCTGAGATTGTAATGCCTCCAGCTTTGGTTTTCTTTTTCAACATTACTTTGGCTATTTGGGGTTTTTTGTGATCCCACACAAATTTTAGGATCATCTGTTCTAGCTCTGTGAAGCCAAGACTATACTGTATACACTGTATGTTAACTAACTTGACAATTAATTAATTAATTAATTAATTAATTAAATAAAGTCTGCCATTAAAAACAAAAGAAACAAAATGAAACAAAAGGCATACAGATTGGGAAGAAAGAAATAAAACTGTCTTTTTTCATGGATTAGATGATTATCTATGTAAGAAATCCCAAAGAATCAAAACAAAAACAAAACTCCAGGAACTAATAAACGATGATAGCACAGTTGCAGGGCACAAAGTTCATATACAAAACTCAATTGTTCTCCTTCATGCCAGCAATACACAATTGGAATGTAAATTAAAAATACAACACCATTTATAGTATAGCACCCAAAAAAGAGAACTAAATAGGTATAAATCTAATACAATATGTGCAAGATCTTGATTAAGAAAACTAGAGAACTCTGACGAACGAAATCCAAGAACTAAATAAATGGAGAGATATTCCATATCATGCATAGGAAGATTCAATATTGTTAAGATTTCAGTCCTTCCCAACTCAATCTGCAGACTCACTGCAACCCCAATCAGAATCCCAACAAATAATTTTCTGAATATCAACAAATTGATTCCAAAGTTTATACAGAGAGACAAAAGACAGAATAGTCAAAATAATACTGGAGAAGAACAAAGACAGAAGGTGGATACTACCTGACTTCATCACTTAATATAAAGCTATACTGATCAAGAAAGTATGATACTGGCGGAAAAACATTAATGGAGCAGAAAAGAGAACAGAGAAATAGACCCATGCAAATACAGTCAACTGATTTTTGATACAGGAAAAAAAGGCACTTGAATGGAGAAAGACCAGCCTTTTCACCAAAGAGTGCTGAAACTAGATATCCAAAAAAAAAAAAAAAAGAATACAGACACTGACATTACACGTTTCACAAAAATTAACTCAAAATGGATCATGGGCCTAAACATAAAACACAATACTATAAAAAGTTTAGAAGGGGCACCTGGGTGGCTCAGTCAGTTGAGCGTCCGACATCAGCTCAGGACGTGAGCTTGAGGTTCGTGGAGTTCAAACCTCGCATCAGGCTCTGTGCTGACAGCTCAGAGCCTTGATCCTGCTTTGGATTCTGTGTCTCCCACTCCCTCTGTACCTCCCCTGCTTGGACTGTCTCTCAAAAATAAATACAAATTTTTTAAAAATTAAAAAAAAAACATTTAGAAGACAATGTAAGGGAAAATCTAGGTGACCTTGGGTTGGGGGATGACTTCTTAGATACAATACCAAAAGTATGATCCATGAAAGAAATAACTGATATAATGGATTTCCTTAAAATTAAAACTTCTGTTGAACAAAAGATACTGTCAAGGGAATGAGAAGACAAGCCACAGACTTGGAGAAAATATTTGCAAAAGACTATCTGATAAAAGACTTCTGCAAAATATACAAAGAGCTCTTAAAACTCAACAATAAGAATGAACAACCCGATTAGAAGATGGACAGGGGTCCTGAGTAAATACCTCACAAAAGAAGGTATACAAATGGCACATAAGCATAAGAAAATATGCTCAATATCCTGTATACCTATTAGAATGGCCCAAATCCAAAACACTCACAACTCTACATTCTGGTAAGGATGTGGGGCAACAGAAACCCATTCACCACTGGTATGAATGTGAAACTATACAGCTACTTTCGAAACAGCTTGGCAGAAAATAAAACTAAACATGTTTTTACCATGTCATCAAGCAACTATACTTCTTGGTATTTACCTTGAATGAACTTAAAACTTAAATACCTGCACATAACTGTTCTTAGCAGCTTTACCCTTAATTGTCAAAACTTGGAAGCAACCAAGATGTCTTTTAGTCGGTGAATGGAGAAACAAACCGTGGTACATCCAGATGACAGAATATTACCCAGTGACAGAAATGAGCTATTGGCAACAAGACATGGAAGAACCTTAAACACGCATTGCTAAGTGAAAAAGGCTGATCTAAGAAGGCTCCTGTATGGTTCCAACTATATGACACTCTGGAAGAGAGAACTATGGAGACAATAAAAGGATCAGTGGTTCCCCAAGGTTAGGGGGAGGGAGGGATGAACAGGCAGGGCACAGAGGATTTTTAGGGCAGGGAAACTATTCTATAGGATACTGTAATGGTGGATACATGACGCTATGCATTTGATAAAACTCATGAACCTGTACATCATCTAGAGTGAACCCTAAGATAAACTATTCAGTTTAAAGTGCTGTACCATTATCTGTTCATCAGTTGTAACAAATGAACCAGTGATGCAAGATGTTAGCAGAAAGGGAAACTGGGAGGTAGAGGTCAAGAGGTGTACAGTGTTTTTCACCCACTTTCTAGAAACCTAAAGCTTTAAATTTAAAGTCTATTAACTTAAACTCTCTTAAATAAACATGAAGTCTATATGCATATATACATGCATACACACTTTATATTTATAAATGTATTTCTATTTCCTGGCATTCTATTTCCTGGCATTCTTAGAAGTACGGCCTGTTGGTGAGTGAACTGAGTGGGTCCACGCCAACGTCAGCCCTACCCTGGCGTTCACTCTTTTGGTTCTAGATGCACAGGGTCCCTCACCTGGAAATGAGAGCCATGCATCCCTAGCAGGCCATGAGGTTCCTGTGCTCAGCTGTGAGTTACTGACCATCACCACTTCCAGCTCCCGGGTGGGGATGCCAGGGTCCCGTGAGGGTGAGAAAACCAAGATCACAGCTTGTCAGCATCTGAGCTGAGATGAGAAGAGGGCTCCTACTGTGTGAGGAAGGGACAGCCCAGAAAGAGGTAAGCCTGACTCTGGCTCAGTGGGCAGCAGGAAGACTAAGGCTTCCAATTTTGATTTCAAAACTGGCCTGACCCAGGCATTACTGCACGGTCTTGTCTGAAACAGTGCTACGGGTGTGTGACATGACATCCCGATGACTGCACAGTCTCGGGCTCCAGGCTGCTTCCTGCTCATAGAGCCAATAGCTTTGCTTTTAATGCACCCACCTAACACGCCCATCAGCCACATTTGATCAAAGTCCTGTTTGAGTCCAATGCAGCCTGAGGCTGCCACTGCCCCAGTGCTGAGTCTGCAAGAGCACCCTCTCCCCTGGGGGCCTCAGACTTCACCTTCCATCCACCGTCTTCAGACAACTGGCAGAGCCCTGCACACCATCACCATTGTCTCCTTCTACCTCTTCTGATACTGATTCTTGAACTTGTCTCTGGTTGTTGAAACTCCATAACTTCTTTAAAGAGTAACTCTGCCAGGCCTCTCCTCTGGGAACTGTTTCTGGATTTCTTTCAAGTAAATAAATCTCTTCTGTTCAGCAAGTATGGGAATGGCAATTGTGGCTGCCATTTCTCTTTCTGACCTCATGGTTTAGAAGCCAAGTTAGTGGTGCTGAAGACAGTTTGCCCTTCCCTAGGGAACCCGCAGAGCTGGGTTATTATTTTCCTCATAGCTCTGAAGCCTATAACTTTGGAGGATTACCACAAACAGAGACGTTCTAGGTCTTTAGACCCTTATGCACTTGTCTCCCTGTTCCACCGGCTCCCTCCTAGATTATAGACAAAAGACTCATCACCTAACTGGCAAATAGGTGCTCCACAGAAGTGGCAAGAGGGCAGGAGAGCAGATGGCTCTAGTAAGCTGAAAGTAAAGTATGGGGTCTGGGCTTGCCCTTAAATTTATATTTGGTGTTTCTGAGCTTTGAAATAAGTGAAATGTGCCAAACAGGAAGAAAATATGAATTCCAGAGTGATGTCTGATTTCAACGGCCAAGGAGTCACATATATTTCAGCAAAGAATATTGTCAAAGTTAGGTCTGATTCTTTTCCCTATATTTGAAGGAGGTGAAATATAATAAATCCATTGGAATATGTACTTCTTCTTGAGTAGAAATAAAACCCCTGTATCCACCAATCAGAACCCAGCCACCAACATCACCCTGCTCCAACACACATCCACCCAAAGCTGGCTAAATGCAAAACCAATGCTCCTTCAACCTTTCCCCCCTTTTCTGTTCCCCAGAGGAAGTCAGCCATATCCACACAGAAAGGTCTTGTTCTTTGTCAACTCAGACCCTCAGATCAGTGAGGCGTTCTGTTTAATAAGCTCTGATTAATTCAGAGATCTCTGAATTTACCCACCACACAGATCAAACTCACCAGTTATTCTGATTCTATGTAGATATAATTTACGGACAAACAAATAGGAAGAATGTAAGAGGTCTGGAAGTCCTTGGAAGGAAATGAGTTCTGATTTTCTTGGTAAATTCTGGCTATGACTAATAATTACTCTTGTGGGATTCTAAGGGGTCACTTAACATATGCCAACAAAATTTGTACAGAATTACATGGGATACAAGTCATTCATAAGTGTTTCAGAAATACATCTCTAGGAGAGAAATCCAGCCAAATCTACCTGTTTGGGGGGCACTATGCTCTTCTCCCCATATGCATCTTGGTTTTTGTGGGTTTTTCTATACGGAAGAAAAAAATTAAATAAATCCAAGCAACACTACAAAGACAAAAATTTGGTATTGTACTTCTCCAGGCCTTCAGAGTAAAAGAACATTGCTTGGAATGAGTGAGGTTTGACCCTCACACCTGGGATGGCTGCCCAGTGGGATCACACACCTTGCCTGACACAGGACAGAGTCGCAGACCTAATGGAAGCCACAGTGTGCTAAGGGGGCATCAGGCCTGCCAGCGACAGTGGACACCATGCACCATGGTGGACACGCGAAGAGCAGCTGAACAAGAATGTCTGTAGAGTGGAAAGGAATCCCCACTTGGAGGCAAAAGGCCCAATTTTTCAAGAAAGATGCTTTGAATTCCAGAAAGCTACAAGCAAAGGGCATTTTCACCCTGGCCGTGCTCATCTCTGAGCATGAGGAAAGTGCTCTGATCAGCCACAGCAGCAAATCACTCTGTGGTGGGGGCATGTGGGGGCAGAGGCCAAGTAGTGGCTTGCTGTCTAGACTAGCTATCACCCCCAAATAGGCAATGGGTCAGGGGGAATCCAACATTGAAGGTCTCCAAGATCAGCTTTCTATATCACTCAGACAGCCACTGTACAAACCTAGCCTCCCTGAAATGAAGGCCTCCTTTTTAAAAGTCCAATTTATCCCTCCTGAAAGTAGTAAAAAGCCACTTCTTCCAACTCTGTCAGATGCCTTTTGTATGCTCAAAGGCCAGCATTTTCCTTTCACAGTGGAGTGCATGGTGCCCAGACACTGGGGACTTGCCAAGCTCAACTGACTTCTTTTCCTCAATGATCATTTCATGTTTTGAAAACACGGGGCCACTGGGTTCAACCTTGAAGCGAGGAGACTGCTCGGGGCACCAATGCCAGAGCCTTTCAGGGGAAACTCCACTGGGTCGTCTGGGAGTTAGACACGTGCCCAGAATACTGCTCTGAAAATACAGCAGGTCCCTGCACTGGCCTCATTAATGTGACTTCACTGCTGTGTGGTGAAGTGGCAGCAAGGAATTTTCTGGAATCACAATGTGAGAGGTAAGCATGGCCAACAGCTGCACCCCAAGAGCAGAGGAGAATGAAGACAGGAAACAGAACTCACACCATACAAAGCACCATGGCCCAGCTGGTGTCCGTCTGTCAGCTATTTGGAAACCCATCTCCCCTCAGACACACCAACCATGGAGTAGGGTCATACTATGATAATCCAGATGCCCATCGTGGACATTCAGATAAACTTGCCTAGATTAACCCCCCCACAAATGAAAAGTCTGAGAAACCCAGAGATCTCTGAGGGCATTACATGGGCCCAGTCAGTTCTTGCTTCCTTCCGACTTCTGACTCTCAGGCTCTCATGTCTTTCTTCTATGTATCCTCTCTCCTTTATCTCCTCTCCATACTGGCCCAGCACATTTGCTTCTGATCATGTCACACAAACAAAATTCATACAAGGACAGTATTCCTCCAACATTTATTGAGTGCCCCCTGATTGCCAAGCATTGGCAATACATAGGAGAACCAACACCCACTGTCCAGAGACAAGGAACAAATAAAGAAACCATTCAATAAATGACTAAAATTCACTGTAAGTGCTCTGAAGCAAGGAGGGGTCTATGGAAGAGAAGTAAAAAAGAGGCACCTGACTCATCTCATGGGCTCAGGATCAGCCTCTCAGAGGAGAGATTTCTTACACTAGGATCTGAAGGATGAAAACAGAGGCAGCTACAGTTAGTATGAAAGTGTAAGCATTATGAAAGAGGAGACATCATGTGCAAAGGCCCCATGGTGAGTAGGCTCAGCTGTGTTCCCCAATCTTCCCTCACATACACCTTTTACCCCTATTCTTCCTTCTGAAGCCCCCCAACATCCCAATGCCAAAACTTCCTGCTGCATATTGGCAGAGAGTTATATTCTCAGTTTGTCTCATTCTGAGACACCTCCTGAGGACTATTTTTCTATATTTGCTGCTCACGTTGTTATTCTGTCTACCCATCTATCTGTTCTGTCTTTTGGAACTTGAGCTCCTTCTTTTCAGGGAGACATCTCATCCCCTAACCTTCCTCTAATCCTGTCAGCCAAAAAGGGGGCTGCTATCTTCTGATGTGACCCCACTCTTCTGGCTACAGTGATTGGTCAAAGGTGGACATATGGCCTAGGCTGGGCCAAAAATAGTCCCTCACTACCCTGGCCACGGCAACTGATGTAGCCAATCAGCACCCTTCCTTGGCGTTTTCCTAACTGGAGCTGAGAAGAGGGTTCCTTTTTAAAGGCTGGAGATAGTTTCAGGAGAAAACAAGACCAATTACAATGAGAGATGTAGCCGTGCAACCACCTAGTCCCTTTGCTGCAGCAGCTGGCCACTGGCCATGAGGTTGCTGACAGCAGCCAGCTAGAACCTGAAGAGAAGAGATCCTCTGGAGAAGCCCCTGTGAGTTACCAGGGTCTCTGATCCATGCGAGCACGCTGATTTTTTTTCCCACGGAGAGCAGGGATTCTTCCCGTACTCACGTGGGACATGTCAGAGACACAAGTACCAGATAGTCATGTTACGCAGTGATAAGAGCACGAGATGAAATTCTCCTGGATCCTTTTGCTCAGCGTTTTGAAAGGAAATCAGAGGAGACTACTCATAACCTCTGAAGAATCAGTGGTCAAACAGAAGACCCATCAGTAGCTCAGCACCAATCCACATCTACAAACTTCCCTTCCCCCACCGTGTAACTTGGGGGCAGACACTGAACTTCTCAGGGCCTCGGTCTCCTCATCTGGGCAAATATAAATACTACTGTCTCAGTGTATGATGTAATAATGGTCCTCACTTCATACAGAGCATGAGGGCTGAGTGAATGTGTATGTGTCACATTCTCAGAACCACATGTGGCACACATCACAAGTACTCAAGAAACGTTAGTTCTTATTACCTCTTTCTTTGTATCCAAACAGAGGAAGCCCTCACACCTCTCCTTAACAAGCACAAGCCAGCATGTGTAGGAGGGAGATCTGGTATCTGAGTATGTCACTTGCTACCGGGGAGTTTTAGGGGATCAAACTGAACATCTAGGTCATGATACCATTCATTCCTGGAACCAGTATGGGCGACCACTACAATGTGGTAGAATAAAACTCTTCTCTCTGCTCTAGGTTTCTCCTACAACCATTGACTGCTCCAGATGGAAGACACCCTGAAGATAAAGAAAGCTGTCCTAGACACTCATGGGGTGCATGAGAATGCTGCAGTCACCTTCAGACATCACCTGCCAGGAGTGGGGGCTCCAAATGGGTTACCCTGTGCCTGGCGAAACAGCTCTGTAAACCAGGAGTACATTAAGCACATACTAACTGCCCTGAAACACCCTCAAAATGGCCAGCACCCATCTGAGGACACAACATCTGGTCAAGCAGATCATCCTGGGTTCCTAACATTTTCAGTGGGCAGATGAATCTCCTCTCAAAAGATTCCACCTTGAAATAATACTTACTGCTATAGTATCAAATATGAAAGGTGAAAATAAGCATCTTTAAATTTTATTTTTGTTTTTTTATTTTTGTGAAAGTGAGTGTGAATGGAGGAGGGACAGAGAGAAAGGGAGAGAGAAAATCCCAAGCAGGCTCTGTGCTGCCAGTGCAGAGTCTGATCGGGGCTCAGTCTCACGAACCATGATCTCATGACGTGAGCCAAAACCACAAGTCGGACATTCAACTGACTGAGCCACCCAGGCGCCCCAAATATCTTGTTTTATTAAAATACTTTTGTACGTTGTTTGGGGTATAAACGTAAAAAATAAGTCTACAACACAGCAAGGTTTTCACGAACGGTGTCATCTGACCTTCTGGTGAAGCTACGGGGTAGGTGCTGTGGTGTTCATTTTGCAGAGGAGGAAATTCAGGTTCAAGGATGTTGACTGATGGGCCCAAATTTGTCTAGCTGGTAAGTGACTCAGCCAGGATTTGGACCTGGGCTTGCCTGACTTAGAAGTCTGTCATCTCTATATTATAGACTGTCCTAAAATAGAGACAGCAGCATCTTGTAATCATTTTTGGCAAAAATCCATTGTCAGAGTAACTGGATTAGTTGATCAAAAAGCACCTGTTGAAAGATGTGCACGTATCCCAGAGCTAGCAGCAACACAAAGGCCAGGGGACTCCTGGTGCCAGCCAAGACAACTCCAGGTTGTTATGTAGCCTCCAAAACTAAGAAGTGGAATCCCTGTATGCTGTCAGCAAGAAGGGAAGGGGTTCCTATCCTTCGGGTGTGCAGTCAGCATTTTCCCTTCCCTGCACACATGGCTCTCTAATTAGGTAGGAGATGAGTTCCATTTTTCCTAGGAAAGAAAGGAAAAAGGTAAGTTTCTCTTGTCCCTAGCTGAGAGACTATAACATTCCTTCATTCTGTAATTAGCTAAGAACAAATAAGCACCCAGAAGTGGCTGGGCAATCCGCTGAAGGCATGCAGAGAAAAGGGAGACCATGGTGGATACTGTTGCTACACTGTAGAAATTACCAACAGCTCACCTTCCCGGCTTTCTAAGCAAATGGTAAGTTCTCCAAAACGAGGTCATTCATCACCAATGCCAACAGTACAGACTGGGGTTCTACAGTATTCTCTATCTTATCTACCAACGGAAATGTTATTCTTGCAGCATAAATTTTCCTGGGCTTAGGCCATCTGAAAAAAAATCATCTGATTTGTTCTCATCCTGCACTTCAACTCAGAGTTGTGCTGCCTTCTCTTCTGCGGCTTGCTTAGCTGCCTGCTTCTCTGTCCAGAGCCTTCCAGAGCCCCTCAAAACTTCGTGGCCAGTGGAGGCTGGTGAACACCGGGTTTGTGGACTTCTGTGGGAGAATAAGGCTCTGCGATTTCTTGGTTTTAATATCCGAGAAGATGTCCCTCATAGGAGGGTTTCTGTGAACAACAGATGTAGCCGTAAATCTTTACTTGTCTTGTTTGATAAACCACAGGATTTTCAGCTTGGAGATGTGCATGAATCATGTCTTCTATTTTCTAAATTCTAATGGTTTGACATCTGGGGCCCCCACTGACCCTGGAGAGACTGCCTCTCTCAGGGGAAGCCAATTGCTAATGTAAACACATGAGTAATGAACAGTAAATAATGAGCACACTTTTCAATGCAAACCAATCAATCCAGAACCCACCTTCTTCACTATGCCGTCACACTCAGGGACACTCTCCACCTGCCCCAATCTGGTTCCCCGGGGCCACCAAGCACCAGACAACTAGGGACAACCCCTATTCCCCAGAGTCTACTGAAATTATTAGCAAATCCTAAGCCTGCTTACCCTGCCTCACCCATTCCTTCCCATGGAAACCAATGTGCCCTCACCCTCTGACTCCTGATTGACCCTGAGGTTTTCTTACATGGCCCCACATGGTGTGGAATGCCCCCTTCTCTCAGGAACTGTGAGGAACAAACTGTTTTCAATGGCAATCTGCTCCTGATCTCTAAGCCCTATCCTATTTACCCATTAACACATTGTGTTTTATTATTTTCTAAGTTTATTTATTTATTTTGAGAGAAAGAGAGAGAGAGAGAGAGAGAGAGAGAGAGAGAGAGAGAGCGCGCGCACCCACAAGCAGGGAAGGTTCAGGGAGAGAGAGACAGAGAGAGAGAGAGAGAGAGAGAGAGAGAGAGAGAATTCCAAGCAGATTCCATGCCATCAGCATGGAGCCCAATGTGGGGCTCAAACTCACAAACGGTGAGATCATGACCTGAGCTGAAATCAAGAGTCAGATGCTTGACTTGAGCCACCAAGGTGCCCCAACACATTATATTTTAATCCAAGAAGGGAATCTCTATTAAGTCACTCTCACCAAACTCCAAGGCTTCTTCCTACAAGACACTAGAACAATTTGAGTGGCCTCATCTTCCTTTTCAGAGTGGAAAACCCAAAGGTTGTGACTGAAAAAAAGAATCAAAAAAATCAAAGATATGCAGACTCAAGCTTAATACCCTGCATATCGGAGGAAATTTACCTAAAGTGACCTAAGTTTAGTCACTGCCTGATTGAAACAAAAAAACTCGGTGCATTTTCCCCCTGGAACATTCATTAAAACCACTGCAAGCATGATTTCTGAGGATCTGGATTTTGTAACCTCATTAG
The DNA here is from genome assembly GCF_016509475.1 of Prionailurus bengalensis. Classification (NCBI taxonomy): domain Eukaryota; kingdom Metazoa; phylum Chordata; class Mammalia; order Carnivora; family Felidae; genus Prionailurus; species Prionailurus bengalensis. The sequence continues at coordinate 44,499,711 of NC_057354.1, read as the reverse complement.
TTTGTGTAAGAGCTCACTGGGATTTGACCCAGTTTCAACTCCCAAACTCTGAAAATAAAATGTAAATGTTTTCTGTATGAGGATCTGGTCACATGTCATTAGTCTACTAATCAAATACGGGGCCAACCCGCCCCACACATAACCTGAAATGATCCACATGAAGCATCCCAAGGAAAGCACGTCTTCCATTAAATCCTGAACAGGAGCACCTTCTAGAGAGTCAGCTACTCGCACTGGATAAAATATCTGTGTCTCCACTGGAACTACCTGAAGAATGGGACTATATTCCTTCTAAAACGATTGAAGATGGAGACAGTGACAACCACCACCTTTCGTCACTGAAAACCTGGAACATTCACATGGATTTAAATGCTCATAATTTACAGCACTAAATCAATGTTTTAAGATGCTTTCATGAATGCACTTTAAATAATGCACCTGGCTACTAAGAGCTGGCAAATCATTCCACTTAGTAGCTGAGGCATCACAGCTGCGAGAGTCTCTGCAGCGTCACATTACACACTCTCTACCCAGGCAAACCAGAGACCCCAGCTCCCAGATAAAGACTTCCTTTCATGTTTGTTGCTGATTTTTGCTCCCCTTAGCCTATGGATGTCTTGGGGCTTGAGATATGTGTGTAGTGGTGGAATCAGACCTTAGCTTGGAATTCTCTGTGTGGTCATTTGCCACTACTTGAATTACTGCAGCCAAGGAGAGAAAGCTCTACGGTTACCTTCAAGATGGTCACAGAAAAAGAACAAGAAATATTCAGGCACTTTTTCTTGTCTTTTATGACTGATTGAGCTTTTTTTTTTTTTAACTCTGAAATTTTCCATTGTTTATCAGGACGATCTCTAAAATTACATATAAACTCATTTGGTTTCATTAAAATGATGTCAGGTGACTACCAATCATCTCAGGACATCAGCTTTGGGGTTAGCTTTTGCTAAGGGCTGTGTTTATATGGACATACTCAGCATTTCCTTGTCCTCCATGTGACGACCTCTACCGCCTGTCACCCTACCAGTGCCTTTCACTGACCCCAAAATGAGGATAGCGAGATTTAGGTCATTGGGGAAGTTAGAATGACAAAGTATCTCCTCTCAGACAGGGTCACTCAACCTACCTTAAACCAATAAGGTTCAAACCTGATCTGTCAAGCCCCTAAAATGAAATGATTATTATGACCCTGTGAAATATCTAAAAAATATTTTTTTAATGTTTATTTTTGAGAGAGACAGAGCATGAGCAGGGGAAGAGCAGGCGGACAGGAAGACACAGAATCTGAAGCAGGCTCCAGGAGCTGAGCTGTCAGCACAGAGCCCGATGCGGGGCTCAAATTCATGGACCGCAAGATCATGACATAAGCCGAAGTCGGACGCGTAACCGACGGAGCCACCCAGACACCCCAACCCCGTGTAATATTTAAAGCTCCCCTTACATCCAGAAAGACCTCCTGATTTCCAAACCAGGAGCGCTCTTATACAGTTTAACGCCTACGTCCTTGGTGCTGATAACAAGGGTGCCTGCATGTCAGACGTAGAGAGAAAACCCCTTGAGTTCAGACACCTTGTTAGCAAATGATGATTGGACTGAATTTATCATTATTTTTTTTTAATTTTTTTTTCCTCAACGTTTTTATTTATTTTTGGGACAGAGAGAGACAGAGCATGAACGGGGGAGGGGCAGAGAGAGAGGGAGACACAGAATTGGAAACAGGCTCCAGGCTCCGAGCCATCAGCCCAGAGCCTGATGCGGGGCTCGAACTCACGGACCGCGAGATCGTGACCTGGCTGAAGTCGGACGCTTAACCGACTGCACCACCCAGGCGCCCCTGAATTTATCATTATTTTAAAAGTGAACCTATTTCTTGAGTGAATTGTTGATTTTCTGTTTCAAATCAGTACAAATAGAGTGGGGTCGGGGCACCTGGGTGGCTCAGTTATTTAAGCGTCCAACTTCGGCTCAGGTCATGATCTCACGGTCCGTGGGTTTGAGCCCTGTGTTGGGCTCTGTGATGACAGCTCAGAACCTGGAGCCTGCTTCACATTCTCTTTTTCCTCTTCCCCAACTTGTGCTCTGTCTCTCTCTCTCAAAAATAAATAAACATTAAAAACAGACTTGGGGCAAAGTTTCAAATTCTTTCTCTGTCTGCTCTGCAGCCATACACCTAAAACAACTCCCACACTGACCACAGGATGATGGGATCCACAGCCACGTGAGTGGGGATACCAACGAGGCCCATCCCCAGGAGATGTGAGACTCCCTTGAAGGTCAGAGATAGCTCAGTGATTCCCTGATGGCCCTGCAGAACCTTCTCGAGGCTGCACGGCCATCCTAGAGAACATTTCTGTACAACCTTCCCTCCCCTTTCCACCTTTCTTATGGGCATTTCCCTAGGAAAGTCCTTGCTTGTTTCATCACATCCTGGCATCTGCTTCTTGGAAGCTCCCATGATGGCCTTGGGATGTCTGATGGAGGCTGAGTCAAGGGTACAACCCACGGCCTCACCAGACTCATGTCAACACTCTCTTCCCACTGGCTGGCTGGTTAGTTCAAACTTTCACGGGTGTATAAAGGCTGTTTTACCTGACTCCAAAGCCCAAGGTGTTCTTTGTTTGTATTTAGCAGCAGTAGAGACTGGTCCCGGGGTCCTGAAGGCAGGCAGAGGATAACAGGACATGACCCCATGGAGATCCTACCCCTGGATCAGGGGTGAAGACAACCACAGAGACCAAGACTCAAAACAGAAAGTATGGGGCAGGGTGTGATTGTGCCTGTGTGTGTGTGTGTGTGTGTGTGTGTGTGTGTGTGCTCACATGATTGCATGTGTGCACGGGCAGGAGTGTGTGTGCATGCATACATGTCTGTGTGTGCCTGTGAATGTACATGTGTGTCCATGTAATGGTGTGCATGTTATCTCCATGTGCATGTATCTGTACATGAGTGTCTCTGTGTATGTGTGCATGCTGCATGCATGTGTGTGATCATGTGTGCAAGTGTGGGTCTGTGTGTGTGCATGCCTGTGTATACCTGTCAGTGCACATGAATGCAGGTATGGGTGTACCCATGTGTGTGGCTGTGTGTGTGTGAGAATGTGTGTATGTCCGCATGTGTGCACTTGTGCAGGTATATATGTGTGGTCACAGGCTGGAGCAGGGGCATCTCGAGGGAGCAGGACTGCTAACACGGATCAGCTGCGTTTTTCTGCACTATTTTCCCCATTAACTCTATCCCTGAAGGCTACAGAAGTCCTGCAGTACAGGTTCTGTTTTTAATTTCCACACAAATCAATTGTGAGAATGGCCTTTTCCTCCTCCTTTCTCTCCTCCCTCCACCCCTCCTTCTTCCCTTCCCTCCACCCTTCCTTCTTCCCTTCCCTCTCTCCCTGCTTTCCTCCTTCTCACCCAATTTCCCTCCCTTCTCTGTTTCCTTTCCTTTAGTTCCAGGCCCTTGGTCTGCCTGGAGACAGCACCTGCCTGAACAGAGAACCACAGGAGAACCCCCTTTAGATTTCCTGTCTTCTCTGCTCTAATTCTCCTTCTTCTCTTTGGTGATCTCAGAAAACAGAACAAGTGTGTCTGTGGCATGTCTCTATAAAACCCTGCCAGTAGCCATTACTGCTCCAGGACCTAAACCCAAAGATGGGCTTTACCCCAGCAGGAGCCACAAGGAATCTTAGCTCAAAGGAAACAGTCTGGGGGGGGGGGTGGGAGGGGAGGGAGGCTCTGAAGAGGTGAGGAGGGGAGGGAGTTGGAGAAGCTTAGGGAGGAGAGGGGTGGGGGTTGGGAAGGAATCTTAGCTCAAAGGAAACAGGGGGGTGGTGGGAGGGGAGGGAGGCTCTGAAGAGGTGAGGAGGGGAGGGAGTTGGAGAAGCTTAGGGAGGAGAGGGGTGGAGGTTGGGAAGGGGTGAAGTTTGGAGAACTAGAGAAGGAGATAGAGAAGGGAGGGGTGGAAGTGGGGTGGAGACTGGAGAGGGGTAGGGAAGGGGAGAGAGTGAGGTGAGGAGGGACAGGAAGGGGAGGGGGCTTAGGGAGGGTGAAAGAGACCAAACAGAGCCTCTCCCCACCCCAGCCTCTCTCCCCAGGGGCACCCCAGGAATGCCTTCAAGCAGACAGGAGCTGTAGACTGCCTTCCTATTATTTAATCCCAGGCCTAGGCCCCCCTTTCCTCTAAACTGGGCAGAGAGGCTTTCCCTGCTGCAGCTCTGGATTAAAAATGAGATTTACTGTGAGGCAATTCTCCCTACTTTAGGGTGACATAACTTCAAATCAGATGACGGGCTCATAATCAGCAATACGGAGGATGCCTTTTATGGGTCAGCCAGAAATGAACATGGAGTAACCACCCTGCCGCTCTCCTGTGACAGCGTACTTATGAGCCCCTGGGACGCACTGTATATAGAGGTTCTGCCAGCCCAGCACATTATTTATTTAGGAGATCGGCAGTGCTTCGAAGACAGCCCTCAGTGAACCTCCCTCCTGTCAAGTAAAGGGGGCAGTATATTAAAATGACACAGTAAATTCAAGTCCAATTTCCCATCGTCTTCCACACAAACATATGGCTTTATCCTGGCCTCAAGAAAGAAAGATACAATTACATATCTCTTGAATAGGGGGTGGGGGGCCCAGAAGAGAGTAAATTAAATGCTGGGTGTATTTATTACCTTTGCACCTATTTACATGGCATTCCTTGGGTTTATTTCCTAGATTTTTCACCGTAAACAATGAGAGGTTCAGCATTATGCTGCACTATTGATTGAATAACCCTGAACCATGCGTGTCATTCCCTTTCCCCAGAAATCATTAGGTTAAGTCATTGGACACTGGCATTTCTGCATGTTAAAAGTGGTCAAATGCCAGCAGCCTCCTACCGGTCTGCTCTGCACATCAGGCCTGGATTCTTTTCTTGAGAATAATAGAGGTAAAGGTGAGGACAGTGGGGGACAGCTGAGCTGCTTCCTTTTGCCCACATGGTTGGTTCACACCCTTCCTACATTGGGTAACCTTCAGAGAAATGAAACTCTGGCTGCTGATAACCGCAGCCCACCAGGGGGGACATGATTTCAGATTTTTTAAAAACAGTATTATATTTTCTTTTAAAGTTCTTGGGGGCAGAGAGAGGTATAAAAATATCCCTAGAGGAGAAGAAGGGAACTTGAAGATGGAAAGATGGAAAGAAAACGTCCCACGTTTGCTGCAGCTGAGAAAAGTCACAATTAGAATGGCATAACTCGTCTATCCTACACTTAATATATCTCCAAAGTGCAGATAAGGCTGTCTTGTGTTTGTAGACCACACTGCTTGTATAAAGCCTTTCCACTGTTACCACCTGGGCAAGGCAGGTAATAGCTCCATTTGTAGGGAGGAGGCAGGAGGATAAGGACGTTCTAACCTGCCCAAACCCCTATGGTCCAGAAGTGACAGCATCTGGAGTGGATAAGAACTCAGAACCCCAATCTGCAGCATCTTCCCTTCTGCCCCCCACCCCGACTTAGACTAGAGCTTGCCCACGCCATCCCCATCCACTCAGAGGAGAGTTCATACCTGCAATCAAACCGGAAGCTTATTTAGGTCAGCTGCAGCATATGTTTGTCAGTTCGAGGAAAAGGAATACTTCCAGAAGCCACACTTTCTCCTCATCCTCACTCTCAACGGGAATCTCTCGGCCCTTGCTACGGTGCCATGAACCCTAGTCAGGCATTTATTTTCCAGAAGTCTCTCACAGTCCCGTGACTCCTATTTAACACACAATATTTTAACACGATTACAGACCGGGTAGCTGTGTCCAATCCCACAGGATGTTCAAGGCAGCAAACACAGGAGAACGACTGGATTCTACTGGTGTGAAAAGAGTTGTCAGAAGAAAAAACCATAAGGGAACAGAAGTGGCCACTGGCAGCCAACCTTGAAGAGAGCAAACAGAAACTACAATAATCACAACCAGGCCAGGCTAATACTCATATTAATTCTACCGAGTTATTAAGAAATAACTAAGGGGCGCCTGGGTGGCGCAGTCGGTTAAGCATCCGACTTCAGCCAGGTCACGATCTCGCGGTCCGGTCCGTGAGTTCGAGCCCCGCGTCAGGCTCTGGGCTGATGGCTCAGAGCCTGGAGCCTGTTTCCGATTCTGTGTCTCCCTCTCTCTCTGCCCCTCCCCCGTTCATGCTCTGTCTCTCTCTGTCCCCCAAAAAATAAATAAACGTTGAAAAAAAAATTTTTTTTAAAAAAAGAAATAACTAAGTAATGGGCCCTAGACACAGTGTAGGGAGGCAGGAAAGCATATAAGAAAGACTGCACTGGAATAAATGAAAACCAAAGGGGGGTTGTATTTTACTGTTGCTGAACGGGTGCTTGAAGGAATTTTTCAACGATTTGAGTAATTCGAGCATAAGGAGCAGAGCAATGCCCGATCCCTGACGTGTTACTGCAAATATGTTGGTTTGCTGTTACATGTGTGCAGCGAACAGAGTTTTTGATAAGCTTCTAAAAATGACGATTCTGGGGCTCCTGGGTGGCTCAGTCGGTTGAGCATCCGACTTTGGTTCACGTCACGATCTCACGGTTTGTGAGTCTGGGCCCCATATCAGGCTCTGTGCTGACAGCTCAGAGCCTGGAGCCTGCTTGAGATTCTGTATCCCCCTCTCTCTCTGCCTCTCCCCCGCTCATGCTCTGTCTCTCTCTCTCTCTCTCTCTGTCAAAAATAAACATTTTAAAAAAATTAAAAATAATAAAAAATAAAAAAATAAAAATGGCGATTTATCCACTGCTACTTAAGTTGCACACGAACACAAAGGCTATACCTTTAGCCAAACGTAAAGCACCCTCTAGAAATGAAGAGCATGTTTCCTGATGGAAGATAAGGACCCCCTTTCCAGGGAACCTTTGTGGATCCCACAGGAGCTTATTGGTGAACTGATTCCCACTGCCTTCTAGTGCTCTGAGCCTCTGGCAAATAACTTTTTTTCCACGCGAGATCTTTATTGTGCCCGGGTCAGCTGAGGACAGGCCTGTTAGAGGATGAGGACAAGTACAGGTCTACAGCGGACAGAAGCACCACAGGAATTGCTCAGGATGTCCCAGCAGCTTCATAACAAAAGCCATCACGCCTCCAACTGGGGCCAACACGCATTCCACCTGCCCCTGAGGGGGGCTACTAAAGTGTGTGTGGGATCTGAGAGGTCGGGAAACATCAGATCCATTTTTTCAACAGTGGTCACATTTTTATGTAATGTGCTCACTGTACTTTTCCTCATCCTCCTGGGACTCTTTCAGGTGAGGACCACTAAATCTAAGACAGCAGGTATGCGTGTACATCTGAGAAAGGTAAAATCGATGTGCACCATTTTCCCTGTGTGTCCAGAGGCTGGGGACACTCAGGAGTGTAGGTCCTGATCTCAGCCATGGTCATGCTTTTTACTGCCCTCTTCATACCAATGGCTCATTGCCGCCCGCCCCGCCCCACTCTGTGCTCCAGGCCTCTGCATGTCTGTTTCCCAAATGCATTCACACATGTGTGCATGCACATCCAAAGACACACACACACACTCATTCACATGCACCCACATGCACTCTCGTACATACGCGTGCACATATACATGCACGTGCATGCACATACACACACAGACACACATCTTCTTCCTCCTCCTGTTTCCTGCCTTAGTGTGGACACTGAACTGCCTTCTTTCCTTAGTCTAAACACTTGGGAGTCTTTTTATTCCCTTGCTCCCCACATCCAATCAGGAGCTAAGCCCTCAGCCAGCCCCCATCTCCTTCCCCAGTCTCACTGCTACTGGTTGAGGGACCGGCCATTGCTCATCTAGACGGCCACGGTGACGTCTTATTCCCGACCTCGTTTTCTCTCCACTCCATTTTCCAACAGAATCTACTGAAAGCTCAAATGCAGTCTGCACCAAAAGAAATGTGGCAACAATCCACAAAATGACACGTGCACTTGCCCTTTAATGCAGAAATGGCACTGGCATGTCCACAAATTAAAATCATCTGCCATGGCATTATTTGTAATAGCAAAATACTGCAAACAACCAAGTGCCCATCCCTAGGAGATTAGTTACATAAAAATGTCCAAAACATACATTTCTAAAAAATGCATGAAAGGTGAAAAAACTAAATTGTATTCAAATGAAGCTAATCATATACATTGGTAATATAACTGCACACATAAGTAACAAATGCAGGTACTCTGATTACACACCCTGGTAAGATACGTTCTATAGAGGAAAATAACTGCAAAGAAACCTTGCATTTTATCCAGTGAGTCTGCTGTTAGTGGTGGTGTTACCAGTATAGTAATCCAGAATGACTGTGGAAATTGTACGATAGAGCAAATAAATACAAGTGTTCATATATTTGGAGACCAATATGGGGATACCAAGTGGGGAAGAAAGGACCTTGTGATGAATTGGTGTTATTTGCATATACTTGTGAGTTTTAAAAAATGAACATTTCCGGGGTGCCTGGGTGGCTCAGCTGGTTAAGCATCCAACTTCAGCTCAGGTCACGATCTCACAGTCTGTGAGTTTGAGCCCCGCATCGGGCTCAGTGCTGACAGCTTGGAGCCTGCAGCCTGCTTCCGATTCTGGTCTCTCTCTCTCTCTGACCCTCCCCCGCTCGTGCTCTGTCTCCCTCTCTCAAAAATTAAATAAACATTAAAAAAATACACATTCCTAGCACTCCCTTCTCAAAGGGCCTAGAAACAATGACACTGCTATAGTGTGGAACACAGCTGGCGCCCAGGCCATGGTTTCCAATGATTACTCCTCATCAAACCAGGGCTCCTCAGAGAAGTGGTCACTTCCGAGAGTGGAACACAAAAGTACCAAGCAAGGCAGGAAGCCCAAAAGTGCTCAAGGGTCAATGGCGACCCATCAAAGACACACGGGCTAGCTTGATGGGGCTCCTACTGGCCCAGTGTGGGACAATTTGAGCATGAACGAGCATAATAGCAATTTCTAACACACTGAATCAAAAAATGAATCCCCTGAGCCTAAAGTGATGATTTGTTAATAGTGGGGTGTGGTGGGGAGCTTTTCTTGAGGTAATGCCAATCTACAAATGGAGAAGGAAAAGACAGAATTGCAAAATCATCCTTAGCTATAGAGAATAAGATGTTTGTGTACAATGGACAGACCGTGGTGACAGTTTAGCCCTGCCACACGAGGACAGGTGAGCTTCTGGAAATGATGCGATGGGAAGGAGTAGTGCTTTTGCCAAAAATGTTTAACCTTAATTTAATATGACTGAACCACCACACAGATCCAACTTGAGGGACGTTCTGCTAGGCGACTGGCCTGTATGCTCAACAAATGACAATATCAAGAAACACAAAATAACAAAAGGTGGGGGACATTCTACCTTCTAAGAGACTAAAGAGCCAGTGTCCCCAAAGGCAAGTGTTCTTGATCAGACTCCAGATGAAGACTAGAAGGGCTATAAAGTTTATTTCGGGGAAAACAGAGGAAATTGAACTATGGACTGGATGCCAGGTAACACATTCAATGTATTGCCAATGTTCAGTCCTTGGGTGTGATAATGGCATTGTGGTTATATAGGAAAATGAATGTCCTTTCTTCCTTCTTCCTTTCTTATTTGGCTATGAGGTCAATAATCTACTTTCAAAGATTCTGCAAAAAAAAAAAAAATACTAATAGAGGAGGGGAAGGTCAACATGACAGATGTTAAACCTGAGAAGCCATGTGTAAGGTAAGGGTGTACAGTTACTTACTGTACTATTCTTTCAACTTTTCTCTAGGTTTGGAAGTTTCAAAATAAAAAGTTGGAGAGAAAGACTTTCCTCAGTCACTCACAGAGTGAAGTGTAGTCTCTGACCTAGCAAATACTCTGGGCTGTCTGGTTTCTGCTCAGTCTCCCGGCTACATCCCTCCTCACCCCCAACCCCCAGCCCTGGCACCTTTTGCTCCAGCCATGCCACTCTGTCTGCCGTTCCTCCTTCACACCATGGTTTTCATCCCAGCTCCACCATGGCTCATGTGGTTCCTTGACCATTAAGGATTTCTTCTTTCCTTTTCATACTATAACTGTTTTTCCTTTAAACTCATCCCAGACGAGGCTCCTCGCTGGGCAAATGCCTAGCTTTTCCCCACCTCTCCCTCCAGGCTCTGTGCCTACCTCCATCCAATCATACACCATGGAATATTGAAAAGAACTGCGGATGTACCTGGCACCCTTCACTAAATGGTATGCTCCCCAGATAGAACTGGCTTCAAAGCGTGACTGAGCCATTGGGACCTGGCACCCTCAAACGTCTACAGGACTAACCTACTGTGGAGCTGCGTAGGGATGTCTGTGAATAGGCTGCCCTCTAAATATCAGGATTCCTGCTTCCCTGGCTGCCTGTCTTTGCTCCAACTTGGAAAGATGCGGTGTTATTAATAACAACAAAAGGAGTTCTGGAAGACCAATACCGTTCAGTGCCCATACCAAAACAGAAATTGAACCCCTGGGAGCAGAGAAAACAATCCTGCAAACCCTCCTGCTGCTTAGGCCCATTAAAAACACCTCTGGGGGGCTCCTGCTTAGCTGTTTTTTGGGAGGGGAAGCATCCTGCAAAGTTGTAAATGGCCTGGCTACATTTTTTTCTGTCCTAATTACAGCCATCTCTTTCAGACTGCATGGAGATCTTTTATCACATCGCACTTGCCCTGCTATTGGCCTTCTGTGTTTGTGGTTGGGACTGAGCAGGGGGGCAGCAGGAAAAGCTGGAGAAAGTGTGATCTCCCCTCCTGAGTCTGGGTCCCCAACTGTTTCCTTCACATGCCATCTGGCTGCCCCGTGTTGCAGAGAGGAACAAACGTCCCCTGCTCCACTAAAGCAGCTTCGCCATGACCCAGAACATGGAACCACCCTCAGCCTGTCCAGCTGGCTATGCGGCAGGGGCTGCTGGTGTGTGACCTGAGCATGGTAGGCACACAGTGTATGTGAGTTTTCTTGGGCACACAGATCCCCATTTTAGAGATGAGGAAACTGAGGCTTGGGGAGTTGAAGAGGCACAGCTAGTAAACAGGCTTTTATGTAAACAGCAAACCTCTCCAAATTGCTTAGCAATCAATCACTAATCAATGACACTCAGGAACTCTCTTAATCCATCAGATACCTGCAGGCAAAAGGGACTGACTCACACACCCTTCTGTTGGGTCTCATTCTCCCCCCTTCTCAGTGGTTGGAGCTTCATAAAAAAGTGAGAAATTCCTTCCTGATTGCTAAAATAATACTTGCTTGCAATAGGGACTTCCTGCTTAAGCGTTTAGAATTTTGTTATAAGCTGTGGCTTCTCATTAGAAACACCTCGAGAGGTTTTTAAAGCTCCCTGTGCCAGCACTCACCGCAGACCAATTACTTCTGTCACTTTGGAGATGGGACAGAGGCATCCACTGTTTGAAAGGTCCCCAGGTGACTGTAATATGCAGCCAAGGTTGAGATCCACAGGAAGCATTTCCCCAAAGGTGCCAGGTGAGAAGCAGAATTAGCCCGAGGGGACGGCCGCGAAAGATGCTGCATCTTGGAAGGACTGCCTGGGTCAGAAGCCAGGCCCCTGTCAGCATGCTGAGCAGAAAAGTGTCCCCGTTTCTTTCTGGGACACATCATGTCAGAGTCACCTGTGCACAGTAATAAGTGTCTGCTCCCCCGACACATGACTCCTGCTGGACTTAGGCAAGTCCAGCCATTGTCAGCCTGTCCTCCCTTCCCGAGTTCCAGGTCCGAACCTTAGTAAGGACCCCCAATACCTATTTAGAGCAGCAGTTAGCATCGCGGCCTTGGGGCCAGGGAGGTCTGGTTCTGCTGGACTCCATTCACCCCGAAGGTCACCTGCAGAAAGCTGCCCTACAGGTTGTCAGCTCCCCAAGTCTCTCTGTTTGGGGGGGTTCTCTGGCCAGAGAGCATGCTCAGTAGGACCGGCCAGAAGCGTCAGGGAGTGAGTACCCCTAGAGCAGCTTTCAGCCACTGGGTCATTCACTCCAAATGACTGGTGGAGGAATACTGCCTCTTCCTCGTCCCTTGATGGGACAATTCCTGGAGGTCCCCAGGGGGACCAGGTCCCAGCTGACCATGGTGGCAGCTGGCTTCCAATGCATCTTGCAAGGGTGCACCTGTCTCGCTTTCTCACTCCCTCACTGTGCCTCCTGGGATCCCTCCTTCAGGCTTGGCTGTTGGGGGACATCATAAGACTCTGAGTTAGTGTCTCTGGGCCTGGCTTGCCTCTGCCTCTAAAACCTGTGAAAGCAAAAGACGGTACTGCGCATGAGCAGCTCACTCACTGCCTGCGGTGGGGAGAGGCAGAAAAGGTCAGCTGTTGTGACTTCCCAGCCTTGAGGCTGAGCCCTCCTTTCCTGTCTCCTCCCTGTCCCTCCCCGAGTGGGTTCCAGAGGGCCTGCAGCGCTGGCCCACCTGATGGATGGACTCTGAGTTAAGCCTCCAACATTCCTTCTGGGCAGGAATTCAGGAACTTTCGCTTGGAGGCACTGGGTCGCTCATTAAATGATTAAGTCACTTACAAAAACCTTTATGCCAGATCCCCAGTCCCTATGCTCAGTATAAACTGAGCCTCAGCCTAAAATATTCTGTTCCGTTTTAAATAGCCAGGAAAACGAGAAATTGGCCTTTTACTGTCTGGTTTGTGGGAATTTGTCCATACCACCTTCCAGGTGCTACTCCCAGGTACTTCCATTTGGAGGCAAAATGTGTCTGGATGTCATTCTTCTTGTGATGTCAATGACCACCAAGGATCTTAGCTCGGATCCTTCATTTCATTGGGGAATGCAACACGGTGAAGTTGTCATTTTGTTCATTCCTTCCTTGTTTGTTAGCTGAAATAGTTTCATAAAAAGAAACGTCTCTTGGGGCACCTGGGTGGCTCAGTCTGTTAAGCGTCCAACATCGGCTCAGGTCATGATCTCACCATTCGTGAGTTCCAGCCCTGCATCGGGCTCTGTGCTGACAGGCTGGAGCCTGCTTTGGATTCCGTGTCTCCTTCTTTCTCTGCCCTCCCCCACTCTCATTCTGTCTCTTTCTCTCAAAAATAAATAAACATTAAAAGAATATTAAAAAAAAGCAACATGTCTCATCAACTATTTGGTTACCAGAGGTACAGTTTTACAAGAAAGACAAAATAAATGCTTGCTTTTTTGTTATTTATAAGTTTTCAAAATACTGTGTTGGTTACCTGGCATCTTCTCAAGGTGACCAATGAGATCTCCTTTCAAGTATCATTATGGACTGTGGTTCGATGGATTGCAGGCTTTATTCTAAGTGAGGCTCAGAACATCACATTTTTGGCCAATGGGAACCTCCCAAATTGGCTTCTGAGTCAGTCCTACTGACATGACCCAAGCTGACTTCAGTCACTGCTTTGCTCTCTGGTGTAAAACAACATTCCATCTATCTTATGCCTCTTGTACATTTTCTGCCCCAGACCTAGAATCAAACACTTCTGGGGTGCTGAGTGGCTCAGTCAGTTGAGTGTCTAACTTTTGGTTTCAGCTCAAGTCATGATCTCACAGTTCGTGGGTTCGAGTCCCACATGAGGCTCTGTACTGACCATGTAGAACCTGCTTGGAATTCTCTCTCTCTCCCTCTCTTTCTGCCCCTCCCCTGCTCACTCTATCAAAATAAATAAATAAGTAAATAAATAACTTAAAAAAAGAATCAAGCACTTCTGTGATTCTTTTAATGGGTAATGGTATTTAGAGATGAGGGTCTTTTTAAATTTATTATAATGTATATTCAATGGGCCCTTTCAAAGTGGGTAACTCTTATTCATGAGTTGGACATTTTCTTATAGTTCCTCTTCAATAATTTATTTTCCTTTCCCATTTTCAGGGGTGGAGGTTGGTTGTTGTTTTTGTTTGTTTTGTCTCTGTAACTCATTTACCTTGATTTTAGATTTCATAGACCAGTCCTCTAATTTTCTTATCCCCCCCCCATTCCATTTATTTTCATTTTATTCTGCTTTTTGTTCCTCAACTTTATGTTACCACTCTTTAATTGAACTTTTGGCTTTTGCTATTATGTTTTATTTCCAGGAGTTCTTCTGTGTTCTCTGAATGTTCCTTTTTTATAGCATGCTGTTCTTGTTCCACGGTGCAATAACATCCCTCACACCCAAGGCTATTGCTTATCATTTTCTGGCTGTTTCATATGTGTGCCACATGATTTCTGTGTCCTCCAAATTCCTTTTTGTGCAGCTCTTTCACTTTGGTCTGACTTCCCCCTTCAAATACCTGATGCCTCTCTGTTCACTCATTGTTGAGTAAGGTGCTGAAGTGCTAACTCTATTTCTGTGGAAGAAGAGATGGTCTCCTTCTGGGATTCAGAGTGATCAGGCAGAGATCTAGCGATTTCTCCAGGGACTTCCAATGTCAATATTATACTATAGGTCTCTTTCTTTTCTTTTCCTTTTTTTTTTTTTTTTTTTAGTTCATCGGTTTCCCAAAAAAGACTCCTTCACTCCTCCAATTTCCTGCCTGAAAAGTATAACTCTTAAAAACTGAGAACAAACTGAGGGTTGATGGGGGGTGGGAGGGAGGGGAGGGGGTGATGGGTATTGAGGAGGGCACCTTTTGGGATGAGCACTGGGTGTTGTGTGGAAACCAATTTGACAATAAATTTCATATATTGGGGAAAAAAAGAAAAGTATAGTTCTGGCTTCCATTTCTGGGCCCCAAGCAGGCATCTTGCCAGTCAGCATGCAGATTTTCACTTGCTCTTCTCATTGCAATATGGGGCCACAACTGGCACCCTCAGCTCTGTTGACACCAGAGTCAGAATATCTCAGGGTCAACTCAGAGACTGTGCCTTCAGTCCTCTGCTGGGGCTGGTACCCCGACTGGGTGGTGCAGGAAGCGAGGATATGTGCAAGTTTACTTAATTGTTCTAATAAAGAACCAATGGATTCTTCTGTTTCTAGCCCTTCCCCAAGTCTGCACCTGCAGGGGTACCTGGCACCTTGAAGCCCGAGCTGTTCGAGACTTCTTCAGAGTGAATCACCTGCCTTCCAGTTGGCTTCTCTCCCATTCCCATGCTCTGGGGCGAGGGGGGCGGGGGCAGACAGTCCTCTCTGGCTAAGTCAGGCACTGGTTGTCCATCCCCTCAACTGCTGGTAGAGCTGTGTTGGCCTCTCTTATCTGTGGACCATCCTTCCTCTGTTCTCTTTGAACTTGTGGGTCAATGTCTTTTTAATCTGTGTTATTATCGTGTCCACAGGTTTTGTGAGGAAACAGAGATACATGCATACACTAAAGCCATATTTAGCCAAATGTCACATCCAATCTATTTGCTATACTACTGCCAGAGGAATTCTTTACAAAACACAATCTGATCATGTTACTTCCTTTGGCCATTCTTGGCTGTCTTAGGATAAGATCCAATTTGTTAGTATTTAAGGTCCTTCAATGGGTCTTTTTCTTTTCTCCCCTCTCACTTATCTCTCCTGTCCACTGTACACAAAGTTACGCGCAGTTCCCTAAACACCTGACATTCTCTCCTGCCTTGAGCCTTTGTGTGTGCTTCCTCTCCAGTCTTTGTTGCCTTTCCCAACTCTTCTCATTCATTTAACCCCTGCTTGCCCTAAAAAATTAAGCATCAATGTTGCCTACTCCATACTCTTGTGGGTTCAAGATTGATGGCCCTTGCTCTGTGTTCCCATCTTAATACAATTTGAACACCTTAATTTCTTCGATATCCTTCACTGACATGTCTGGGGATGGTATTTTTTTTTTAATTTTTTTTTCAACGTTTTTATTTATTTTGGGGACAGAGAGACAGAGCATGAACGGGGGAGGGGCAGAAAGAGAGGGAGACACAGAATCGGAAACAGGCTCCAGGCTCCGAGCCATCAGCCCAGAGCCTGACACGAGGCTCGAACTCACGGACCGCGAGATCGTGACCTGGCTGAAGTCGGACGCTTAACCGACTACGCCACCCAGGCGCCCCTGGTGTTTTTTTAATAACAGCCTAGCATCTTAGCACCTGCATCAGCCTGGGAGGATGACTGTGGTTGCCTCTATAGAAACAAATGGAAATACCCTCAGCCTACTAGGGATGGGGAATTGTATTTGTTTCCTGGGGCTGCTGTAACAAATCCCACAAATTGGGAGGCTTAAAACAAGAGAAACTTATTCTCCCACAGTTCTGGAGGCCAGAAGTCCAAAATCAAGATGTCACCAGGGCCACACTCCCTCCAGAGGCTCCAGGAGAGAATACCTCCTTGTCTTTTCCAGCTTCCAATCTCTGTCCCTGTCCTCAAATGACCTCCTTCTCTGTGTCGGTCCAGGTGCCCTGTCCCTCTTCTCTTATAGGGATACTTGGGATGACATTTGGGGCCCACCCAGATAAGCCAAGATAATCTCTTCCTTTCAGGACCCTTAACTTAATTACCTCGTTGGCCATTCAAGGTTAATACTCACTCATTTGCCATATAAAGGTAATATTTATGGGTGCTGAGGATTAGGCAGCATATCTTGGAGAGGGGCATTTTTCTTTTACACCCTATCCCTGGTATAATCAAGTTTTTGTAACTCTCTTTAGAGAAATACTTAATGCAAATATCCAATTTGCTAAAGCAATACTTGACTGGAGACCAGGACATTATTCAAGTTGCAGGGCAGGTGTTATAGCATGTCCTTCCTTAATAATGACTTCCCCCGGATGCCACTGTCAGAATTGGGGGTGAAAGGGCAATCATCACTTTACTTGCCCCACTTCACCTAATCCTCAGGGGAGTCCTCTGAGGTAGAGATGATCAGCCAAGGAGGGCAGTTAAGAACACAGGCACCAGGGCCCAGCTTCCTAATTGCAATCTAGGCCCTGCCACTTACAAACCACGTGAGCTTCAGCAAATAATTGTGCTCACTTGTGATTTGATTTCCTCCCTTGCCACGGAGTCCACATAATGCCCACCCCATGAAGTGGGAGAGCCGAGCCCTCAACACAGAGTAAATCCGCAGCACATTATATGTTATTTTTGTTTGCGTTTACAAATGGAGAAAGCGAGGCCCAGGGGAGTTAAGGGTCACTGCCAAATTCACAGAGCTGGAGAGCCGAAATTCAAAGGGTACAAAGTTCCACCTACACGGGATGAATAAATTCTAGAGCTCTGCTGTACTGCTCAGTGACTAGAGTTAATCGTCACGTGTTGCACACTGGACACTTTCTAAGAGTAGATGTCCGGTGCTGTCACCCCCAACACAACGGTAAGAATATGAGGAGATGGACATGTTAGTGAGCCTGGCTACAGTAATCATGTCACTGTGTAGATGTATAACAAAACATCATGCTTTCTACTTTAAATATACACAATTTCTATTTGAAAAAACTCACAAAGCCTGGTCTGAGACCCCACAAATCTGTGCTTGGCTATCCTGGGGGACCACCTTTTGCATCCAGAAGGAAAGGTACAAAAGATCCAAAAACACAACAGAGCTTTGGAGGGTTTTCCTTTTAATTTAATATATTAATTGGAAGCTGAAACCATGTACTCCGTTTTTCCCTCCTGGCAGTGAAATATGATGACAGAATTCACTTGACGGAGCAAATTCTCTGAAACGCCTGCAGGTTTACAACACCTCGTGCCAAGAGAAAGAAGTCCCCAGACGGGGCTCCAGAGTTCGTTCTGGAAGGCTGTTTCAATCCTAACCTTTTTTCCCAAGGCGAATTCTGAATACTTTTTAAGTTCTTTTGTTTATTTCAGGAAAAATCAATGGTATGACTGAAGCATTTGTTTCTACCTTAACTTTTTTGCAGAGATGTGTGGGGAATGGCCAGGAGTCTGTAATACAATTTTGCTGCACTATATAAACAAATATAGAATTCCTTCAAGAAGAAAAAAAGGCTGACAGTAGCCTTGTTAGGTTCATCACTCAGACTGCACCATGAACCAAAGGCACAATTAGGCACAGAGTCTATCTACACAGTTCTGAAGGAGCACATCAAGGATGTGGCTGTGGGTTAGGTATTTTGCTGAACAAGGAAGGTCTAGCAGTATTGTACGTGTGTGTGCTTGCGCATGTAAGCAGGTGTATGTGTGCTCACACAGGTGTGTACGTTATGTGTGTTCTAGCATACCTTCAAGTGTGTATACTCCCAATACTGCTAGGATCTTTCCACAACTTTCCACATGTCCCTCCTGCTGGAGGTCACATTACAACCAAATGTGTCTACTGAAATTTAAGCAACATTTTGTGTCAATTATACTAAAAAAAAAAATCCCAAATGTGTCTAGACTACTAAACAGAACACACACACACACACACACACACACACACACACACACTCCAAAGGTATTCAATGCTTTTCATTAACTCTAAAACTCCATAAACATGTTTGTATGTATTAATAATGTAATTGCTAAGCATTTTTAAAATAACTTAAAGTGGTTTCTAATCAAAGATTCTCATTATAAAAATAAACTAAAAATATACAAAGTAATTTAAAAAGAGATGGGGAAAAGCAATGTATAGTCAAGACTGTTTATTTTGGTTGGGTATTCAATCTGATCTTAGCTTTAGGACAGGCAAGGCAGAAAGGCCAAGGTGATCGAACACACCCTGTACTTTATAGGTCAGTCGTCCACAGATGGAGCACGTGCTGTACAATACTTATGAGGGATCACTATTATTTGCCTCTTTCTGGGAAACCTGGGGGAGACATTTAAAAGGAGCATAATAGTTCTATAATATTATCACTTTGAGATAACTGGGGTGAGGATTTGGTACTTTCCTCCACTCTCTTCCCATTTAAAAAAATACAGATGAGGGGGACCTGGGTGGCTCAGTCAGTTAAGAGTCCAACTTTGGCTCATGTCATGATCTCGCAGTCTGTTGAGTTTGAGCCCCGTGTCAGGCTCTGTGCTGATGGCTCAAAGCCTGGAGCTTGCTTCGGAATCTGTGTCTCCCTCTCTCTCTGCCTTTCCTCCTCTCACGCTCTGTCTCTCTCAAAAAGAAATGAATATTGGGGCGCCTGGGTGGCTCAGTCAGTTGAACGTCCGACTTCAGCTCAGGTCATGATCTCACCACTTGTGGGTTCAAGTCCCGCATCGGGCTCTGTGCTGTCATCTCAGAGCCTGGAGCCTGCTTCGGATTCTGTGTCTCCCTCTCTCTCTGTCCCTCCCCTGCTCATGCTTTGTCTCTCTCTGTCTCAAAAACAAATTAATAAAAACACTAAAAAAAATTTAAAAAAAGAAATGAATATTAAAAAAATTTTTTTAAAGATGAAAACATATGTAATGGTATTTTCCTATTTTTTCTAATAGTCCTCTATCTTGAGAGTTTTTCCATGCCATGAAAAACTTGTCTCACACCTCACATTTAAGGTGAAGGTGGCTTATAGTTGGCTCTATAGTTCTTGGAACAGATCAGCCTTATTTACTGAGCTATTCTCATCACTTGGTGGACTTTGGCTCTTTTTTTTCAAGTTTGCTTATTTATTTTGAGAGAGAGAGAGAGAGCACAAGCTGAGGAGGGGAAGAAAGTGAGAGAGAATCCACTGTGTGGAACCCGATGTGGGGCTCAAACTCACAAACCAAGAGATCATAACCTGAGCCGAAACCAAGAGTCAGATGCTTAACCAGCTGAACCACCCAGGCGCTCTTTTAAATAAGTATTTAAATAAACCAAATATCCGTTATGAATCCTGTGTACATAAACAAGCGTCCACATTTCTGATGACCTCTTTGACATACAATTCTAGAAGCTGACTTCTTGGGTCAAAGGCCGTCTGCATATTTTAAACCTCCTGAGAACTATGACCAATTGTTTTCCAGAAAGTTTGTTTTTTTCCTGAGTAGCATATACCATTCTATCTCACTGCACCTTTTTCTGGACCATCATTGTAAAATCTTTGCTAATTTGATAGGGGAAATGATGTCCCCTTGCTACTTCAATTTGCATTTTGTTAAAAACCAGCCAGGCTGGACGTTTTATCATATGTTGATTTGCCATTTGCATTTCCTCTTTGGAGATTTGTTTGTCCTTTACCTGGGTATCTATTTTGGGTCTTAATGTTTTTCTTATTGATTTGCATGAATTCTTTATATATTAAGAATATTAATCTTTTAGTTCTGTCCTATTTGTTTCAAACATTTCCCAGGTTGGTGTTCACCAGCTAATTCTGTTAATGAGACAGCGTCACGGAGAGAAGTTTTGAAGTGTTATGCAGTCAAACCTACTGGTTGTTTCTGTTAGGCTTTCGTTCAGTGCATCCACATTCTGCAATTCCAGCAGCAATCTTTACTAAAATATTCCTGTCCGAGGGAACTGTGGTAGAATGTCACAGAGACTTTCTTCCTTCTGTTCACTTGCTTCAGAACAGGAAGTTGCAAATCAAAACATAATCATTAATCTGTGTGGCAAAGGTGGATTAAGGGTGAAGTAAAAGCTGATGATTACGTGTCAGAATCCTTAACAGAAACCAGAAACAGGAGCCAGAGGAAGCAATCAGTGTAGTTGGAACCTGAACCTTCAGGTATCTTCTTGGACAGAACTCTTAAAAGATTGGCCACACCACTGGACAGCTCAAGGGCCCGCCTGGAACTTGGTGATCCTCTCCTTGAAGAAGAATTTGGAGATTTTTCTTACCCTCGAGTATTTTCTCTAATCCTTCAGCACTTTTCCATTGTCACTGAGACCAGAGAGCTCAACGAATGGTACCATTTGTTTGTTTCTACAACAAACATACATCACATTTTGGCTTCGCCCAAGATACTCCATGAGGCATCATGAACCCGTGCTCTCATTTTCCCATTTTCGTCCTTTGTTTTCAGAAAAGGGTCTGACTTATTGATACATAGCTATCTGCAAGTCCAGGCCAATTCCCCCAGGCTTAGACTTCTGGGTTTGACCTTTCTCAGTGACTAAGTAGGTGGCCAAAGGCAAAGCAGCCGAACACTACTTCAGGAGCTAACAGACTGTGGGAGTGTCCCAGAAGCACAAGGGTAGATTTCTCTAATTAGATAACTCATACCAAATGACACAGTCCCAAGGCAAGTGTCAGGTGAGAAGGCTCTTCTTCATTTAAGCCACTGTTCCAATTCTGATTACCTTTTATTTTTATCCTGTAAACACTGCAGTGTGCTTAACAGAGATAGACTGAAAAGCAGGAAGCCTACCAAGTAACATGAATTGGCCGGTTACTGGGAGTTTCATTTAGAAGCTGATCAGGTAATGATTTGCAAACCGTTACTCCACATATGGGGAAGTACAGGAGATTCGGGCTATGAGCAAAAACCCATTTCCTCCTTTCTTGCAAGATACTAAGCCAAAGGGGCATCCAAAATAAGCTTCCTATACTGTGCTGTGAGAGATCATGAAATCATTTCATCAGGACAGACCAGCCATACTGTTGCCTTTGGGTGGTTTCCCTTCTCCTCCTTCTCTTCCTCTTCCTCCTCCTCCTTTCTTTTCCAATTTGGCATTTCACTCATGAGGGAAATTCAGTGGTCACAATTTTCTTCATGATTTTATCATCCCTGTCCTATAGGAAAGTCTTCTCCTTGAGCTTTCTGGCTCTGTCTTACCAGCCTAAGCCAGAGTGTTTTTCTTTGTCTGGGTCACTCCTTCTCCCTGAATAATTTCATTAGGACTTAATTTCATTAGGCTTGAAACAAAGATGCATTGGATGAATATGAGCAAAATCACAGGCCAAATGCTCCAAATTCCTAGTTACTGGGATTGAAATCTGCCTAGTGCTATACTCAATAAAACTGAAGTTTAATACCTTCAGAAGTTTTCCCCAGTTGTTGAAGAAGGAGAGGCTATGACCTTGTGCATACTCACAGTTAAAAATATGATCAGACACAAGCACAGGGAATGGCACAGTAGTAACTACCTTCTTTAGTTCACATTGTGAATTTCTCATACCCTGGTAGGTAGGTCCCGAGATAAACACAGAGTAAGTTAGCCAAATACATAAGAAACAAAATTCCACTATTTTGGAAAAGTGTTGAGGGAAATTTCATGTCCCTATACCCAAAGCTATAGTGACTGAGGGCATTGAAGGCTGCTAAAGGGGAACATTTGGGTTTTTGCTTCTCAAAACCATAACCCACAACTACTAAAACCGATGGGAAGACTGCCAAACCTTTGTGGGGGGAAAGCAAATGAGATGCTCCCCAAGGGACCTCCCATTGCTCCTATGTATTTTCCTTATGCCACCTCCCACCTCAAGCTTGCTGGACTCACTCATGCATCTAAACAACACTGTTCTGACAGCCAGAGCCTTCAGCTGCTTGAAAAATCCAACCTTCTCCTTGCTGCTGGATGCCCTTGAAATATGCAGACCCTAGAATCGGGCCAAAGCTACCATCAAGCTGCTCTGTGATGGCCAAGGCAGAGTCCAAAGATATAATGACATTTCCAAAATACTGACTTTATTTCTGTCAACTAACACGACACACCTGAGGATGCTGAAGACTCATGCTAGAGAAATAAAGTGGTGTCCACAGACAGAGTCACTGTTGCCCATCTTTGCTCTGCTCGAGACACTGCCCTAAACAGCAGAGAGGGAGGTGTCAACAGGACTGGAAGGGAAGGGATTCAGGAACCAGATCCACAAATGCATGGCCATTCTGAGGTCCAAGGAATACAGAGGGGAGTATGAGGCTTCTTCCTAGACTCCATCCCTGAAGGGCAAAGATGTTTCCAGGAATATCATCAATCTCAGCTCCTTTTCACAACCTAGTATGGACACACTGATTCAGGCAAATTTATTATGAACTTGTTTCTATCTTGAAGATGGTACCTTGCACAGGAAAATGTTCAATAAATATTTGCAATAAGAAGGAGTGAATTTGTGATGGAGAGATTGAGTGTTAGCTCTTGAGGTACCTTCCCCTCATGGTTCACTGCATTCTTTTATCCCTTTCAGTGTCTACAGGGCACCTACTATGTGCCCTATGATGTTCTTGGTTGTGATGTAGAGCAAAAGTGGATGTGATTCTGCCTGCTTGGAATCCACAGACTTGACTGAAACAAGGATAAAGTGGCATGCTCCCTTAAGTTTCACCATTTTATCACTGCACGATCGGATACATACTTACTGTCTTTCATACCAAATGTTTTTCATCTTTTATGTCTGCCTTGCAGTGACCATCTCTCCTCCCACGGCTCCAACCCCAATTCCTGACTCACAGAGGGCACTCCACCTCACTACCCAGCAAGCGGTATGGCCACACCTTCTTGGGCTTGGAAATCAGACCTGGGCAAGTGGCCCACTCTGCGCCTTGGTTCCCGTACCTGGAAAGGCAGGTGCGCCTCATGGGGTCTAACTAAATATTAAAATAAAACCCCCAGAAGCCTCTTCTCCCACTCACCTGCATTTCCTCTGCCCTGTCTTTCTTCTGGCACATTGGCCTAAGTCCCACCTAACAGCTCAGAACGAAGCACAGCGTTTTCTGTTTCTCTTCAAATGTGTCTAAGATGCACAGCAATGCAGTGACTTCCTTTTTTCCCCTCCATTCTCTTATTCTGGGGGAGCGGCATGCACAACCATACCATGGGTCAGTTTCTTCAAAGACATTATCTAATGTCTTTTTGTCAAGGTGGTAGGTTTATTTTTGGCCCCTCTGGGTATCACATCTCTTTGCTTCTTTGTAAGTATTTTTTTCTAGGCCCTTAACGAGGTGTTTGATAAAGTCTCCCAGCTCCTTGTAAGGCACTTCCTTTGTTCTGTGCTTCCTTTGAACATCTTTCTAACTAATACCCCTATTCTTACTATGGCCGTTCTTCTCCTAGAACTGAATATCTATGCAGTGAATTTCATCTGAATTCTGGCATTCACAAAAGCATCTATATATCTTAGTTTTCAGATCAGACATATAATGCCTATATCAAGTTCTGGAAGATGCGGAAAATTATAAGGATTAAAAATTAAAGATAACCCTAATCCTACTACCCAATGACATCCACTATTAACACTTGAGACTACCCTGTTCATACACATTTTGTGCATGTATATATATTTTTACATAACCGTGCTACTATATTATTTTTAGGTCTTTTTTTCTAACTTAACATAGTATCATTAGCATTTTTCTATGCTCTTAAAATTTTTCACAGCCATGATTCTATGTTGTAGCATAATATTTTATACTATGGATCTACCATTATTTATTGCATTATTTCCCAAGCTTGACACTTGGGCTGTTTTCCCTTTTTTGCTATAATTGTATAAGGAAATACATGTATTTCCCTCAAACTCTTCTCCAAACAAACATTTGAATTTAATTGGGCTGCAATCCTTCTGAGTCAGTGTCTTACCCACAAATGTGCCCTGAAACCTTTCCAGTTTACTGGTTAGAACAGGCACAGAATGTTCTCCTTCCTCCTAGGGCATGTGTCCTGGCCAAAAGTTGCACATCCCAGTCTTCACCTGATAGGGTACAGCCTGCCTCTGGATCCCTCAGTGTCAACATCTGTGCTCACATTTTTGCTTCCTTGACTCCATTGAGTCTGGCCCCAGCCGCCCCTCCAGTCCTGCCTCCGACCTCTACCCCCTCACCTTCACACAGAGGGCCCAGGCCTTTGCACCTGCTGCTCCTCTGCCTGGAAAGGCTAACTCTCAGATCTTTGCAAGGTGTCTCTTTATAACTCCAGTCCCGGCCTGCAGGTCACCTTCTCAAAGGCCTCTCTGGATCCACAATCTAAAGAAGCTGTAGGTTCCCCTCCTTGTCAATCATTCTCAAAGATACAACTTGAGACCACTGAGTTTCTCACTCAGCACTCTCTGAAAATATCTGGTTCTTTAATGTGTTCCTCGATTATCTTCTCCCTTCTGCTAAACCCAGTTGCTCTCGTTCATTATTATGACACTTTGCTCAGAACAGTGAAGATCTATAGCAGGAGCTCAATAAATGTTTCCTGATGGATGAATGAATGAATCAATGAAAACATGAAGGCCAATCTCATTTCCTTGGTGAAATACTCTATATATGTGCCACATTATATGGATGTATTTTATAACCCAGAGAATTTCTTAAATCTTGAAAATATCCATACACGTCTGGCCCATATTTTGCTTCAAGGAATCTCTCCTGATGACATGGAAAGGAACGGAGATGTCAATTTGGGGAAAGAATGGTCATCAGACAACTGTTCATAATATTAAAAACTGAAAGTCAATCACTATGTTGTACACCTGAAACACCTGAACCATAATACTGTATGTTAATTATATTGGAATTAAAAAAACAAACAGAAAGCAACTCTAATATAAAGAACAAAGGAGACATCGTTGTACATGTGGATCTCATATGGAAATGGTGAAATATGATGCACCTGTTAAAAACCGTATTTATACAGAATTTTTAAGGACATGAAAATGACAACAAATGCACCAAGTGTTAGTAGTTAAATCTCTGAGTGATGAAATCAGGACGACAATTTCCTTTATCCTTTTGGTGTTTTACAAATTTCCGTCAATGAGGATGTGTTCCTTTTACAGATAAAGTAACAAACTAAAAATCCCCCTACCCCATGTCTGAGTTTAAAGATATTTGCACTCAATATTATCCCCCCACTTCTCTTTTTGAGTTCTCCTCCTCCTCTCCTGTTCTTACATGTGGTGTTTTGCAAATGGCAGATATTTTTTAAGCGTCACAGAAAGAATGTTCAAAGATGGAACTAGTTTCACAAGGTTAGTCCTATAAAACCACTAGGATCCCTTGGAACTGGAAGCAGTCCTTACCTTTGTCCTACCCTAACCCCCACTAACACAGAAAGAAGTGTGAGGACTTATTCCTATCTCACTGACACCTTCTACTAAATTATTTTTGGGTAGTTAGGTAGCTAGGGTGCAGACACCACAAGAGAAACACACTTTGCCACCATTTGCTTGCTGAGGTATAGAAGGTTGAGCAATCAATATGGTGGGGAAAGGGAAAATTGATAACATAAAACACAGGGGGTGAATTGACACATCTACACGGGATTACTCTCATTATTACTATTGTAGGTTAGTTTTTTTCCTGTTTTTTTTTCTTTCCTTGCCTGACATTAATCACCAGTAACCAGACTCCTAAAATAGACCTTTTTGTAATTCACTTATCCTCCTCGAAGATCTTTTCCTGCTCATCTTTCCTGCAGTTCTCTTCTAAAGCCAGGAAAACTTTGTTGTTATTTTCCCTTCTCTGTTTCTGACATGAAAGGCATCTCCACTTTGCCAGGTGGCCTCCCTCGATGCCTGAAGCAGCTGGAGTGCGCACCATCACAGCACAGCCCGCCCCTTTCTTCACTCCCAGGAGGAACACGGAAATTGGGACACGGCATCGGGACACAGAGAAACTAAAGATGACAAACATCTTCCATCTGAGGAGCATGTCCAACCTATCCCCAAATCTCTCTCCACCATCATTTCAATTGATCACCACAAATGACTCTATTACTATCTCTTTGTCTCAGACCTTCGTAGGCAGACTCTCAGCACCACTGTCCAAATGCTCTCCCAGGGTGGCCACCCTCTGTCCATGGACGCAATAATAAGAAAGGGCTCTGGTCCTTGGGAGCTTCCACTGTCCCTGGGCCAAAATCAAAACAAAACACACAAGCAAACAAAAAAAAAACCCAAAACTCGGTTAGCTCCTACCTTCCTACTCAGTTTTCAGAAACAGACCCTCTAGTAATAGTCAACCCCGCTGACTGGTGGAAAGTGCCTGGTTCACCATCTTGTCAGAGACCAACAGAAAAGAGTGCCATGATTGATTAGTGGTGACTATCTGTGAGGGTGACCCAGGAGTACCACATCTGCCAACCACCATCTCTTACTGGGCCCATCCCCCTATTTCCCCTATCTTTTCCACCTCATCTACACCTTTAAATGGGGTGGGCGGTTTCTCTCAACAGAAAAAGGAACTGAATAACCTCACCCATGCCTTGGGATGCCCAGGCCACAGCACTGCCTCAGTGCCTCCTGGGGGACTGAACTGGCCACTGAGGACATGGAGAAGGCCATGGATCCCTGCTGTGTCCAGACCCTCAAAGTTAATCCTTTCCCCTTTTGTGCTGCCTTTCCCTCTTCTTGTTATATTCCTATACTTATATCCCTCCTCTTCTTGCTCCATTGATCTGTCTATATTGTGATAAATCTGTCACATGTGCCTTTGTCCCCCACTAGGACTGTCAAGTCTGTTAAGGCAGGGATCAGTTTGTTCACAGTGGACTGGCACAGAAAGGGCTCTCAGAGAACATTTCTGAATGGAATTGGACTGAATCTCTGGACGAAGATCTAAAAATCAATCCTCTTAGTCTCTGTATGGACATTAAAGGAAAAGAGAGGTAGAAAAGCTGTAAAATTGAGCTCCAAGCCCCACCGTTTCTAAATCAACTGTGCCAATCCTCTGTAATTTCACAATTGTTCTCACATGTAACTACAAGGATACTCATGTGGAATTTAAAAGAAAATGGAATCTTCCAGATGGGGTATGATTTGGCACCAACATTCAAATCCTCCCCACCCCCAAACACACACACTAATCGTATATATTTAAAAACACTAGACATTCTGCTAAAATCCGGAGTACTTTAGGTTAGGCCACCCAAATATCATTGAAGGCCATTAAGCCTCTCAGATTGAGTTCTAAGAATTTTTCCAAAGCAATAAAATAAAGAAGAAAGACAGGCACAAGATTTTAGCGAATTCTATGAAGTAATTCAAAATCAGATTTTGAGAGGTTCCTTTTTGAAATTCCATTTGCCGACAGAGTATTTATTAATACAACCCTTCAGCACGGGAAACCATTCACTGAACAAACATGAATATATTCCAAATCCATGCGTTAAAACCATTCCATTATTTCACCCAAAGTCCCATCTATAAAAAAGGAAAAAAAAAAAAAAAGCACCTTCATTTTACACCATCCAGTCAGAACAGTCCCATCAGCCCAAGCACCTTTTGGTAATTTTCCTTAGCAGAAATAAAATTTAAATTCTTCAAATACTTCAAAGTGTGGGGCTTTGTTTTAAACAAGTTGGAAACAATGCCGATGTCAATGTACTGCTAGAAATTAGGCTACTTATGTCAGGATGATTTTTGATGAAAATGTAGAGAAAATACCAACTGTGAAGGGGGATGCAGCTGAAATTATGTCTCCACCCTTGTGGACAAACCCAAGTTGCCACTCTGTCTTGTGTGTTTCGACGATGTGGCCAGGGTACCCATAGCATGTAGTGATATGTTTATGCCCTTGCCTCAAAATGAGAAGGAATGAGGCAGCTAGGAAGCCAAAGATAGAAGACTCCCTCAAGTTTTGTCTTCTTGAACATGAAACTATCTTCCTAGCTGTAAGCTTTACTTCACATAAGGAATGGGAAGATGGAATCAAGATGGATGCTCCAGTGGTCCTGGTGGGTCCTGGTTTTCTGGAAGAGCCTGAAGGAAGGAGGAAAGTTCAGAAACACTGAAGGGGGGCTGTCCCAAGGCCTGGTTTCAGTCATACCCACAGCTGGAGGGGATGCCAGGAGTGGGCCCTCTCAGTGACATAGCGATCGGGGACTATGGAGAAATACACTAGACCTTGGAAGTAAGACTCCAGACAAGCCAGGGCATGGAGGAGTAAAGGGGATTCCTGACTTTCAGAGACAGCATGCCAGTAAGAGCTCACCCTAAGGCCAGAGGACCCTCACTGGGGAAGAACCCTTTTGGGGTGTGTCACTTTGTCTGCAATTTCTGTTCTTAGTATCCTGATAGAGCAAGTGGAAAGAAACTGAGTGGGCTCTTAAACATAAAGCCATGTTGGGGCACCTGGGTGTCTCAGTCAGTAAAGCGTCCGACTTTGGCTCAGGTTCGTGAGTTCGAGCCCGTGTTAGGCTCTGCACTGACAGCTCAGAGCCTGGAACCTGCTTCGGATTCTGTCTCCCTCTCTCTCTGTCCTTCCCCCTGCTCACTCTCTCTCTCTTTCTCTCTCTCTCAAAAATAAATAAAACATAAAAAAAATTAAAGCCGTGTTGGGGCTCCTGGGTGGCTCGGTCAATTAAGCATCTGACTTCAGCTCAGGTCATGATATCACGGTTTGTGAGTTCCAGCCCCACATCGGGCTCTGTGCTGACAGTTCAGAGCCTGGAGCCTGCTTCGGATTCTGTGTCTCCTTCTCTCTCTCTGCCCCTCCCTGGCTTATGTTCTGTCTCCTTCTCTCTTTCTCTCAAAAATGAATAAACACTAAAAAATTTTTTGTATTAAAAACCAACCCTAATAGGTTTGAAAGAAACCAGGAGTGCAGGACCATCTGGCTTGAGAGTCAGGTGAAAGAAGCACAGCCCAGTGAGGGGGAAGCCCCTACACTTCTCCCACTGCGCTATCGTTCCTGTGAGGGGGTATGTGCTGCAAGAAGACTGGTTCGTACCTGCAACAGACTGCAACTGACTGCAACTGACTAACATGTCTGACCCCAGGGCCCATCAGTGCCATGCTGTAACACACTGAGTCTGCATGGAACTGAATGAAAACTCATGCCCAAGTCATCTGCTTGGCAAACCATCAGCTTGACCTGAGGCAAATTAACAAATGCATGAAGAGGTGGGGGCGGGGGGGGGGACGATGAAAGTACAGAGGAAGAACTGGGGTGAAACTGAGATCCCCTTTGGCCCCTGTTTCCTGGGAATGCCTATTAAAGGCCTACTAGTGAAGGTACTAGGTACCTTGTATTCAGTGGCTTTCAGCGACCATTCACTCTTCCACATTTACCTACGTCCACCATGCCAAGTCAATAAAGGCATTTTTATTTGCCCACAGTGCTATGTCATAAGAACCTAAGGATTTCGACAAGAAGGACAGCCATTGGCTTACCCAGTCCAATATTTCATTGTCTGAGTACAAGCACATAAAAATTAAGTTCCACAAAGGACTGTGGCCTGTTTTGTTAACTACTATATTCCTAGCTCTACAAAGAGTAGCTGGCACATACGAGGGATGCTCAAAAATGTTTGCTACATAGAACTGAGTTCTGAAAGAGCTCCCAAGGAATCCCCAGTGGTAGGCTCAAATTTTTCCTTTGCAGTAAAGCAGAAAGAACAAGTGACGGGGGGAGGAGTGGAGACAGAAGACCACAGTGCTGGTTTCCCTTGGCCCTTGACAAACTATGGGACTTTAATACAGTCATGCACTTGCCTTGATCCTCGGTTTCCTCATCAGTGAAAAGAAAAGGTTTAACTCCAGCAATGTTTTCCCACTGTGTTATGTCGAGCTCCAAAGCTTAGCAGTGGTGCTTCTGTGCCTGAGTGGCACAAGACCCTTGCCTTCATCATTGACTAAAGGATTCCATTGATAATAATAATAAAAGACCCATTGCCTTCATCATTGACTAAAGGATTCCACTGATAATAATAATAAAAGGTTGTAAAAACCACTTGACTCTTTTGCCTCCTAAAAGCACTCCCACTCGACAATATTTATAATCCCTTGAATCTGGCTACACTGGCACCTTATGGCTCCTACAATTTCCCAAGTTCCACACATTGTTCTTGCTATCTGGAATGTCTTTCTCTGGCCACTCATGGCCACATCTTTGCCAGACTAACTCCATCTGTCTCCTGCTATCCTCAGATGAATCAAAATCCCGTTACTTGTCTCTTCCTATTTACTAATAACACTATCCATAGTTAAAATTAAATAAGCCAACGTGATCATTGGTCTGATGTCTGTTCCTCTTGCTAGATTATCATTTCCATGAGAATGAGGACAAAGACAGAGTCTGTTATATTCACCACCTTGTCCTTAAACCTGAACTCATACATCTTACTCAGTAACTACATTGGGAATAAATAAATGCATGCATGAATGAACAATAAATTTAACAGACTTTAAGACGCTGCCTAAGAGCTACATAAAATTTTGTATCACAGTTAATTATCATGGGGGTAGATCTCACATACGTTAAGATGTTAGACAAGCAAGTCCAGGGTCACACTTCTCACAGAAAGGTAGAGAAGCGGGGCACCTGGGAGGCTCAGTCAGTTGAGCGTCTGACTTCAGTTCAGGTCATGATCTCACAGTTTGTGAGTTCAAGTCCCGCATCAGGCTCTGTGCGGACAGCTCAGAGCCTGGAGCCTGCTTTAGATTCTGTGTCTCCCTCTCTCTCTGCTCCTCCTCCACTCACTCTTGGTCTCTCTCTCCTTCGAAAATAAATAAACATTAAAAAAAAAGAAAAAAGAAAAGCAACACTGGCCCTTCCGCAGTCCTCTGGCTCGTTCTCTGTGCTGATATCTCCAAGTGATGGGCTAGCAGCAACACGGGAACAGCTGTAATTACCCAGGAGTGCATACTCCAGACCCGGGCTAATATGGAGACACTAGTCACATGTAGTTATTTAAACTTACAGTGATTAAAATTAAATAAAATTAAAAATTCAGTTCTGCAGCTGTTGAGCACTAGATACCTTTCAAGTGCTCAACAGCCCTGCATGGCTAGTGACTACTGTCCTGGATGGTGCAGATACAGACTGTTCCCGCCAGGCAGAAAGCTCTTTTGGACAGTACTATCCTAAGCATCTGCTAAGCTCAACACATGTTGCGTTTCTGGGTCATCTCAGACCACACTGTTCCCTGTCTGGGTTTTGCTTTCCTTCCTAACATCATAAGCCAAGACTAGCTATAGCCGGATGTTCACAGCGGCTCTTTTCTGAAAGGACAGAAGTGAGATTTTAAAAGCTTTCACCTGTCAAAGAAACTAACTTCTCTGATCTGTTCCTTCTGGCCGGTAGATTTTAAACATTCTGTTTGTTTTCATTATTTTCACACCCTTTGCTGGCAACACTTCCTTTCAATGCTAACACTCTTGACATTGTGCTTGTGTGCTTGGCTGTCTCAGGATGCTCCTCTTTGAGGATCTGGCCTCATTCCCTATGTGCCCCAACTCTTTGGAGTCTGGGCTAAGTCCTTGGTTGATTTCTCAACATTTCTGTGCTTCTGAGATCCTGGTTCGTTCATTTCTGAAGAAAACTTCAGGCTGTTGAAGAATAACTCCGATGCCTGCATTCATGTTTCTCTTTGCATATCGCGTTGGGAAAAACAGCTGCAGTGAAAATCTAAGCAAATCTGCCTTCCTGAGATGGAGTCTCTTCATTTTCTGGCTTATTCCTACGGAGAGCATTGTGGATTTGATTATCTTGTGATCATTTCCTCCCAGGCTTCTGTCTAATCTCTAGATTACAGCTTTAGAGCTTTAATTCCTTCTTTCCTCTTTCATAACATTACATTAAAAAGGGATTTCTGCCTCAGTTGCTCCTGCCCTTCCTCATGCTTGTAAATTGTCCTCATGTAGCCCCACCCCCAACCTCTGTTTGGGTTCTTCCAGAAGCTGACACTGACACAAAAACTCAAGGGCAAGTGATGCTTTGGGGAGGTGGTTCTCCTGCAGGAAACACCAGCTGGGGTTGCGGGAATGAGGCAGGGAAGTGATGGCATTCAATGAAAGATGTGTGATAAAAGTAGCTACCACTGTGGCCAACAGGACTGGACCTCCCTGGGGAGTCCCAGGAGGTGCTGTAACCCAAGTGCTTCTGAGGCAAGGGAGCTGAGGTATTTACACATCAACTCTCACAGTTGTTTATTGATTCCTTCAGTTTCCACTAGACAAGCAAAACATGATTCGCCAGCCAAAGAATGCCTTCTAACAAAGAGGTACAGGTGCTGGCAGTGAGGGGGAGTGGCTTTGGGAGGGTCCCAGGAGCCACTACCTCCAAACTGGCTCCTAACCATCTCTTTTGGGAAATCCTTTGGGACAAGTCGCATCACCTTCCTGTGCCTCAAAATTTTTATCAGCCCAAGGGAGGGTCCAAAGTAGATGATGCCCAAGGATCTGCGAGCTTCTGTAGATTCTTTCAGGCTCTGAACTACTTTCCTTAAAGATATCTGAGTGGATGCCTGTTACAAACCAAATGTTTTTGCAGGGTCCCCCACCAAAACCCCCATGTTGAAATCCTCACCCCACAATGTAACGGTATGAGGAGGCAGACCCTCATATGAGGGAGGGAGGGGCTGGGTATGAGGGAGGTGATGGGGTCATGGGGTGAAATTCTCCTGAATGAGATCTGTGCCCAAATAAAACAGACCCCGGAGAGCTCTCTTGATTTTCTTCCTATCATGTGAGGACACACCAACTCAATGGCTGTCCAGAAACCAAGAAGAAAGTCCTCACCAGAACCCGATCATGCTGCATGTTGACCATGAACTGCTAGTCTCCAGAACTGTGAGAAATCCCATGTCTCTTATGCCATCTGGTCAATGGTATTTTTTGCTCTAGCAGTCTGAGCTGAGGCAAGGCCCCATGTCATACCCAAACCTGACACAGACATCAGATGCCACAAGCCCTCTGGTCTCCAAATGTTTCAGAGTGACCTCAGCCACTTGAGAGCTGGCTGTTGCTTGAACCGTTAATGGGAGAAGACAGAACCTCATACCGTCACTATCAGCCCCCATCCATCTCTGTGGACTAGTTCATCAGCTACTTTCTGACCTCAGGGGTTCTCCTTATATTGTAGGTGCCGTCTCAGGGGCCACTGTCCCTTCAAACCCCAGCCAGTCCCCCTCTCAGAACAGGAAGAGAGTTTATCATGTGGCAGGTGTAATCTAAGTGCTTCACACCAATCCCCTCCCACAACAGCCCCAAAGAACACGAGTGGAAGCTGAGAAAACCCAGACACAGAGATCTCCGCATGTGTCCCAGATCAAGCTTCAGGTCAAGATTGAGTAACAGGGACTGGATGTATCCTACCTGAAACAGCCAGGAAAATGTGCAAAATACATGAAAGAACGGTTTTCAAGACAATGTACATCAGGCATTGAAGGGCAGGGATCTTGAAAGATGGGAAACCAATGGCATGAGCCCTAGGAATGCCCCAGCTTGCTGTCCTGAGAGAGTTCCCAGGCTGCCAACACAGGGAGGGGGAACACAGAAGGAGACTGACAGACCCCCTGAACACAGGAGACAGAGCTGAGCCAGGGTACAGGGTACTGGAGAGAAGAGGGCTCCAAAGAATGAGCTCCCTGGAGGGCTGCAGAGGACCAGCCTCAAGCATTCAGCCAAGTACTGACCAGCACATGCTACCCAAAGCCAGAAGGAACCACTCTAAAGGATTAGAGGTCACAGTGCCCGGTGCTCACAAAGGGCTGGGAACAGTGCCTGTTCCCACCAGCCAGCTTGGAGCAGCTCAAGATTCATGGGGCAGTGGGTGGAGTACACAGTAGGGTCTCCCCTTAGCAGTGGGAAACAATTAACCCTACTGAGCACCGACTGCTACAATCTTGCCAAAAAAAAAAAAGGCAAGATCCAAAAGGATCAAACCGTTTCCAAGTAACTTAAACGAATCCCAGAACAAAACTCAAGAATATATACAGGAATACAAAAATACCCAGCACCTAACAAGGTAAAATCACAGTGTCTGGACAGCCAGTCAAAGATTACCAGTAATGCAGAACAGGAAAATAGGACCCATAATGAGGAGAAAAGGCAATCAGTCAAAACCAACGAAAAACTGACACAGATGTAGGACTTGGCAGACAAGGACATTAAAACAGTTGTTACAACTGCATTCCATAGTTCAAAAAGTTATGTAGCGACATGGGAGATATTAACAAGATTCAAACTGAGCATCTCTAGATGGAAACTATATCTGAGATGAAAACGTACCGAACAGGATTAATGGCATGCTGGGCATCTGAAAGAAAACATTAGAGATGTTCAAGATATAGTAATAGAAACTAAAATAAAACAACACAAAGATATTTTAATGTCCCCCTCTCAATAATTAATGTAACAAGTAGATAGAAAGTAAGTCAGGACACAGTAGACTTAAACAATCCTATCAACCAACATGACCTAACTGACATTTGTGGAACACTCCACCCGGCAACAGCAGAAAGCATGTTCTTTGCAAGAACACATGGAACAATTTAGCAAAATAAACCATCTTCTGGGCCGTAAAAGTAATCTGAAAGGATTAAGTCATACAAAGTTTGTTACTCTCCACAATGGAATTAAACTCAACTAATCTGAACTGACTTCTAAATAATTAATTTCTAAATAATCCATATGTCAAAGAATGCAGAGAGAAATTAGAAAGCATTTTGAACTGAATTAAAATAAAAACACCATATCAAAATTTGTATAATGCTACCAAGTATGGGGAAATACATAGTACTATATATCTATGTTGAGAAAAAAGAAAAGTCTCAAACCAATGACTTTGGTTCAAAAAAAAAAAAAACAGGAAAAGAGGAACCTCCATACTGGTTTCCATAGTGGCTGCACCATTTTACATTCCCATCAACAGTGCACGAGGGTTCCCTTTTCTCCACATCCTCGCTAATACCTGTGTGCGTGTGCTTTCTAATTCACAGTCATCCTAACAGGTGTGAGGTGAGGTCATTGTGGTTTTTATTTGCATTTTCTGATAATTAGTGACATTGAGCACCTGTTGGCCATTTGTACGTCATCTGTAGAGAAAAGTCTATTCAGTTCATTTGCCCATTTTTAAATTTGATTATTTATGCAGTTTTTGTTTTTGTCTTGTTGTTTGTTATTGAGTCCCCTATATATTTTGAACATTAAATGTCCTGCAGATATACACTTATCAAATATCTTCTGCCATATCATACACTGCCTTTTTCTTTCATTACTTATTTCCTTTGCTGTGCAGATGCATTTTGCTTTGTTATAGTTCCCAAAGAGAATTACTATATGATCTAGCAATCCTACCTCTAGGTATATGTCCAAAGGGACTAAGGATCCCAGAGAGATATCTGCACTCCTACCCCTATATTTATTGCAATATGATCACAACAGCCAAAATAAGGAGGCAATAAAAATGTCCACTGACAGATGAATGGATAAAGAAAATGTGGCACATACATACAATGGAATATTAATCAGCCTTAACAAAGAAGGAAATCCTGCCATTTGAGACAACGTTAGTGAACTTAGAGAACACTATGCCAAGTGAAATAAGCAAGGCCCAGAAGTGCAAGTACTAGGTGATACGACTCATATAAGCTATGTAAAATAGTCAACTTCACAGAAGCAGACAGCAGAATAATGATTGCCAGGGACTATGGGGAGGAGGAAACAGGGAAGTATTAGTCAAAGCGTGTTAGCAAAGTTTTAGTTATGTGGGATGAGTAAGCCCTTGAGATCTATCATACAGCATAGAGTCTAAAGCTAAGAATACTATATGGTAGGGGTGCCTGGGTGGCTCAGTCAGTGAAGCGTCTGACTCTTGATTTTGGGTCAGGTCACGATCTCATGTTTTGTGGGGTCAAGCCCTGCAATGTGCTCTACGCTGACTGCGTGGAGCCTGCTCGGGGTATTCTTTCTCTCTCTACCATTTCCCTGCTCATTTAAGCTCTCTCTCTCTCTCAAAATATATGAAGTTAAAAAAATAATACTATATTGTGTACTTTAAATTCTCCTAATACAGTGGGTCTTCTGTTAAGTGTTCTTATTACATAAAAATAATGATAAATAATTCAAGAGGGCAGGAGGAAACTTTTCCAGGTGATAGATATGTTTACAGCATAAATTGTGGGTGATGACTGATGCATGGATAAAAAAAAAATTGTGGTTTATATACACAATGGAGTACTACGTGGCAATGAGAAAGAATGAAATATGGCCCTTTGTAGCAACATGGATGGAACTGGAGAGTGTGATGCTAAGTGAAATAAGCCATACAGAGAAAGACAGATACCATACGGTTTCACTCTTATGTGGATCCTGAGAAACTTAACAGAAACCCATGGGGGAGGGGAAGGAAAAAAAAAGAGGTTAGAGCGGAAGAGAGCCAAAGCGTAAGAGACTCTTAAAAACTGAGAACAAACTGAGGGTTGATGGGGGGTGGGAAGGAGGGGAGGGTGGGAGATGGGTATTGAGGAGGGCACCTTTTGGGATGAGCACTGGGTGTTGTATGGAAACCAATTTGACAATAAACTTCATATATTGAAAAAAAATAAATTGTGGGTGATGGTTTCATACATGTATACTTATCTCCAAACCTAACAAGTTGTATCCATTCAATATGTACAGCTTTTTGTATGTAAATCATACCTCAATAGAGTGGTTAGAGAAGAGGAAATTAAATTTGAAATAACTAGAATAGAGAAAATAATAGAAATCAGAGTGGGAATGAATGAAATAGAAAACAAAAAGCAATAAACAAAATCGATGAAACCAAAAGTTGGTTGTAGAGATCATTAATAAAACTGACAATCCTCTATTCAGACAGATAAAGAATGAGAGAGGTAACATCAATAAGAGTGTGTGGGGGCACCTGGGTGGCTCAGTCGGTTGAGCGTCCAACCGTGATTTCGGCTCAGGTCACGATTCCAGGCTATGGGATCAAGCCCCATGTACTGGGGCTTAAGATTCTCTATCCCTCTTCCCTTCCACCACACATGCATACATTCTCTGTCTCTCTCTAAAATAAAACAAATAGTGTGTGTGTATATATGTGTACATATATATTTAAAAGATACTATATAAATATTATGAACAACTTTATGCCAATAAATTTGACAACTTAGATGAAATGAACAAATTCTATGACAAACACAAACCACTAAAGCTCATTCAAGAAGAAATAGATCACTTGAACAGCCAACTATTAAAGAAATTGAATTTGTAGTTAAAAACCTTATCATAAAACTTGAGGCCCAGATGGCTTCACTATCAAGTTGTATCAAATTCTTAACAAAGAGATAATACCAATCCTATGCAAACTTTTCCAGCTCCCACGCAACTTATGAGGCTAGTATTATTCTGTTACTATCAAAACCAAACACCGACATTACAAAAAAAGAACTATTGACCAATATCCCTTATGAATATGGGTGCAAAATTATAAATAAAATTTTAGCAAACCCAATAAATATGTAAAAAGGATATTTAATGACCAAGTGAGATTTCCCAAGGAATCAAGATTGGTTTGACATTCAAAAATCAATTAATATAATTCACTATATTAACAAAAACAAGAACCACACTGTCATCTCAGCAGATACATAAAAAGCACTTGACAAAATCCAGTATCTATTCTTGATGAAAACTCTCAGCATACTAGAAGTATGAGGAACTTCCTCACTTGATAAAGGAAAACTAGAAAAAGCTTACAATTTATATCATATTAAATTGGTGAAAGACTGGATGCTTTTCCCCTAATAAACAACAAGACAAGAATGTCTACTCTCTCCACTTCCGTTCATAGCCAGTGCAATAGGGCAAGGAAAAGTGATGCCTGGGTGGCTCAGTCAGTTAACATCCAACTCTTGGTATCGGCTCAGGTCATGATGTCATGGTTCGTGAGTCTGAGCCTTGCATTGGGCTCAATGGTCAATACAGAGCCTGCTTGGGATATTCTCTCTCTCTCTCTCTCTCTCTCTCTCTCTCTCTCTCTCTCTTTCTCTGCCCCTCCCCCCACTTGCATGCTCACTCTCTCTCCCTCTCTCTCAAAATAAACTTAAAAAATAAGGCAAGAAAAAGAAATAAAAGGCACTTAGATTGAAAAGAAAAAGTCAAACTGTATTTATTTGCAGACACCATCATCCTCTATGTAGAAAATCTAATGTAATATACAAAAAGCTACTAGAACTAAATGCGAATTTAGCATGTTGCGGGATATAAAATCAGCATACAAAAATCTACCGTATTTTTATGTGCTAGCAATGAACAATCAAAACTTGACATTAAAACAGGTTTCTCACTTCCTATTAGGATCTTACTTCCTACTGGAATCTTACTTCCTGTTGCAAGATCCTGAGAGAGCAATTTAATTCCTCCTCCTTCTCCTCCTCCAGTCTCTCACAAGACTGCATCAGGAATTAAGAGCCCTTTTGTCATCACAAAAATAGTTCTAAATGGTATTCTTTCTTGGAAACTTCCACCTTATAGAACAGATGCAAAGAGCCTCACTGTTCTCTCTAGCCTCAACTTTAGAGGCTTCGCCTTGTCCCCCTTATCTAACCACCAAATTTTTAGAAGCACAATCTTGCCCTTTTTAACCATCCACATGTTAAGAAGGTATAGTATTTTCAAGGTAAAAGGAAATAAGAGATAAAGAAAAAAACCAGTTCTTCTTTTAAAGACAACAAATGTATCCTAATAAGTTGTTTTTAGGATTTTGTTTTCATTCAAAATTTCAAAACACTACTAAACTCCTGGGCCCAGGTCTTATTTTCTTTCCAACTGCTGTGGTTTCCAGCTAGTTTGTTATCTTGATTGGAGGACTGAGCTTCATGATATGCATCTCAAATGATTATTGCATATACCTTTGGCAAGATCTAACTGGTTATGATGAAAAACAAATCATTTGTATTTTGAGGGGAGAAAAACATATGGCTTGTGGAAGAAATTTTGCTAATGAGAAAAAGATAATGCATGATTTTAGAGTTCCAAATCTGTATGTTAAAAAAAATGTAAGATGTGGAAAGAGGGCAAGTTTGAAAAGTGGGTAGGATGTGCTTACATGGAGACTGAAAACATTAATTCCATCGGGTTGGGCTGAAATGCACACATACATACAAACACACATCCCAGTGTCTAATACATCCTTGTGTGTTTGCTACCTCAAATATTCAGTGACACTAATGATCACTTTCGCATTTGCCCTTCAGGCCAAATTCTCTTCTAAATTCAATCCCACCCATACTAATACAGGCCATGTGTATGTGTCCTGAAGCAGAATTCAGTTCTGTTGGCTGGAATGAAAATGCAAAAGAACATCCGTATGCAAGGTTGGCAAGTGGAGGTGATAGAGTCTGCAATGCATACCCCTGACAAGTTTTTTTTTTTCTGGCACTAATTGCCATGATTTGACATGACTGCATATTTTTTAGACACCATATGATCTTGGCAAACGAGAGTGTCAGTGAAAATTATACTCCATCAGCTTAAACCTTCCTAAATGCCAGAGAAGTAATTTGATCTGTGCTGTGAGCAAAGTCTTTAAAAGGGGTGCTGATCCTCATCATGTTTTAGAGAATACATGGCTATTATGCATTTCTTTTAAACCACTGCATGTTCTAGACTTGCTCTTTCCCACACAGTAGTCACTAATGACATGTAGCTTGTCTGAATTGAGACGTGCTCTAGGTGTAAAATACACACCAGATTTCGAAGATCTGGGATGAAAAAGAGAATGCAAATACTTCATTAATAATTTTATATTGATTACATGTTGAAGTGATATCTCAACAATAAAATGGGTTAAATAAAATACATTATTAACGTTAATTTCACCTGTCCCTAACGTAACCAATAGAAAACTTTAAAGTACATATGTGTTTTGCACTATATCTTTATTAGACAGTGTCATTCTAGATAGACAGTAAAGATTAATAAATCCTTGGACTCACTGCTTGGTCTATTTTTAAGTACATATACAGATTTGAAAAGCCACAGAAAAAGCAGACCACCCTTTGTGTCAATCCCCACATACATTAAAAGTTTAATCCTCTGGGAGCACCAAGATGTGTGTAATTTCCTCTTT